>NW_026652290.1:95561043-95597930 GCF_009828535.3 Hylobates moloch
GAGACGGGGTTTTGCCATTTTGGCCAGGCTGGTCTTGAACTCCTGACCTCAAGTGATCCACCTGCCTTGGCCTCCCAAAGTGCTGGGATGACAGGCCTGAGGTCCTGCGCCTGGCCTGTACCCCCGTTTCTAACGCTGTAGCAGAAGGATACTGTCGTCCCTGCCCAGATGCTATGTGTGCGGTGCTGCCCGGGACGCCCCTTCCAGAGAGCGGCTCTTAGGTGGCTGCTGCTACTCTCCTCCCTGCGGGCCAGCTCTTTCAGGGCTCAGGTGGGGACCCTGTTTTGGCCCCACATTTTCTTTTTTTTTTTTTTTGAGATGGAGTCTTGCTCTGTCACCCAGGCTGGAGTGCAGTGGCGCGATCTGGGCTCACTGCAAGCTCTGCCTCCCGGGTTCACGCCATTCTCCTGCCTCAGCCTCCCGAGTAGCTGGGACTATAGGCGCCCGCCAGCACACCCGGTTAATTTTTAGTATTTTTAGTAGAGACGGGTTTTCACCGTTGTTAGCCAGGATGGTCCCGATCTCCTGACCTCGTGATCCACCCGCCTCGGCCTCCCAAAGTGCTGGGATTACAGGCGTGAGCCACCGTGCCCGGCCGGCCCCACGTTTTCAAGTCCCCATGGGAGCCATCAGTGCAGCCACCAAATCAGTACTGAGCACCCACGTAGGCTCCCCATACCGGGCTCTCAAGGGACATTGGGTGGACCTGACCTGCCGTTCCCACGTCAGGGATTCCAGGCTGCATTTGCTATGCTGGAGAAACAGGCAAGGTCTGCACTGGGGTCCTGGCCCCTCAGTGCGGGGGTCAGTCCTCCGTGATGCGGCCTCGCAGAGCAGGAGCGCGCCGCCCTCGGTGCCCAGGGGCCGGGAACAGGGGTCTGGTGGGAGCTGTAGGATCGGGCAGGGTGGAGTGAGCACAGAGGTGGGCCCTTTAGAGGGAGTGTGGAGGCAGGGCCTGAGGCAGGGAGAGGCAGTGCCTCTGCAGGTGAGGTCTGGGCTCACCTGGAGCGCGAGGGGGGCCCCTGCTGGGCCAGGCTGGGCAGCTGGGAGGTGGCACAGGCAGGGGGGCAGGTCTGATAAGGAGGCATGGGTTGGCCTGGGCAGCGGGTGGGCAGCGCTGTCCTGACTGGAAGGACGAGCAGTGGGTCTTGGGGTGATGGACTGGGTTGTGGCTGTGACAAGTTTAGGGGCCGAGGGCTGCCAGGTGGACGTGACCAGGCAGATGTGTATTCAAGCCTGGCACTTCAGGCCGAGGCCGGGCCTGGTGGAAATTCACAGGTCGTCTGTGCCGGGTAGGGGTGTTGAAGGCTGGGTTGGTGACGGAGGCCCGAGAGAGAGGAGGACGCAACAAGGAAGACAGGGAGGCCAGGCTGGAGCCCTGAGGAAGCAGCCTGGGGGCAGGAGAAGCAGGGGGAGCTTGAGGGGGCAGGGGCTCCTCAGGGGGCGGGGCGGAGGTGTTGGAGGAACGCACCCTCCCTCCCTCCCCAGATCCCACCCAGACCTGGGACCCCTCACGCAGGCACAGCTGGGAAGAGCTGTCCGTGTCCCCGCACACGGCCCTGCCTGTGCCTAGCCCTGAACTTGGCCGTCACTCTGCCCCGATGCGCAGGAAGGTGTCTCCTGGCTCTTGCAGGGTGGGTGGTCCGAGCCGCAGTCTCTCCTCGCACGTCTGTGCCGGCAGAGGGTGCTGGCCCTGCCCACGGGCAGCCATGTGTTCAGGTCCCCAAAGTCTTCTGGGTTGGGAAGTAGGTCCGGCACCCCGACCTCCCAGGACCCCCGTAGAGAGCTTCCAGGAGCCTGTGCGCCGGTGCCCGTGGCACAGGCAGGACTGGGGGCTGTGGTGGGGCCGGGCTGTGGAGGAGGAGGAGGAAGACTCGGTGCTCCAGGTCGCGACCCCCACCCGCTTCCGCCGGCTCTGTCACCCGCTATCTCAGGCCCCGCCTCGACTGAACTAACCGCTTTCTGCTGCCCGCCCCGCCCCGCCCCGCCCCGCCCCGCCCCGCCGAGCTGAGCTGAGGCCCCAGGCCCGTCCAGGTTGGGAGCAAGTCCACGGGGTCAGAGAGGGCAGCTGGGCTGAGCCACCCCTCGTCCTCCGTGGGGGATTCGCCTCTTTTATGTTCTCCTGTCTCTTCCTTCCTCCCTCTGCCTCTCTTGCGCCTCCTCGCACCCTGCTCTTCTGCGCTCTCCTGCACGCGCGCCTACCTGCCAGCCCACCGATGAGAGGAGCTGGGTGTACTCCCCGCTCCACTATAGCGCCCAGGCCCCCCCGGCCTCCGACGGCGAGAGCGACACAGTAAGTGCGGCCCAGGTGCGCCCGCCGGCCCCGTGGGCTCCACAGTTCTACTGAGCGTGTCCCCAGCCACTGGGATAGGCAGGGACTGAGGCCTGGGGCGGGAGGGCACAGGTGGCCCAGAGCTCCACCCCGGGCTCTCTGGCTCTGAGGTGGCCGTGGGGTAAGTGTCTCAGGGCCTGTGTTGACCCAAGGAAGCCAGTCCCTGGCAGGAGGCCTGGCGGGTGGCCTGGGGTGGGCCCTCGTCCCACCCACCACCCACCTTCACCTGTCCTCTTGCCCTTGCAGTAATTCCTATGCAGTCCCCGACCCAGAGCCGAGCTCCACTTCTGCTCCGGCTGCCCCTGGAGGCACTGCCCACCCCGTGAGGCCCAGAGCTCGGAAGACGCCCGCCTCGCCGCCCCACCGGACCTCGTCCTCCCCCTGCACGGATGCCGATGGCCGGGCCCCTCCCCGACAAGCCTCCCAGGGCCCCGGCACCCCCGTCAGCAGCCTGCCCCTGTGAGACCGACCCTCCCGAGCGGCAAATCGTGTTTGAGTCCTTACTTGGCACAGACAGAAACAGAAGCACGTTTGTGCTGTTTTAGGAAAAGAACAAAAAAGACACAAACCAACCACAGGGAGAAGAGCCCCTGCCCACTGCACTCTTTGGTTCTCTGCTGTGCCTGCCTGTGTCCTGAGGAGGAAGCCAGGCTGTTCTCGGTGGCCTCTGGGGACCTGAGCCCCAGGGGCCCCATCGGCCTGCAGAGGGGACGGCTGGGGTCCCGAGCCGCTCTGCCTCCATCCACCTGGGAAGCGGACCCTCCCGCCCTCAGCTTGGGTTTGGGGGCCTCAGTGCAGGACGTCTGGCCTGAACATCGACTGTGGGGACAGCCCTCGCCCTGCCAAGCACTGCGGCCACTCAGCAGCTGTGTTCCCGCCACGGTGGGGCCCTGATGCCCAACTCCCAGGTGCCCCTTGAGCAAAAACCTCTGGCGCTTCCAGTCCAGACCCACCACAGCTGGAGGGCCAGGCCTCCTCTCCCCCAGGCCGCCACCCACGCTGGCGGAGCTCAGGGCTGGGGACTTGGCTTTCTCTTCAGATGTGGGCCACTCAGCAACTGGCATGGAGGGCCCAGGCAACAGGACGCTTTCTCCATGGCAGGACAGAGCGGGAGGCCGGGCCTTGGGCCACAGGAGACCAGCTCAGGGCAGAAGGTCAGGCTCCCCACCCCCTCCGCCTGGAGGCACGGCCTAGGGGGCCAGGCCCGGCTCCACAGGAGTCTCACTGGTGTGGGTGTCCGCCGCCCCTTGTTTAAGTGACGTGATGTCTCCGAGGAGGGGAGAGAAGACTGTTTCCGGCTCAGCACCCTCCAAGACGGCAGTGCTCCCAGTGGTGGGACTCAACGCAGACTGCCCTGGGGCAGCTTCCTGGGCCCGCTGCGCTCAGAGGGTGCTGGCTGGAGTCCAGAGCTCGGCAGAGTCGCCCACCCTGCCCTTCCCCAGGACCCCTGAGAGGGGCTTATTGGTGATGGCTGTGGGGATCCCCCACTCCCAAGACGTGCCCAGGATGGGAGGAGCTGGAGTGGAAGCTGCACCTTTGGGAAGAATTCCTCTCCAGCCCTAGCAGAGCCTGGTGTGGGGTCTGAGACGGCTGGAGAACCTCCCAGGCAGGGCTCTGTGTTTTGTCTGTCGCAACCTCCGTACGACGCCATGCCACCTGCCGTTCACGTCCCGTCGGCCTCAGCCCACACGCTGCGCCTGGAAGGCCCCTGCTGTGGAGAAGCCAGCCCCACCCCCGAGGCCCCCAGCGAGGACACACACTCTACGAGAGCAGCCCCTCCACTCTGCCCAGGAGAGGGGCCGACCCTCCTCGGGAACTGGCCATCGCGTGGCTCCCAGCACCCATCAGGACAAGCCCACGTGGGGTCCTCCCTGCGTGCTCAGAGGGTCTGTCCAGCCCCGGGAAGCGGCCTTGGCCTCAGTTCACAGCCTGGTGCTCATCTGCTGGCACCAGGCATCCACCCATCAGCCCCTGCCCTATCCCTCCGAAGGACGCCCAGCAGGCACCCCCCGGGGAGGCAGGGGCAGAGGTCAGAAGGGGTGGCTAGGACCTGGATGACCAACAGGGACAGGGGCATTGTCGTCATCTCAAAGGCCCACATCCCCAGAGGCCACACTGAGCCTCCCAGGAGCCCTCGAGTCCCCCTGCCCAGAGCCCTGGCACCAGAGACGCCGAGAGCCTGTGGGGGTAACTCGGAGCAGCAGGTGTGGCCCTAGGCGGGCAGCACCGCGTCCAGGGCAGCCTCCCTCCACCGAGCGACACGGGACACCAGTGCCCGGCCGACGCTCCCTTGCAGGAGAAATGTGCAAGCCTCTGTGGATAGCATTTCATTTCCATTCTTGTGCTGTCTCCAAGGCCCCTTCGGAGACTTACTTGCTGTTGGTTGTGTTTTTTGGTCCCTTTTCAGAGAACTGTAAACGAGGCTGACGTGCTCCACTGACTGTGCCGAGGGGCAGGGGCAGGAGGACGGCAAGACCTATTTATAATATTTAGCGAGCTCGGCCTCCCTCAGATCCCCCGCGAGGGAGGCCGCTGGACCCACCCCGCTGTCCCCCACGATAGAAGTCTGTAAATACCTTGGTGACCAATGCCCACTTCCCCTCCTGGGTCACTTCTGATGGCCGCTGTCCACTGAGAATGTGGACAGTGTCCAAATTCCTGTACTGTAAAGACTAAAAGGCGTTTTCTCTGAGACTGACAAGGCGGAAACTTCCATGTGTCTCCTGCCAGGCTTTGTCCCCCTACGCCATCCCGACACGTCCCCGTTCCCCTGAAACCTGGCTCAGTGCAATACTCCCATTGCCATGGGGTCCTTCACCATGGTACTGTCTCCACAGCCTCTCAGTCCCCGCCCCAGGAGAGGCGCCTGCCACCACGTCCTCGTCTCCGGTGGTTCAATCATTCCACCTGCCCCCACCCCAATCCCATTTTTATGGCCGAACTGATTCTGAAACAAAATGAAACTGCAAACCTCGTGTGTCTTAACTCCCCCCGGGGATGCCACTCCATTCCTCTGCCCCGTGGTCTGGTGCGTGACAATCCAAAGCGCTGCGCCTCGTGGCCGAGACGAGGGTGCTGTGTCCCTCAAACCCAGAGCGGTGGGCGCCTCTGAAACCATACAGCCACTCCTGGCCCCAAAGACTGGTTTGCATCCCAGGTTCCTCACCCACCTTCCCCCGCCACACCCCATCTTTTTAGAGATCTCTCTAATAAATCGGGTAATAAGCATCCGCCCACTTGTCTGCCTTTCTGTGGGTTCCGGAGGTCTGGTTGGGAGTCTGAGGAGTGACTTTGTTCTGTGTTTTTTGTTTTTTTGTTTGTTTGTTTTTCTTTTTAAGGATGGAGTCTCACTCTCCGCCAAGGCTGGAGTGCAGTGGCGCGATCTCGGCTCACTGCAAGCTCCGTCTCCTGGGTTCACACCATTCTCCTGCCTCAGTCTCCTGAGTAGCTGGGACTACAGGCGCCCGCCACCACGCCCAGCTAATTTTTTGTTTTTAGTAGAGATGGGGTTTCACTGTGTTAGCCAGGATGGTCTCGATCTCCTGACCTTGTGATCCGCCCACCTCGGCCTCCCAAAGTGCTGGGATTACAGGCGTGAGCCACCGTGCCCAGCCTTTTTTTTTTTTTGAGATGGAGTCTCGTTCTGTCACCCAAGCTGGAGTGCAGTGGAGCGATCTCAGCTCACTGCAACCTCTGCCTCCCGGGTTCAAGCCATTCTCCTGCCTCAGCCTCCCAAGTAGCTGGGATTACAGGCGCCCGCCACCATGCCCGGCTAATTTTTTTTGTATTTTTAGTAGAGACGGGGTTTCACCATGTTGGCCAGGCTGGTCTCAAACTCCTGACCTCAAAGGACCCGCCCGCCTCATCCCAAAGTGCTGAGATTACAGGCATAAGCCACCATGCCTGGCCTGAGGACTGACTTTGAATCTTAGAGAAGAAAGAAACCTTTGTGAGACTGATGCTAATACCAGTAATAGGACCCAAACACCTTACCAGCTGTGAACCTCCTTCAGGTCCCAGTTCAGCTCAGGAAACACTGCATTGCTTCCAACATCTGTGCAGCCCCCCAAAGTTTGTCTTTGTTCTGCTAGAGTGGTTCCAATTCAGTCACGTTTGGACCCCTTGAAGGGAAAACATTTCTCTTGGACTCTCAGCTTGAGAAACTACATTGAAAAGACGTAGCCGGGTGTAGTGCCAGGCACCTGTAGTCCCAGCTACTTGGGAGGCTGAAGCCAGAGAATTGCTCGAACCTGGGAGGCAGAGTTTGCACTGAGCTGAGATCACGCCCCTGCACTCCAGCCTGGGCGACAGAGCAAGACAATGTCTCAAAAAAAAGTAAGATCCTGTCTGTAAGGGACCCTTGGAACAATGCTGTTTTCAGCACAGCTGTTTCATAAAACTGAACATGGAGGTGATCTCGTTGTTTTAGGGGGTTTTTTTGTTTTTGTTTTTGTTTTTTTTTTTGAGATGGAGTCTCGCTCTGTCACCCAGGCTGGAATGCAATGATACGATCTCGGCTCACTGCAACCTCCACCTCCCAGGTTCAAGCAATTCTGCCTCAGCCTCCTGAGTAGCTGGGACGACAGGTGCCTGGCACTACACCCGGCTAAATTTTGTATTTTTAGAAGAGATGGGGTTTCACCATGTTGATGAGGCTGGTCTCGAACCCCTGAACTCAGGTGATCCACCCACCTTGGCCTCCCAAAGTGCTGGCATTACAGGACTGAGCCACCGCGCCCGGCCCATGCAGGTGATCTCTCGTGTGCTGAAAGGATGCATCTGAATGTTGGGAAGCACAGGGTTGGGACTTTGCCTTGTTTCGGGCCATCCCATCACCATGACAACCCACATCTCAGGACCAGCAAGGTAATCATCTAGAGCGGCAGGAGATGGTCTTCTGCTTCCTCTGTAAGGTTCCATCCTTGCCTTAACACCAAACAAAGCATACAAAGCCAGCGTTTACGGGGATGTTATGAAGTTGTATTCCAAGATAAACATTTCATTTATTTATATATATATATTTTTTGAGACAGCGACTTGCTCTGTTGCCCAGGTTGGAGTGCAGTGGTGCGATCTCAACTGACAGCAACCTCCGCCTCCTGGGTTCAAGCAATTCTTCTGCCTCAGCCTCCCAAGTAGCTGGAATTACAAGCGTGCCACCATGCCCGGCTAATTTTTGTATTTTTAGTAGAGACAGGGTTTCACCATGTTGGCCAGGCTGGTCTCGAACTCCTGACTTCAATATCCACCTGCCACGGCCTCCCAAAGTGTTGGGATTACAGGCATGAGCCACTGCGCCCCACTCAAGATAAACATTTTAATTTTAATTTTTTTTTTTTGAGACAGAGTCTTGCTCTATCGCTGAGGCCGTACTGCAGTGGCACAATCTCGGCTCACTGCAACCTCCGCCTCCCAGATTCAAGCAATTCTCCCTGCCTCAGCCTCACAAGTAGCTGGGATTACAGGTGCCTGCCACCATGCCCGGCTAATTTTTGTATTATTTAGTAGAGATAGGATTTCACCATATTGGCCAGGCTGGTCTTGAACTCCCGACCTCAGGTGATCCGCCCGCCTCGGCCTCTCAAAGTGCTGGGATTACAGGGTGAGCCGCCGCGCCCGGCCAAGATAAACATTTTAAAAGTTAGCTTAAATTACTATCATCCTCCATAAACAGGCCTTCCCAGCCCCGAGTGGTTAGAACTGCACGGGGTGGTGGTAGCAGCGACCATGGGCTAGGGGAGCTCAGGACAGGCCTTCAGCGTCTTCTAGGTCTCTGGCCTCCAGCCTTGCCCCTGAAGTCCGTCCTCCCACGCCAAACTTGTTTCAACAGCAAGTCCCCCAAACCCTGCTCACAACCCTCCCACGGGGCCCCAGCACCCACACCACAAAGCTGGGCAGGCTGGGTTGAGAAGGCAGGTGGTAAGAGTGACTCTCCCTCTCTGAGCCTCAGTTTCCTCATCTCTAAAATGGGTTGATGGGGGAATACAGGGTTATCAAAGCTTTGTTTTAAAACCTTAACTCCCAAAATACATAGGTGTTCATTGGCAGGTGGTGGAGCATAAAGATGACTCTCATAGGAAGGCTTTTCAGTTTCTGTCCCCGCGCCCACCCTCTGCCCTCTGGAGCTGCCTGGTACCTGAGACTTTCCTGGTTCCTTGCCTTTCGGGGACCTGGCTTCCCGGACACGCCTCTCCTTGGCCACTCCCCTGGTCACGCCAATGAAGCGCCACTTCCGGCCTAGGCCCGGTTCTTATTGGTCCCGCCTCCGCAGGCCCCTCCCTGCACAAAGTTCCTAGTTTGCCCTTGCCCCGCCCACAGTTTCTCAGGCCCCCTGAGGTTCGGTGACTCGCCTGGGGCTGCCTCCAGCACTGCTTGAAAGGAGACTCCGCCACCCCGGAGGCGACAATCCCATTGGAGTCAATCACGCGGTCCACATTTGCAGACGTAGTGGAGAGTCTGGGGCGTCGGAGTCCTTGCGGGCTGGGGCAGCGGGATGGGTTGTTCTTTCCCATCTCAGGCGCGGACGGGGCAGCCTGGAGAGCGCCGTGAGCGAGGAAGGCCCCCAGCGCAGGCTTCGGTTATTGGTGTCTGTGCCTCGGCCACTGGCCCAGCCGATGGGTCGGGACACACGGTCGCGCTCGCGGTCCGCGGGTCACCAGGGCCGAAGCCAGCGGAGCCAGAGCGGGAGCCGGAGCCGAAGCCGAAGTCGGAGCAGGAGCCATGGGCGGCGAAACCGGCGGCGTCGGGAGGACGAGGGACGGCGCAGACGGAGGCGGCGGAGTCGGGAGCGCAGGTGGAGTCGCTGCGGGAGTGGCGCTGGGGATCCGGCTCCTACCTCAGGAGCGCCCGACCGAGGGTTGGAGATCCCGGGGAACCGGGAAACTCCCGACTTATCGGGGAGGGCTTCCTGGAGAAGGGGACAACTGACCACGGGTCGGAATTAACCTGGCAGCGAAAGGAAGGCGAGAGGCGTTCCAGGCAGGGGACCGGGCGGTTGGAGGGACAGCCCGGAGCCGGGTGAGCGAGGCGGCGGGGAGGTAACGAGAGACCAGATCATATATCGAGCCTTGTGTGCTCAGCACATTAGATTTTGGTTATTAGTCGGAGGGAAACGGAGAGCCCTGAGAGGAGTTTGGGCAGGGGAGTGACGTGGACTGACTTAATTCTGCAAACTTTCTGGCTTTGAGGTGGAGAAGGGATGGAGCAGGGTAGGCAGGAGCGGCACCAGAGGAGGACGGCACAGTTGTCCAGACAGTAGATGATGGCAGCCTCGATGGGAGGGAGGCTGTAGTCAACCACAGCGGGCAAAGTGCGTAGATTTCAGAGGGATTCTGGAAGTAGAGGAGACAACATTTGCTAGTGGAGGTGGCCTGTGGGAGGGAAGAAGACTCGGTGTTAGCTGGCAGGACTCACAGCTGACTCCTAGTACCTGAATCTCAGCTTCCCCACGGTCCTTTTCTTCTGGAGATGGGGCACTTGGTCGGATTTGCCTTGAGCCGGTTCCAGTACAGAGAAACCAGAATGGGGACAGGGAGTGATTCCCAGACCGGGGCCCCAGTGCTGGCTCAGTCCCTTCGTGGCTGACACTCAGGCCAGTCTTGCCCCGCTCTGGGCCAAGTTCACTCATCTGTTGTTGGTTTTTTTGTTTGTTTGTTTTTGAGACGGAGTCTTGCTCTGTCGCCCAGGCTGGGGTGCGGTGGCACGATCTCGGCTCACTGTTACCTTTGCCTCCTGGGTTCAAGCGATTCTTCAGCCTCAGCCTCCCGGGTAGCTGGGATTACAAGCGCGTGTTGCCACACCCAGCTTATTTTTGTATTTTTTCATAGAGCTGGGGTTTCTCCATGTTGGTCAGGCAGGTCTTGAACTCCTGGCCTCAAGTGATCTGCCTGCCTCAGCCTCCCAAAGTGCTGGGATTACAGGCGTGAGCCACCGCGCCTGCGCATAAGTCTTGTTAATGTCATCTTTGTGTTTTTTCACCTACCATTTTCTGGTATTGGAATTATTCGCAATAATTTGCCACTCTAGATATGTAATTAGAATTAATGTTCACGAAAATTCAGTTGAACTTGCGGCCAATATTTAAGGGCTCTGCAATGATTGGTTTCAACATAGTTTGCATTTTTTGACATGAGCTTAATGGGTAGAGCATTTAACAAAATATTTGGCAGTTCTCTGCGTACAAAGACCCCTAAACGTGACTGAGCGCAGTGGCTCACATCTGTAATCCCAACACTTTGGGAGGCTGAGACAGGAGGCTTGCCTGAGCCCAGGAGTTCAAGACCAGCCTGGGCAACATAGCAAGACCCCTCTGCACAAAAAAATATAAAGAGTTACCTGGGTGTGGTGGTGTGTGCCTGTAGTCCCCGCTACTCAGGAGGCTGAGGCTTGAGCCCAGGAGGTCAAGGCTGCAGTGAGCTCTGATCATGTCGCTGCACTCCAGCCTGTGTGACAGAGGGAGACTCTGTCTCTAATAAATAAAAATATACACCTTGCCTCTAGTAGACTCTGTGTCTAACAGACTTTGTCTCTAATAAATAAAACTAAAGGCCCCTGAACCACCCCTGAGGTTGTGCATCTTCCGTTCCCTGCGCTCTACTCTGTTAACTCCTGTCCATCCTGTGGGACTAGTTCAAACACCACTTCCATCTAGGAGGCCCTCCCTTGACAACCTAAATGTGTTCGGGTCCTCTGGTTCATACCCTTATAATTCCTGTGCCACCAGCCCCAGCCACCTCCCTGCTCTCGCCTCCTCCCTCTCCGCCACA
The DNA here is from genome assembly GCF_009828535.3 of Hylobates moloch. NCBI lineage: Eukaryota > Metazoa > Chordata > Mammalia > Primates > Hylobatidae > Hylobates > Hylobates moloch. Next base: position 95,572,141 of record NW_026652290.1, read on the forward strand.
TTCTGTCTCAGCCACGCAGCCTCCTCATTGTTCTTAGAACGTGGCAGGTCAGTGCCTGCCTCTAGGCCCATGCTCTTGCCCTGCCTCGAACACTCTCCCTCCGAATCCACCCATCGCTGCCTCCCCACTCCCTCCAGACCTTGGCTCAGTGTCAGCTCCTGAGAGAGCCCCTCTCTGACCTCAGCCCTGCAGCCCCAGCCCCTGTGCTCGGCATCGCTACTCTTTGTGGCTTCTGCCTCTGCCTAGTGTTGCGTGGTGTGTTTATTTGCTGATGTCTTCCTTGTTGGGGCCCACCAGAGGGTGAGCCCAGGAAGGCAGAAGCCATCAATATTTGGGCCACTGCTGTGTCCCCAGAACCTAGAACAGTGCCTGCTCCCCCACGGGCACCCAGTAAGCATCTGTGGAGCAGATGACAGCGGCAGGCACTGAGCAGGCATCCATGGGTCCTCTCCGCAGGTCAGATTTGGAGGAAGAGCGGTGGCAGCGCTCAGGGATGCGAAGCCGGAGCCCCCCGCGGCCCCAGTGGCACTCAAGGGATGGGGCCTCTCAGTCGGACTCGGGAGAGGAGCAGTCACGGGGCCAGTGGGCTCGCCGGCGACGGCGCGCACGCTCTTGGTCTCCTAGCTCCTCAGCGTCCAGCTCCACGTCTCCGGGGCGATCGCAGAGCCCCCGGGCGACCGCAGCTGCCCTGAGCCAGCAGCAGAGCCTGCAGGAGCGGCTGCGGCTGCGGGAGGAGCGGAAGCAGCAGGAGGAGCTGATGAAGGCCTTCGAGACGCCCGAGGAGAAGCGCGCACGGCGGCTGGCCAAGAAGGAGGCCAAGGAGCGCAAGAAGCGGGAGAAGATGGGCTGGGGTGAGGAGTACATGGGCTACACAAACACCGACAACCCCTTTGGAGACAACAACCTACTGGGCACCTTCATCTGGAACAAGGTGGGCCCCGCCGGGTGGTGGCCTCTGTCCCTGTAGCATTTCCGCTGTTTCTGGAGACCCCAACACTCGAGACACTCCCAGCCTGCACTTGATCGTGCAGGAGTTGGTTTTACACACGCACACATAAGCCAGCTTCTGCCGCCATCAGCTTTCTTTTTTGACACAGGGTCTCACTCTGTCGCCCAGGCTGGAGTGCAGTGGTGCGATCTTGGCTCACTGCAAGCTCCACCTCCCAGGTTCACGCCATTCTCCTGCCTCAGCCTCCCGAGTAGCTGGGACTAGAGGCGCCCGCTACCGCGCCCAGCTCATTTTTTGTATTTTTAGTAGAGATGGGGTTTCACCGTGTTAGCCAGGGTGGTTTCCATCTCCTGACCTCGTGATCCACCCGCCTCCGCCTCCCAAAGTGCTGGGATTACAGGCGTGAGCAATCATGCCCGGCCAGCTTTCTTTTTTGACACAGGGTCTCGCTCTGTCGCCCAGGCTGGAGTGCAGTGGCGTGATCATGGCTCACTGCAGCCTTGACCTCCTGGCCTCAAGCGATCCTCCTACCTCAGCCTTTTGACTTGCTGGGACCACAGGCACCACCACCATGCCCGGCTAATTTTGTATTTTTTTGTAAAGATGGAGTCTCACTATGTTGGCCAGGCTGGTCTCGAACTCTGAAGCTCAAGTGATTTTCCCACCTCGGCCTCCCAGAGTTCTGGGATTACAGGCATGAGCCACTGCACCCAGCCCACCATCATTTTCTTGCCATTAACTGTGTCTCTTGTGGTGTAAGCTTCAGCCATTCTTTGCCCCAAACACCAGCCCAACCTGAAACCTGTCTAGAGAGCCAGCTCTTGGCGTCACGTAGCCAGGACAGGGTTCCACAGTTCCAGGCGCTCTGTCATCTGAGCTGGTTGTTTCGTTCTGCGCCCGCCATTTAGCCATCAGTCACACCGGTGGCATAAGACAACAGAACTTACCATCTCTTCGTTCTGGAGGCCAGAAGTCCAAAATCAAGGCGTGGGGAGGTGTGGGCAGGACCCCACTCCCTTCGGGGGCCGAGGGGAGGCCCCTCCTGCCTCTCCCAGCTCCAGTCATGGCTGGTGGTTCCTGGGCCCTCCCAGGCTTGTAGCTGCAGAACCCGGCCTGTTCCTGTGTTGGCGTGGCCGGCTGTCTTCCCGTCTCTGTCTCCACATGGCCTTCTGCTCCGTATGTCTGTGTCTAAATGTTCCTCTTCTCATGAGGACACCAGGCACTAGATGAGGGCCCGCCACCTCCAGGATGACCTCATCTTACCGACGTCTGCAAGACCTCATCCCTTTTTTTTTTTTTTTTTTTTTTGAGACGGAGTCTCACTCTGTTGCCCAGGCTGGAGTGCAATGGCGCAATCTCGGCTCACTGCAACCTCCGCCTCCCGGGTTCAAGTGATTCCCCTGCCTCAGCCTCCCAAGTAGCTGGAATTACAGGCGGATGCCACCACAGTCGGCTAATTTTTGTATTTTTAGTAGAGACGGAGTTTAACCATGTTGGTCAGGCTGGTCCCGAACTCCTGACCTCAAGTGATCTGCCCGCCCTGGCCTCCCAAAATGTTGGGATTACAGGTGTCAGCCACCATACCCGGCCAAGACCTCATTTCACATAGGGTCACAATTACAGCTGCAGGGGTTCAGACGGGGTTGTGCCTGTGGGGGACACAGCTCATCTGAAGCAGCGTCCACTTGTGGAGGGGGTGGAGCAGGCAACGTGTGGACTGGGCCGACTGCACCTGCTTGCTGGTTGCTCAGTTGGGAGCTGTGGGGTCCCCAGGTGGCTTCTGCCCGATGTCGTCTGAGAACACAACGAGCTCCTTCCGCCTCGGGGCCCTCACACTGCTGCGCCCCTGCCTGGACATGCTCTACCCCTTCCCCGGCTGTTCTCTTCTGTCAGGCCTCAACTGACACGTCCCCTCTTGAGAGAGCCCTTCCTGGCCCCTTGCTCCCCAGAGCCCCCAGGGTTCTTTATTGAGGCACGCACACTGCTGCCTGGCACTTCATCGCCACCGTGTGCTGTGCGCCTGCGGTGTGCTGGGCACTACCGTGAGCTCTGGGTGGGCAGCCATGGAGGAGGAAGCTGTGGTCATCATTGACGCTTGCGGAAGCGGCCCCAGGCTGGGCTGGATAGACCACAGAGTGGCCCGGGTGTCTAGGGGGTGGTCCCCAGCCAGGCAGCCTGTGTCCCTGGAGGCAAGTTCTTCTGGGCGGCAGGGGGTCCTGGAACCCCCTCATGGCGACGGGACGCCAAGAGCCTGGGGAAGGTGGTCGGGCAGTGGGGGCTCCGCACCAGGCTCTCAGACAGCTGCTGAAAGAAGCCAGCTTTGAGGGTCTCCAGGCTGGGACAAGCCCATCAGTGGCCACCCCTGTGCCCCGCTGTGTGGGCGGGACCCCATGACCCCGCAGGTTTGCTTTCGGAGCTGCTGCTGCCCCCACTCACTGTTCCTGCCCTGTCCCACGCGCAGTGGGGGACCCTGACTTGCTGAGGGCGTGACCTTCACGTCTGAAGCAGCCAGACTCCCGGGTAAAACGAGTCAGCAGGCCCCGAGCAAGGCTCTTCTGTTGGGGGCTGGGGTGGCCCTGAGTGAGGCCCTCCTGTTGGGAGTTGGGGTGGCCCTGAGCGAGGCCCTCCTGTTGGGAGTTGGGATGGCCCCTTCTTCCCCTTTGCATACATCTCACTCCCAGTGGGGGCTCTATGTCTGTGCTGAATTGGATCCACTGAGTTTCAGGAGCATTAAGGAGGGGGTTGGAAGACGTGCAGTGTTGGCAGGTCACCTCTCTCTGCAAAACGAGGGCCCTGGTCAATCTCTTGGACGCAGGAGCAGAGGAGGGGGGCAAGGGGGCAGATCTGTGCTCAGGGCGGGTGTGCTTGGCACTTCCAGGCCCTGGAGAAGAAGGGGATCAGCCACCTGGAGGAGAAGGAGCTGAAGGAGCGGAACAAGAGGATCCAGGAGGACAACCGGCTGGAGCTGCAGAAGGTAGGCACTCCGCCAGCCCACTGGGCAGGGCCCTCCATCTCCAAGGCCTGGAGGCCACCCCCTCTGGCGGGACTTGAGGGGCTTAGGTGGGAAGTCCAGGGGCTGGCTTCAGGTAAGGCTGGATCCAGGGACTCAGACCATGGCCCCAGGAAGCTGTTCCCCTCCACCTCTTGGCTCTGCTGGCCTCGGGCCTTCACTCCCACATGCTGTCTTCAGGGTGGCTGAGAGGGCCCCAGCTGCTCTGAGCCGCTGAGTCTTGGGCAGGAGGGCCCTCTCCCTTCCCAAGGTCTGTCCACCAGCCCAGGCATCTCCAGACCAATCCCTGTGCCCAGGGCAGCTGGGTGGAGGCTGGGCCCCCATCATCACAGCCCCTCCCTCCGCAGCCCCGCGGCCCCCATGGCCCCAGCTGCCCTCAGCCTCCTGTGCCTGCAGGTGAAGCAGCTGCGGCTGGAGCGGGAGCGGGAGAAGGCCATGCGCGAGCAGGAGCTGGAGATGCTGCAGCGAGAGAAGGAGGCAGAGCACTTCAAGACGTGGGAGGAGCAGGAGGACAACTTCCACCTCCAGCAGGCCAAGCTGCGGTGCGCCGGGGCCTCCCTCCCCCCGACCCAGACTTGGAGCCAGGGCCGGGCACTGGCTGTCACTCTGGAAGCCACTGCTCTCCCACCCTTCAGGGTCCCACGTGGCACTTCCTGGGACCTTCCCTTCCGGACCCCTTCCCGGGTGGCAAGGCTCCTGTCTCCTGCCCTCCCACGCTGGGCGGGGTGCAGAGCAGACGGGCCCAGGTGAACGGCACCCCCATGCGTGCTGGACGCCAGTCCTGCACCGACTGCGGTTGTCCCTCCCACACTCCACCCAGGAGGGTGGCACCCCCATCCGCCCGGATTACAGACAAGCTGCGGCTCCAGGGTGTCCCTGCTTGCTCTGGGCCCCGTGGCGGGTGACATCCCAGCTCGGGCCTGCCTGGTGACGTGTTCCCTTGGGTTGGACCAAGACCCGCCTGCAATGCGTACCCCCCTGCAGGCCCAGAACAGAACCCCGGCTCTCTGCCCCGAGTGGTCTGCTTGGGGGAGGAGGTGGTTGCGAGGCAGTGACTACTCTGGCCCCCAAGCCTTCCTCTGCTTCAGCTCCTCCACTGTTCCCCATCACAGCCCACATAGAAGCCGCCCTCCTGGGCACATCCCAGAGGCCCTCCAGGAAGCCCCTCCCACCTGGCCCACCCTCCGGGTCCATGCTGTGTGCACTGCACTTTGTCTGCACTGCTGACCTGTGCCCTCTGGCTGACCCGGCTCACTCTACCTTATGCCTCCTCCTCCAGGAAGCCCTCCCTGACCACTCCCAACGGGTCAGGCCCCTCCCTAGCTCCCACTGGTGTGGTCACCCCAAGGGCAGGGTCTTCAGCATGGAGGGTACAGCCCAGGCTCTGACGCCACCTTCCCCTGCTCCCCACAGTTCCAAGATCCGCATCCGGGACGGGCGGGCCAAGCCCATCGACCTGCTGGCCAAGTACATCAGCGCCGAGGATGACGACCTGGCCGTGGAGATGCACGAGCCCTACACGTTCCTCAACGGCCTCACCGTGGCCGACATGGAAGACCTGCTGGAGGACATCCAGGTACCCAGCCCCACCCGCTGCTCTGCTGACCTGCACCCTCCCCCACGCCAGCCACGCCCGTGCCCTGACCCCCGCCCCCCGCCCCCAGGTCTACATGGAGCTGGAGCAGGGCAAGAACGCCGACTTCTGGCGGGACATGACCACCATCACTGAGGACGAGATCTCCAAGCTCCGCAAGCTGGAGGCCTCGGGCAAGGGGCCAGGTAACGGCGGGCGTGCGCCTGGGCTCCAGGGGAGCTGCGGGGGCTACAGCATTCACCCAGAAGCCTCAGACTTGCTGTGGGGCCTGGTGCTCTCTGCAGGCCTGTTTCCCCAACTGGGGCCTCCCCTTCTGAGCCGAGCCACCAGGGGGCAGCAGCGGGCAGTAGGTCCTGGGAGGGGTGCAGGGGGGCGGGCCTCTGTCTGGGGTGCAGGGCCAGCGGCATCCAGACCCAGCGTCCCGTAAACGCTGACTCGGCGGTGCCAGCCTCACGGGAGCCACGGGGCTTTCCGCTCGGGTTTCAGTGCTCACGGTGGCTCTGCCTGTTTGACAGCAGGTCTCTCTCCACCTGGCCTGAAGGCCGTGCCACCCTGCTTCAGGGCGCTTCCCCTCCCATGGGTCAGTTCATGCCCCTCCAACCTGATGGGCTTTTAAAATCCCGTTTCCCTCCCCTCCGTGTGGTTGTACACACATGGTCGCCGGGGATGCTCTGAAGCATCTACCCCGAGCACTGCGGACATGTGGGCTGGGCCGTTCCCTAGGGTGGGGCCGTCCTGGACACTGCCGGGTGCTGAGCAACGTCCCTGGCCTCCACCCACCCCGGGTCAGGAGCACCCCTAGTCCTGACAACCGCAGATGTACCCAGACGTCGCCCAGAGTCCCCTGGGGGCAGAATTGCCCTAGATGAGACCCCCCTGGTCTAAAAGCCAACCACAGCAGCCCTGGCCCTCCCCGCAAAATCCACACCCCAGCGGCTGCTGTAACAGTGCCTGGCTTTCACGGGCCACGCATCCCTGTCGATAGACCCGGTCCTTCCCCCGCCCTCTCTCTCAGGCCTTGGCTGCCACCAGCCCATGGTGGCCGAGGATCCCAGGAGGCTGGGTCAGTGTCATTTGCAGCCCTCAGCGTGGTCTGTGGCAGGTCCTTCGTAGGAAAGAGCCTGTGGCTTTCCTCTTTTTCAGTGGAGCTTTGCCTTCCCCGGAGGTGGAGGTCACTCAGCCATCCCGTCCCTCCAGTGGGCTCCTCGGTGGGGCGTATCCTCCCGTAACCTCCGAGGGGCAGGGCAATTCTCCAGCATCAGAGATGTGTCCGTAAGGGTCTTCGTGTGCTCCTGCTGGTGGCAGCGGGGCTGGGGAAAGACTTCTGGGTGCAGTACATTTTCCTTCAGAAGCCCCAGACCCTAGCCACCGGCTGCAGGACGCCTGGGACGCATTTCCAGCATTGCCCTAGGCCCCGCCCTCTCCTATAAGCCTGGGACGCATTTCCAGCGTGCCCTATTGCCCTAGGCCCCGGCCTCTCCCGTCCCTTCCATGGCCCTCTGCCTCCACCACGTCTGTCTCGGCCCTTCTTCCCCCTGACGCATTACAGTTGGGGACCCCAGGTGGCTTTGGTGTCCTCTGAGGGAGTTTCTGATTCTCCTTTCAACACGGTTTCCAGGAGTAGGGAACTGAGGGGTCTTTGCTGTCCTCCCAGAGACCCACAGAGCCCCTGTCTTGGATCTTCTTCAATTAATTGGGCGTTTTCTTTTACTTTTCTTTTCATTTTTCAGAGACAAGGTCTCGCTCTGTCACCCAAGCTAGAGTTGAGTGGCGCGATCAAGGCTCACTGTAGCCTCGACTTCCTGGGCTCAGGTGATCCTCCCACCTCAGCCTCCCTAGAAGCTGGGACTACAGGCGCTCACCACCACACCCAGCTAATTTATTTTTTTTATTTTTTGAGAAGGAGTCTCACTCTGTCACCAGGCTGGAGTGCAGTGGTACGATCTCTGCTCACTGCGACCTCTGCCTCCTAGATTGAAGCGATTCTCCTGCCTCAGCTGCCCAAGTAGCTGGGACTACAGATGCATGCCATCACACTCAGCTAGTTTTTGTATTTTTAGTGAGACGGGTTTTCACCATGTTGGCCAGGATGGTCTGAATCTCTTGACTTCATGATCCGCCCGCCTCAGCCTCCCAAAGTGCTAGGATTACAGGCGTGAGCCACCATGCCCAGCCACTTTTGAAAATTTTTTGTAGAGATGGGGTCTCACTGTGTTGCCCAGGCTGGTCTTGAACTCCTGGCCTCAAGCAATCCTCCTGCCTCACCTCCAAAAGGGCTAGGATTAAAGGCATGAGCGACTGCATGCTTTTTCTTTTTAATTTTTTACAAAATTATTGAAATTTTTTATTTCTGTAGGTTATTGGGGAACAGGTGGTGTTTGGTTACATGAATAAGTTTTTTTGTTTTTTGAGACGGTGTCTTGCTCTCTCGCCAGGCTGGAGTGCAGTGGAGTACAACCTCCGCCTCCTGGGTTCAAGCGATTCCCCTGCCTCAGCCTCCCAAGTAGCTGGGATTACAGGCACACCACCACACCCGGCTAATTCTTTGTATTTTAGTAGAGACAGGGTTTCACGATGTTGGCCAAGATGGTCTTGATCTCCTGACCTCGTGATCCACCCACCTCAGCCTCCGAAAGTGCTGGGATTAAAGGCTTGAGCCACCATGCCTGGCCGTTTACATGAATAAGTTCTTTAGTGGTGATTTGTGAGATTTTGGTGCACCTAGCTTTTTCTAGGAAGTTCTAACCCTACAGGAGGTTGTGCAGTAGAAAACGGGTGTCATCCCAGCTCAGCTTCATTAGCCTCCCACCCTGTATAGGGCCTGGCCTCTCCCCACGCAGCACCAGGGCCCTTGGCCTGCACCCCCAGCCTCTAGCAGCTGTTGGGACCCCCTAAACCCCCTGGGCCCCCTTGTGGGCATTCGGGAGGCGTCCAGACATGCAGCAGCACGTCCAGACCCGGCTTTCTGTAGACGCTGACCTGGCGGCCCCTGGCCTGGCTTCCTGGGAGCCTCCCGGCTGAGCTCTTCTGCTTGGGTTTCAGTGTTTGTGGCAGCCCCGCCTGTCCGGGCACAGCCGCGCTGTGCTTGGCTGGGGCTGCCACAGATTCCAGTGCCACTTAGGGCCCAGCAAAGGGGCTGCAGCTCTGGGTGCCGATTCCAGGGTCCCGGGTGATTGGCTGGAGGGGACTTGAGTCCGTCTAGGCTCTATCCAGTCCCCTGTGGTCAGGGTGTGGGCCTCTTGACCCTCTGTCTACCGGCGGGGACTGGAGAAGGCAGGTCTTGAGCAGGGTGCCTGCGCTGGTCACCCCCGCCCGGTGTGTCGCCAGCAGCTATGCACCAAGCTCCCTGTGGGCCCAGCATGGCACAGGGAAGAGCAGCAGCAAACCCCCTTGCCCGCCTCGGGAAGCTGCCATCGCTGGATGGTCAGGGAGGGCTTCCCGATGGAAGGGATGTTCTCACTGAGCATGGAGGATGCGAGGAATTTAGGAGGCGAACGGGACAGAGAAGGATGGGTGGCTGGCAGGAAACACAGCATGTGCAAAGGCCCAGAGGTGGCAGGGGTTGGGCATGGGCAGCAAGGGGGGCAGGGTTGTGAGGTGAGGACAGACCCAGCGGGGTGGGTGGCAGTGGCCCAAGAGCAGCCCTGAGGCCGCCGGCATGCCACGCGGTGTGGGGCAGAGCACGTGGAGTCAGGTTGGGCTCTGGCCTCCCAGCACCCCACTCCCGCCCTCAGCAGCCTCCCCATCCATCGAGGAGGGACTTGAGCCTCGGGCCCCCGGGCCAGTGGTAGATGCCAGACAGACTCCATGTAGGATGGGGGGCGGCGGTGGGGAGCCGTTTGTCCTGGGGCGGTCCCAGGACTTCCCCAGGGGCCAGCAGGGCGGCCTTCTTTGCCAGGGCAGAGCTCCTCATTAGGCTTCACAGAGGGAAACCAAGGCCCAGAGAGGGCAGGCTACTTGCCCACAGTCACATAGCCCGGGCTGGCAGAGCAGATCTGAATTCCAGAGAGCTTGGCTACTGAGCACACCCCCCACCCCCTCATGGGCTGCCCAAGGCCAGGGCAGAGTTGGTCCAGGTTGGTGGGCGGGGCCCACAACTAGGGTTCCCAGACCCACATATCAGACTCACCTGGGGAGGGGCACTCTCAGGGCCAGTCCTGGCCTCCCCTGCGCTGGGGGCCTGGGCCTCCACGGCAAGGCCTCAGCAACTGCATTTTAACATGGCTCCCAACCTCCGCCCACCCCCTCCCCTCCGCTGTGGCCAGAGTGGGGACAACCTGAGACCAGGGAGGAGGTGGGACCCCCGTGAGGGGAGAGGACTGGACTGGATGGGACCCCTGTGGGGGAAGAGGAGGGGAGGGGGACCCCCCCATGGCAGGGGAGGAGGCTCTGATGGGGTGGAGGAGCACCTAGGAAATGTGGAACCGCCCCCCCATGCCCCCACCCCGCTGCAGGTGAGCGCCGTGAGGGGGTCAACGCCTCTGTCAGCTCCGACGTGCAGTCGGTGTTCAAGGGGAAGACATACAACCAGCTGCAGGTCATCTTCCAGGGCATCGAGGGCAAAATCCGCGCCGGTGGCCCCAACCTGGACATGGGCTACTGGGAGAGCCTCCTGCAGCAGCTGCGGGCCCACATGGCGCGGGCCCGGTGAGCGCTGGGTGCGGGTACCAGGGGTGGTGCCGTCCGGGTGGGATGGGTTTTGCCCCTTCCTGGGACCTTGTGGGGTGGAGGGGGGGCAGGAAAGTGCCGACTGGCCGGGGCTGGCCTGTGAGTGATGAAGGGGGGCTGGGGGGCGCGTAGGCCCATGCCCTAGTGGGAAGGTCCCAGGATGCTCCAGTGCCCTCACCCGGAGTCCTGAGCCCCGTTGGTCTCACAGGGCTCCCCAGGAGCTTCTGCCCTTTAACGAGCACCTGGCGCACTCCAGCAGCCACGGCATCACAGGAAGCCCCGAGGCTGCCTGCCTGTCCACGCTGCCTTCCGCCCAGGCCCGTGCCCTCCCAGCGCTGCCTCCCGGCCTCTGGCTGTGTACAGATTCCTGGACTGTTTTTGGCACCGCTGTGTAAATACATGTCTCCTCTGCTAATTTGTAAATGTCTCTAAATTTATCATGTTTGTTGGCTGGTGTCCTGCTGGGCCCCTTCTCCCGGCCAGCCCCAGCCACAAGACACTGAGACTCCAACGTGAGACAGAGACCCACCCCTCCCTGCCACGGGATGGTTCTCTGGGGTACCTGGGTCCTCTCGTCCTCTCTCCCATAAGCCTTGACCCTGAACTGACCAAGCCTGGGCAAAGGTCCCAGCCAGAGCCGTGGCTGCTCACCACCTTCTCAGGGTCTTTGCAGCAAAAAGGGGCGTGAGACTCTCGGTGGGGGTGGGGCGCGGAGCCCCTTTGCCTCCATGTGGCTGACCCCGGCCCTGCGTCCCAGGTTGCGTGAGCGCCACCAGGACGTGCTGCGGCAGAAGCTGTACAAACTGAAGCAGGAGCAGGGCGTGGAGAGCGAGCCGCTGTTCCCCATCCTCAAGCAGGAGCCGCAGTCCCCCAGCCGCAGGTAGGCCCGGCCGGCACCCCGGGGACGCCGATGCAGACGCGGAACAGGATGGAGGGGCCGTGGGCAGCCTCCGCGCCTCCAACGCTCTCTCCTCCCTAGCCTGGAGCCTGAGGACGCGGCGCCCACCCCGCCCGGGCCCTCCTCGGAGGGCGGCCCCGCGGAGGCCGAGGTGGACGGCGCGACCCCGACAGAGGGCGACGGCGACGGGGACGGTGATGGCGAGGGCGAGGGCGAGGCGGTGCTCATGGAAGAGGACCTGATCCAGCAGAGCCTGGACGACTACGACGCTGGCAGGTACAGCCCGCGGCTACTCACGGCGCACGAGCTGCCACTGGACGCGCACGTGCTGGAACCGGATGAGGACCTGCAGCGCCTGCAGCTCTCGCGCCAGCAGCTCCAGGTCACGGGTAAGGGCGGGGCTGGAGGCCAGGGGGCGGGGCCAGTGGGGCGAGCTGGGGGCGGGGCTTCTCCAGCCTCATTTCCCGGCCGAAGCCCCTGGCATCAGTGGGGAGCTGCTTGATTCTTCTCCCCCAGGTCTCTGAGGGTTCGTTCCGTCACCTGCACTGGGGCGTTCATTCATTCATCCTGGGCTTGCTGGCCCACTGGCCTTGGGGCTACAGGTGGTGGAAGCTTTTACCAGACGCTGTCCGAGCACTCCCTGGGCAGCCTCGGTCCTAAGACAGAGGAGAAAATACCACCTTCAGAAAATCCCTGGGCCAGGACTCCCTTGGGGGTCATGCGTGGGGCTGGATCCCGCAGCCAGGTCTTAACCACCAGGTTCTCCTGCCGCTCGGCGGGGAAGCGCGCTGCGCTTGGTCCCCACCCAGGAGGACGATAGATATGAAGACCAAGGTCCGGGGCTCGGGGCGGATGGTGCGGGTCTCAGGGCCCCCCAGGACCTGTCCCCTCCCCATGTGCCTTAGCCCGCCCCAGCCTGTTTCCCTTTTGCGGGAGGCACCAGTGGCCGCCCCTGCCAGAGAGGCTAGGAGGGAGGCCAGGACCCAGGGGGAGGCCGAGGCCCGGGTGAACGCCGTCCCGCCCGCAGGAGACGCCAGCGAGAGCGCAGAGGACATCTTCTTCCGGCGGGCCAAGGAGGGCATGGGCCAGGACGAGGCGCAGTTCAGCGTGGAGATGCCGCTCACCGGCAAGGCCTACTTGTGGGCCGACAAGTACCGGCCACGCAAGCCGCGCTTCTTCAACCGCGTGCACACGGGCTTCGAGTGGAACAAGTACAACCAGACGCACTACGACTTTGACAACCCCCCGCCCAAGATCGTGCAGGGATACAAGTTCAACATCTTCTACCCCGACCTCATCGACAAACGCTCCACGCCCGAGTACTTCCTGGAGGCCTGCGCCGACAACAAGGATTTCGCCATCCTGCGCTTCCATGCGGGGCCGCCCTACGAGGACATCGCTTTCAAGATCGTCAACCGCGAGTGGGAATACTCGCACCGCCACGGCTTCCGCTGCCAGTTTGCCAACGGCATCTTCCAGCTGTGGTTCCACTTCAAGCGCTACCGCTACCGGCGGTGACGGCCCCGGGGAACGACAGGCAGGTGGCCTCCGGGGCGCAATAAAGGGGCTTTGGTGAAGCTGGTGGTCACTCCAGGGCCACTGTCTGGGCTGAAGGGCCGCGGGTTCACGTCCCACCTCAGGCTGCATCTTCCTCTCGCCAGGCCTCAGTTTCCACCTATGTAAACGGGGGGTCACCACTGAGCCTGCCATGGTGAGCTGAGGATATGCTGGGACAGGCTGGCCTAGGGTCCCGATGCATCGGTGGGCGCCGCCGTGGGCATCTTCTGAGCACGAGGGTGGCCAGCAGCCGCCAGCTGACCTCACCATCCAGGCAGACAGTCTCTGCCGCCCCTCAGCCAGGCTGGGTGTGGGGCCCACAGGGCCTGCCCCAAGCGGCGGCCACACAGGGTGCTGTGGAGATGGGCCAGAGGGGCCCAGGCTTGGCGGTGCCAGGCTTGTGAGAAGCAGGAAACTCAAGGCCAGCCCCGCCACATCACGGGGCACCCACTGGGCATGAGGCAGAGCCCACGATTGTGGGGCAGCTCCAGCCCTGCCCACAGGCCACCCTTGCCCGCATCGGCAGCATTGAGGCTGGCACCCTGCTGGCGCCCGATCTGCCACTGCAGAAGGGACCATCTGTGGACACCCACACTCTGCAGGGACTGGCCCCCAACTCACCCCGTGCTGGCTGGTGGGGTCCATTTCCCCCCAGTGGGTGTGGAGGATGCGTCCAGGTCCCCGTCTCTGTCAAGGTTATGGGAACCAAAAGTCACTGAGCCGTCCTCCCCCCACCTCCGAGCACAGGGCCTGGAGGGCAGGGGCTCCCCAAAGCCTGGGGGTTGGAGAATGGCGAGGGGCTTCCCCAGGGATCCCCCCATCTGGCCTGCTCACGGGGCCTTGGGGTGCGAGACCAGTGACCCCTAGTTTTGCCTATGTCAGGACAGTGGCTCCTTCTCACTCCCCTTTCTCAGGCCAGGAGGCCCGAGGGCCACACGGGTGCCACAGCCCAGGTCGGAGTGGCCCAGCCGGCAGGCTTGTTCCTTCAGCATCTGACGGGAACATCTCCAACAGAAGCAAAATGGAATGTGCCTCCCAGACCCCCAGAGGGCCACCCAACCTCACCAGTCACCAGCCCCAGACCACCCACAGCCCCTCCCAGACACCCTGCCTCATCTGGAAATAGTTTCATTTGTTTCTCTTAAAAAGACTTTTGTAGGTGGGAAAAAAAATCTTTTATTCTCATGGAATTGGCCTATTGGCAAGATTGCATGTTTTTTTTTTAATAAACGTTTTATTTTAGAATAATCTCAGGTTTGCAGAAATGCAGAGAGTGTAACGTCCCCGACGCCCCACACCCACTGCCCTAGTTGCTGCCGGCATTTGTGACACAGCGCATTTGTCACAAGGTAAGAGCCTGGGAAACAACACGGCACCCAACTGGGGCCCGGTGCTCCCTTGGGAGCTGTTAGTGCCCGGGCCTGTCTTTGCCCCCCACCCCTCTGCCTTGCCTCCCACAGCGGGGGCGACAGTCCATTTCCCAGACGACAGGAGGGAGGGCACAAGGGTGGACACAGCTGCTGGCCTGGGCCCAGGCTCTCATGGGGGCAGCGCTTGGCCATGCCTGGGGACATTCATGGTGGTCCCGCCTTGGGGCTGCTCCTGGCGTGGGCGTGGAGTGGGTGGAGGCCAGGGATGCTGCCCAGTGTGCTTCAGTGCCCAGGATGAGCCTCCCCAAATGTCCTCACTGCAGTAGGCAGAGGTGCGAGGCAGATCCTGCACTCCCCTGGGGCTCTGGTCACCTCCCAGCCCTGACCTCTAACAGGACCCCGGAAGTTGCTGGCACAGGCATTGGGAACTGGCCAGCAAAGTGCATCTGATGAGCGTCCGCTCTCCACGCCGCAGACCCTGGCCCACACTGACCAGCCTGTTCCAGAATCCCGAATCACATTGCAGCACACACAACACCGCCATCCCCGGCCCAGCCTTTAGCAGACATCACAAGTTGATGGCAGATGGCCAGAGCCAACTTAGAATCCTCTGGGCAGCCTCTTGCAGGGGTCCCTGGCCAGCTCCACCGCCGATCAGGACAGGCTGCTGAGGGCAGGGCTGAGTCCGGGCTGGACTCGGGAGGCACTTTTTCTTTTTTTGAGACAGGCTGGAGTGCAGCGACGTGATCACAGCTTCCTGCATCCTCAACACCAGAAAGCACTTTTGAGCCCAGAGTGCTGTTTGGGACAGGCCGGGTTCTGTAGTCGCAGCCCAGGTTGTGTGTGCGTGGCTGGCGCAGCCCAGCCTGTACTGGGCCTAACCCGGCCCTCCCGCCAGCTCTGTGTGACTATTTACTTCCATTTGGCTGCTCGGGACACTGAGGCTCACAAAAGCCCACGTTGTTGAGCCCAGAAAGTGGCAGAGCCAGTATTAGAAGCTGGGTTTCTCTACCTTGGAGAATCCCAATCCCAGACCCCCACCCTGCCCCTGCCTCAGTTTCCCCACCTGCCCCTGCAGAGAGTCCCCCAGCCCCAGCATCCTGCTTCCTCCTCCTCACGTGCCTTTTGCACCCCAAGGGAGATGGCCGTCCTCCAACTGGCAAGGCACATGTTTTGCCAGGGGTCCCAGTCTGGAGGGAGCAGAGCTGGGGCCCTGGGACCCCCGAAGGGTCACGGGCACTGGGCCTGGGAAAACAGGCTGCTGGCCGAGAAGGGTGACGGCTGCCTTGCAGAGGACAGGGCAGCAGGTGTGCCCAGGGCAGGGGGCACACAGGGCTCAGACCAAGCTAAGGAGCCAGATCGTAGGGGAGCAGGGCACCAGGGAGCTACGGAGGGCACGTGAGTGGGGGAGGGCCTCCGAGCTGGGTGTCAAGGAGACCCTGCAGGCAGACAGGAGGTGGGGGCCAGGGGTAGGCTCTGCACACCACCACCCCCATCTACCCCATGACTCCCCACCCTGGCCCGAGGTCCACCTGGTGTCCTGGAAGCTGCCCCCGCCCCCGCCCAGCTTCCTGACTTTGGCTGTGTCCAGAGCTAAGAATAGACTCTCCCTGCCCGGCCCCCGCCGGAAACCACAGCCATGGGGGGCACATCCTGAGCCTGGCCTCTGTTCCCACCATCTGCCCCCCAGCCTCTCACAACTCCTCCCACCACAGCCTCCTGTGCTCCCATTGAACCCGAGGTGCTGGCAGGAGGCGGGGGGCGGGCCAAGACCGGGAGACCAGCAACCAGCCCCCGATGGCAGGGAAGCCTAGTGGTCATGTTCCAATCCCACACATGGGCGCGGCATTGTTCCCCCTTTGTGCCTCAGTTTCCCCATCTCTAAAATTTAGAATATCTTGACCCCTTGCCTTGCAGAGATGTGGTGAGGCTTAAGCTAAATGCAAGTGTCCTTCTCTGAACTCTGCCCAGGCTGTTTCCCAAAAGAGACATTGTCCTTGTTATCTCAGGGCCGAGGACAGAGGAAGTGGGGACAGGACAGGCTTCCTCCATCTCTCACTGCCCCCTCATCTGGAGCCCCAGCCCCACATCCTCCTCCCCCCACATCTGCCCTCCTTGCAGTTACTGTAGCAAGGGCCTCACGCCCTCTCTTGCCTCCAAAGCTTTATACATGCAATTCCTGTCACTGCCACGTACTCCAGACCTCGGGAGCTCCTATTTATCCCACAAAACCCCACTTCCCACGCCCTCTCCTCACAAGATGCCTTCCTAGCTCACCTCTGGGCTTCCCTAGGCCCTGTCACTTCCTTTGGCCCAGCCCTGACCCCAGGGGGCTGGAACAGTCTGTGTCCAGTTCATTCTCCAGCCTAGGTCATCCTGAAGGGCAGGCCTGGTTTCAGGTCTCACTTGGAGCTCCTAATTGTCCCACTGTATAAGCTGGAACACAGGGGTTGGGGAGAGTAAGACTTGGAGATCAGGTCGGCTTCACGGAAGAGCGGCCTTGGAGCCAGGGTTTTGCCAGATCCATAGGAGGTGGACAGCCTCCTTGCCAGGAAAGAGAGAAGTTGTGTTAAATGACTGGTGACTCAATGGGATAGAGCTTTGGGAGGGAGGTTGGGTGTGGCCGAAGGCCAGGAGGAGGAAGGATAGTGGGAGGGGTAGCCGGGGAAGGGAAGGGGCTTCCGGACTGGGCTGACGAGAGGACCGGGCCAGGGTGGGAACCCCCCTCACTCACAGCCTGGACTAGCAGCCCTCCCGGGCCCAGGGGACAGGGTGGGGTGCAGTCAGGGCCAGGCCAACTTGTCCGATCCCACTCCAGGTCCCTAACTCAAGGTCCTGTCTGGCTCCGGTGTGCAAACAAGGCCAAGGACGCCCAAGGTCCCCCCTCTGCAAAGAGACAGTCCCAGTCCCTGCGTCCGGCACCTTCTCAGCCATTCCTGTTGGGCTCCATCCCTCCTTCCCCAGCCCAAGTTCGGGGGTGGGCGGGAAAGAGTGCCCATCCCCCACTGCAGCCTCCCTGCTCCAGACTCTTCTTCCTCTGGCTCCAAAGCCACCTCCCAGCCTCCTCAAGAGACCCTCCCACGCGATGCCATCACCCCAGCCCTCCCGGCTCACCTGCTGTGGGACCACCTTTCTCAGTCTGGCTGTGTCGCCTGGTGCACCCCCCATTCCTCTGTCCTCCCACCCCACCCCTGGAAGGGGCCTCAAATATGTCCTGCATGTATTAAGCAGGGCATAATACTACTGTGTGCCGGGTTCCAGCGCACCCAGTGAATTTGGAGCCCTGGAGTCTGGGCGCCCCCCCGGGAGCCGATCCGCCTGGACCTGCCCCGCCCCCTCCAGGCCTTGGGTGCTGCCCAGATGGTGAATAATGCGGGCCTGGCGGCGGGAGGCCGGGAAGAGGCCTGGCAGGGCGCTGGGCGGCTGGAGGGGCTGAGGCTCTTGAGGAAGCGCCCCTGCCACCCCCACCCGGGCCATTGCATCCCTGCCACCTGCGGCCTGGGGGGGTCCCAAGGGCGCCGCCTTCCCCAGAAGGCTATAGGGTGTCCCGGCGTGCTGGGGGCACTCACTGACCCCAAGTCAGCCAGGCCCGGGCCCGAGGGGCGTGGCCAGCGCAGGGTGGGCGGGGCCGATGAGAGACAGCGAGAGACAGAGACAGGACGGAGAGAGCGAGCCGCGGGCTGCCAGCGGCCCCCACCCGTCCTAGCTCGGCTTAGCCCCCCGCAGACCCCTCCAGGCCGCGCCCCCAGGGCGTCCTGTGCCGCCACGCCCTCCATCTGTGTCCCGCGGCGACGGGGCAGCGCCAGGGTCCTCTGCTGGGCCCGCCCCTGGTCACAGCCAGACTCAGTTTCCCTGGGAGGCTCCACTGGAGCCCGTCCTTCCCCTCCCTCTGCCCGCCCCCAGCCCTCGCTCCAGCCTCGGCGCCCGCACATCCGCCTGCTCAGCTCCAGACGGCGCCCGGACCCCCAGGCGCAGGATCCAGCCAGGTGGGAGCCCCGCAGATGAGGCGTCTGAAGGTGAGGTCGCCCCGCTGGCTCAGGGCGGGATGCACTGCTCTGGTGTGAGCCCGGGCTGCTGGGCGCATCCGGCGCTGGCCCTGCCCTGCTGTGGGTGTGTCCAAAAGCCCGCAATGACAGCGGCCAGGTACCAGGTGTCCCCTGTGTGGCCTGGCGAGTGGCACGGTGCCCTGAGGCCTGCCCTGGGCACCCAGGCAGCTGGGTCTGGGTGCGGCCCAGGCTGATTCTGTCTGGGGGGCTCCCTGGTCTCTGTGGGGCCACATGGCTGTGAATGGGGGTTCCAGACTCAGGGGGCTGCAGCCAGAGAGGGGGCCCAGGCCCTGGGTGTGGCAGGGATGGAGTGTGGTTGTTCGGCTGTGTGTGTGATCTTGTCTCTGGGAGTGAACATGCATGGCCCTGGTTGTGTGTCTGTATCTGTGCGTGTGTGGTGGTTGTGTGTGTGTGACCGTGTGTTTGTTTCTGCCGAGAGTCTGTGACTGTTAAACACTGTGTGTTCTTCTGTGTGTCTGTGTGTGTCTGTGTGTTATCTGTGCACCTATTGTGTTTCTGCCTGTGTGTCTGTTTTTCTGTCTGTCACATTTCTGCCTCTGTGCCTATGTGTGTCTCTGTGTCTGTTGTGTTTCTGCCTGTGTGTATCTGTGTGTGTCTGTGTCTGTCGTGTTTCTGCTTGTGTGTGTCTTTGTCTGTCATGTTTCTGTCTGTGTGTGTCTGTATGTCTGTTGTGTTTCTGTCTGTGTGTGTCTGTGTCTGTCATGTTTCTGTCTGTGTGTGTCTGTATGTCTGTTGTGTTTCTGCCTGTGTGTGTCTGTGTGTGTCTGTGTCTGTCGTGTTTCTGCTTGTGTGTGTCTGTGTCTGTCATGTTTCTGTCTGCGTGTCTGTGTATCTGCCAGTTTTCTGTATGTGTGTCTATGCATGCCTGTGCATCTGTCTGCTGTGTTTCTGTCTGTCACATTTCTGCCTGTGTGTCTGTCATGTTTCTGTCTGCGTGTCTGTGTGTCTGCCATGTTTCTGTGTGTGTGTCTGTGCGTGTCTGTGCGTCTGCCTGCTGTGTTTCTGTTTGTCACGTTTCTGCCTGTGTGTCTGCTGTGTTTCTGCCTGTGTGTCTGGCTGTGTCTGTGTGTCTCGAGTGTGCACACATGGTGGTGGCCTGAGGTGCATGTTGGTGGAACCACTGTAACTCGTGGTTCACCATTAACCAGCAGCCGCACCGCCCGAGTCCTGCCCCTGGTCCCCGCCGGCCCCTGTGTGAAGGAGGCTCCTGCGTGCTCCCTGGGGGAGCCCCCACTAGAGAGATGGGGAGACCGAGGCTCACAGGGGGCCACGTGACTCAGGGCCCAAACAAGGCTGGCCGGAATCTGGCTGGCTGGGGGAGTCCCCGCCCTGCACCCTGTGGGCTGGGGACCCTGTTGGTGTCACAAACAGGAAACATTCCCGGAAATGGGGCTTTGCGGTGAGGGGAGGTGGGCCCATCAGGGTGTGGAGTGTCTGCCTCCGCATCCACGTGGGGGTCCGCGCCCGTGAGCGTTCAGAGCTACAGCAGGCATGGGAGGGTCTGGCCGGTCCCTGAAGTTTCAGTCCCAAAAGGGCCCTGTGGGTCCAAGGTCCAAGGCCGACCGGGGTGACACGGAGCCTCAGGGCTCCCTGCTGGCTGCCCAGGCACCTTGCAGGGAGCTGAGCTGTGAGTACAGCCAGGCGCCCTGCAGAGGTGAGAGCCAGGGAGGCCGGGGCTGAGCGCCCGCAGGCATGGAGATCAGAATCTCACCCCCATTGCACAGAGCGGGGACACGGAGGCTCCGCAAGGTGGAGCCCCAGCCTGGCAGTGGCAGTTCAGGGGCTAGAGCCTCCAAGCCTGTCTGGGGGAGGTGAGGTGGGCTCAGGCCGTGACAGGCAGGTGGGGCAGGCAGGGTGGGGTGCTGAGGAGAGGGGACTTATTGAGAAATAGATGGACGATGAGGTGACGCGCTCCAGGGAGTGGGGGAGGGGGCACGAGGATGGAACACGGGGCAGAGGAGAGGCCTGCTGTTTGGCAACCAAGCATCACATTCCACTGGCAACCAGGCTTGGGGGAGCCAGGCCTGGTGCCCACGCCCAGCCCAGCGCCCGGGCCTCTGGAAACAGCGCCGGACAGAGCCCTCCAGGTCACACGACCCGCAAGCCGGGTCCCCTGTCAGGGGTGGCATCAGATGAGGGAGAACTCACTGTCTGCCTTCCAGAAAGAAGCCAGGAATTAAGACAGAGATTTCTGGAACCCAGGACCCAGGCAAATTCCCATCAAAGTTGCAGGACCTCAGCCTCTTGGGATTCTAGAGTTGTGAGGCCTTCTGCATCCCAGGACTGGAAGCGTGTTAGAATTCCAGAACCCTTGACCTGCTGAGGGCAAAACGTCTGCTCTCAGACTGCAAAATTCTGGAATTATTCAACATGGAAAAGGGATCTTGGGTCCACACCCTCCCCAGACACAGGGAGGGACAGTAATTTTCCCAAGAGCCGCACAGTGCTGCTCTACTCCCCCACTGGGTGGGGGCCCCTGCTACCCCTCCTGGCCAATGCAGGAGGGAAGGGAGGCCCTGCCCGGTCCCCCCATTGGCCTCCTTGCCTGGAGAACTTGAGATGGCTGCCATCACCTGAACCCGGAGGGGGGAGTGGAGGTGGGGGGGACTGGAAACAGCCAGCTGTGGCCAGAAGGACTCAGTGCCAGTTTCCAGGCTCCCCTGGGCCAAGGGCTCTGGGCCATGCATTTGCTCCCAGCCACGGGAGGTGTGAGGGAGTTCCGGGCGTGTGACCCCCGGTGAGTGGAGTGGAGTGTGGTCGAGGAGACCCTGAGACCCAGGAGGGACTGGAAGTTGCTCCAGGCAGAGGTCGGGGCAGTGGCCGCAGGGACAACCGAGTCCCAAGGAATGTTCAGAAACAGCACATACCAGCTGTCGAGGGAGGAACGCCTTGTCCCAGGGGAAATCCCAGGGCAGGAATCCAAATCCCAGGCACCAAAGCAGCCTGGAGTGGAGGGCAATGATCGCCAGAGGCCGCGAGGAACCCCCCACCGCATCTGCTCTCCAGGCCTCAGTTTCTCCTCTGGAAGCCCCGCCTCCCACCACGGTGGCAGTGGCCCTAGCTGTCCTCCCAGGAAGGGAGAATGCCGCTGTCGGGAGCTGGATCATTTATGAGGCTGGATACAGAGTAGCCAAGCCCAGAAGCCAGGCCAAAGCGTCACAGATGAGATGGGGAGTGAGGGCTACAGCCACCCATCTGACCGCCCTGGAACACGTAGCTGCTGCGACCCCACAGCCCAGGCACTGCCGCAGGGCCAGCATGCATTGAGCGCCTACTGTGCTGTGCTGAGTGCTGCGCGTGGATCCGTTCATTCCCGTCATCAGCATCCCCAACTTTTTTTCTTTTTTTTTTTTTTTGAGGCAGAGTCTCGCTGTGTCGCCCAGGCTGGAGTGCAGTGGCTCGATCTCGGCTCACTGCAAGCTCCGCCTCCCGGGTTCACGCCATTCTCCTGCCTCAGCCTCCCAAGTGGCTGGGACTACAGGCACCCGCCACCACGCCCGGCTAATTTTTTATATTTTTAGTAGAGACGGGGTTTCACTGTGTTAGCCAGGATGGTCTCCATCTCCTGACCTCATGATCCGCCCACCTTGGCCTCCCTTTTTTCTTTTCTTTTTCTTTTTTTTATTTGAGACAGAGTTTTGCTCTTGTTGCTCAGGTTGGTTCAGTGGCACGATCTTGGCTCTGGGGCCCTGTTTCTGGCCCACAAACATCACCTCTCCAGTCGGGTTCAAGCGATTTTCCTGCCTCAGCCTCCCGAGTAGCTGGGATTACAGGTATGCACCACTACGCCCAGCTAATTTTTTATTTTTATTAGTAGAGATGCGGTTTCACCATGTTGGTCGGGCTGGTCTCAAACTCCTGGCTTCAGGTGATCCGCCCTCCTTGGCTTCCCAAAGTGCTGAGATTACAGGCATGAGCCACCGCACCTGACCCTAATAGGACCTTTTGAGCCTTAACTGCCTGGCACCTCCATCTGGCACACAGTCCCATTCCCCTACCTTTGCACACCCAGTCCCTCCAGGTGACTTGGGGGTGTGCCAAGGCAAGAGGCAGGAGACCCGGGTTCCATCCTGGCCTCCTGGGTGACTTTACAACCAGCCGCAACCCTCTGGACTTTGACATGACCCATGGGGTGTGGGGAGCTGGTTTTGTTTTGTTTTGTTTTCTTTTTTTTTTTTGAGATGGAGTCTCGCTCTGTTGCCCAGGCTGGAGTGCAGTGGCACAATCTCGGCTCACTGCAAGCTCCTCGTCCCGGGTTCACGCCATTCTCCTGCCTCAGCCTCCTGAATAGCTGGGACTACAGGCGCCTGCCACCACGCCCGGCTAATTTTTTGTATTTTTAGTAGAGATGGGGTTTCACTGTGTTAGCCAGGATGGTCTCGATCTCCTGACCTTGTGATCCGCCCACCTCGGCCTCCCAAAGTGCTGGGATTACAGGCGTGAGCCACTGTACCCAGCCAGAAGCTGGTTTTTGAACCATGTCATTTTATTTTTACTTCACTCGTCACACCTGGCCCCATTTTTTGTTTTTTGGGTTTTTTAGCGTTTTTTTGTTTGTTTTTCGGGTTTTTTTTTTTTTTTTTTTGAGACAGGGTCTCACTATTGCCCAGGCCAGAGTGCAGTGGCGCAATCGTAGCTCACTGTGGCCTCGACATCTGGGGCTCAAGCAATCCTCCAACTTCAGCCTCTCGAGTAGCAGGGATTACAGGTGCATACCACTACACCCAGATATATATTTTTTAAGAGATAGGGTCTCGCTATGTTGGCCAGGCTGGTCTCAAACTCCTGATCTCAAGTGATCTGCCCACTTTGGCCTCCCAAAGTGCTGGGATAAGAGGCGTGAGCCACTGCGCCCGGCTTGGCTCTGATTTTGTTGTGCAGTGTGGCTGAGCGTTAGCCCCACGCAGAGTAATGGGTCCCCGCCTGCTGCTCGCTACCAACCGTCCCTGGGGAACCTGCCATTCCGAAGAGGTTGTGTTTTTTGTTCCCAAAATAGAACTGGATTTCAGGGTTTATTTCTTATTATAAAACCGACACCATGAAAATGGAGAAAAAGGCTGGGCGCGGTGGCTCACGCCTGTAATCCCAGCAGTTTGGGAGGCCGAGGTGGGAGGATCATGAGGTCAGGAGATCGAGACCATCCTGGCTAACATGGTGAAACCTCGTCTCTACTAAAACTACAAAAAATTAGCCAGGCGTGGTAGTGGGCACCTGTAGTCCCAGCTACGCAGGAGGCTGAGGCAGAAGAATGGCGTGAACCCAGGAGGCGGAGCTTGCAGTGAGCCAAGATCGCGCCACTGCACTCCAGCCTGGGCGACAGAGCGAGACTCTGTCTCAGAAAAAAGAAAAAAGAAAATAGAGAAAAAGGAATCCACACAATTCTAATGTGTGGGGACAAAAGACCCCCGGTTCCCCCTAAAATATCGACAAGATTGGGCCACTCACACCTATGATATTCACAAAAATCTGTGACCCAAAGTTGACCTCAGAGCCAGGGTGAGAACCAGAGACTCTTGGCCAACTGCTGGCCCCCGTCCCTCCTGACACTGGACAGAGTCTCACTCTGTCTCCCAGGCTGGAGTGCAGTGGTGCAATCATGGCTCACTGCAGCCTCAACCTCCCAGGCTCAAGCGATCCTCCCACCTCAGCCTTCCGAGTAGCTGGGACTACAGGCACGCACCACCACGCCAGGCTAATTTTTGTATTATTTGTAGAGATGGAGTCCTGCTATGTTGCCCAGGTTGGTCTTGAACTCCTGGGCTCAAACGATCCTCCTGCCTTGGCCTCCCAAAATGCTGGGGATACAGGCCTGAGCCACCGCACCCAGCCCATGTCAGAATTTCTGTTTCACAATGGCTGAAATGTGTTCTGGTGTCTGCGGTCTGCCAAGGGCTTGGATGGATGACCAATGGGGAAACTGAGGCACAGAGAGTAGAAATCACTTACCTGAGGTCACATAATGAGCACCAGGGCTAGAGTTCATATCCAGGGCTCCTCAGCCCATCTCTGGGACCCACACACACTTCCTGGTGTCCTCCAGGGATTCCGGAGCAGATGGCCGTGGTCTTTACCCTTGCGAAGGCCAGAGGTAGTAATACTAGCAATGGTGGTACTCATCGTAGGAACAGTGAGAACACTCTCTGGGTGGAGATGGAGCTAAGTCGGGAAAGGCTTCCTCAAGGAAGAGATATTTGGGGCCAGTAGTTCAAGACCAGCCTGGGCAACATAGTGAGACCCTGTCTCTACAAAAAATAAAAATAAGAATTTAGCCACTCATGGTGGTGCAGCACACATGTAATCCCAGCACTTTGGGAGGTCGAGGCGGGAGGATCGCTTGAGCTCAGGAGTTTGAGACCAGCCTGGGCAACATAGGGAGACAGCCGCCCCCCCTCCATTTCTCCCAAAAAAATGAAAATAAGAAATTAGCCAGGTATAGTGCTATGTGCCTGTAGTCCCAGCTATTTGGGAGGCTGAGATGGGAGGATCACTTGGGTCCAGAAGGTCGAGGCTGCAGTAAGCCTTGATCGCAACACTGCACTCCAGCCTGGGTGACAGAGCAAGACTCTGTCTCAAAAAACAAACAAAAAAAACCAGGAGAGGATATTGGAGCTGGGGCATTGAAGGTTGTGTAGGAGTTCACCAGAGCTACATACACTGAAATGCAGAATTAATCACAAGCAAATCTTCTCTCGCCTCCTAGGTGTGCCTGAACCAGTGCCAGCCTGCCCTGTCTGCAGCATCGGCCTGATGGGGTGGTGACTGATCCCGCAGGGCTCTGGAGCCATGTGGCCCAACGGCAGTTCCCTGGGGCCCTGTTTCCGGCCCACAAACATTACCCTGGAGGAGAGGCGGCTGATCGCCTCGCCCTGGTTCGCCGCCTCCTTCTGCGTGGTGGGCCTGGCCTCCAACCTGCTGGCCCTGAGCGTGCTGGCGGGCGCGCGGCAGGGGGGTTCACACACGCGCTCCTCCTTCCTCACCTTCCTCTGCGGCCTCGTCCTCACCGACTTCCTGGGGCTGCTGGTGACCGGTACCATCGTGGTGTCCCAGCACGCCGCGCTCTTCGAGTGGCACGCCGTGGACCCTGGCTGCCGTCTCTGTCGCTTCATGGGCGTCGTCATGATCTTCTTCGGCCTGTCCCCGCTGCTGCTGGGGGCCGCCATGGCCTCGGAGCGCTACCTGGGCATCACCCGGCCCTTCTCGCGCCCGGCGGTCTCCTCGCAGCGCCGCGCCTGGGCCACCGTGGGGCTGGTGTGGGCGGCCGCGCTGGCGCTGGGCCTGCTGCCCCTGCTGGGCGTGGGTCGCTACACCGTGCAATACCCGGGGTCCTGGTGCTTCCTGACGCTGGGCGCCGAGTCCGGGGACGTGGCCTTCGGGCTGCTCTTCTCCATGCTGGGCGGCCTCTCGGTCGGGCTGTCCTTCCTGCTGAACACGGTCAGCGTGGCCACCCTGTGCCACGTCTACCACGGGCAGGAGGCGGCCCAGCAGCGTCCCCGGGACTCCGAGGTGGAGATGATGGCCCAACTCCTAGGGATCATGGTGGTGGCCAGCGTGTGTTGGCTGCCCCTGCTGGTGAGTAGGGGCTCTGCGGGGTCCTGCTACCCTCCTGACTGGGCCTCTGGTCACCCAGGGTGGATTTAGATCCTGATGATGGGACCGGGCGCGGTGGCTCACGCCAGT
>NW_026652290.1:95603202-95646472 GCF_009828535.3 Hylobates moloch
AAAAAAAAATTATTTATTTATTTATTTATTTATTTTGAGACAGGATCTTGCTCTGTCACCCAGGCTGGAGTGCAACCATGCCCAGGTAACTTTTTAATTTATTTTTACTTTTTGTAGACATGAGGTCTCACTATGTTCCCCAGGCTGGTCTTGAACTTCCGGGCTCAAGTGATTCTCTCCTATTGACCTCCCAAAGTGCTGAGATTACAGACATGAGCCACTACCTGGCTAAGAGTGTGCTAATTTATGGACCCATCAAAAGGAGCTCAGAGAGGTTAGTCAACTCTCCTGAGGTCACCCAGCAATGCAGTAACAGAGTGGACATCTGCCAGGCGCAGTGGCTCACTCCTGTAATTCCAACACTCTGGGAGGCAGAGCTGGGCCGATCACTTGAGGTCAGGAGTTCAAGACCAGCCTGGCCAACATGGTGAAACCCCCGTCTCTGTGAAAAATACAAAAATTAGCCAGGTGTGGTGGCAGGCACCTGTAATCCCAGCTACTAGGAAGGCTGAGGGAGGAGAATCGCTTGAACCCGGGAGGCAGAGGTTGCAATGAGCTGAGATCGCACCACTGCATTCCAGCCTGGACGACAGAGTGAGACCGTCTCAAAAATAAAATTAAAAAACGGGGTGGACCTTGGATCTCAGGGGACCCCGGGCAGGGACTGGGGCGGGCGAGGCTGGAGGCGGGGGCCCAGGCTGACAGCTCTCCCCTCTTCAGGTCTTCATCGCCCAGACAGTGCTGCGAAACCCGCCTGCCATGAGCCCCGCCGGGCAGCTGTCCCGCGCCACTGAGAAGGAACTGCTCATCTACTTGCGCGTAGCCACCTGGAACCAGATCCTGGACCCCTGGGTGTACATCCTGTTCCGCCGCGCGGTGCTCCGGCGCCTCCAGCCTCGCCTCAGCGCCCGGCCCAGGTCGCTGTCCCTCCAGCCCCAGCTCACGCAGCGCTCCGGGCTGCAGTAGGAAGTGGACAGAGCGCCCCTCCCGCGCGTTTCCGCGGAGCCCTCGGCCCCCTCGGACAGCCCATCTGCCTGTTCTGAGGATTCGGGAGCCGGGGGTGCTGGATGGACGGTGAGCATCAGCAGCAGGGTTTTGGGTTGACCCCAATCCAACCCGGGGACCCCCAACTCCTCCCTGATCCTTTTACCAAGCACTCTCCCTTCCTCGGCCCCTTTTTCCCATCCAGAGCTCCCACCTCTTCTCTGCACCCCTCCCAACCCGAGGAAGGGCGTGCGGCGTGCAGGCATTGGAAGAAGGTCTTGCATTGCTATTTTTTTTTTTTTTTTTTTTTTTTTAGACAGAGTCTTGCTCTGTCCCCCAGGCTGGAGTACATTGGCGCAATCTCAGCTCACTGCAACCTCCACCTCGCAGGTTCAAGCGATTCTCCTGCCTCAGCCTCCTGAGTAGCTGGGACTATAGGCGCGCGCCACCACGCCCGGCTAATTTTTGTATTTTTAGTAGAGATGGGTTTCACCGTGTTGGCCAGGCTGGTCTTGAACTCCTGACCTCAGATGATCCACCAGCCTCGGCCTCCCAAAATGCTGGGATCACAGGCATGAACCACCGCACCTGGCCTTTTTATGTTATTTTTATTTTTATTTTTAAGACGGAGTCTCACTTTGTGGCCCAGGCTGGAGTGCGGTGGCATGATCTCGACTCACTGCAACCTCCGCCTCCTGGGTTCAAGCGATTCGCGTGCCTCAGCCTCCCGAGCAGCTGGGATTACAGGCGTAAGCCACTGCGCCCGTCCTTGCACTGCTCTTTGACCCTGAATTTGACCTACTTGCTGGGGTACAGTTGCTTCCTTTTGAACCTCCAACCGGGAAGGCTCTGTCCAGAAAGGATTGAATGTGAACGGGGGCACCCCCTTTTCTTGCCAAAATATATCTCTGCCTTTGATTTTATTTTCCTTTGGGTCCAGAAGTTGTCAGTCTCTGGAGTTTTGTGCATTGGACCTCACCCGGGGCAGACGAGGGCAGGGCTGGGAAGGACGGGGAGGGACAGAGGGGATTCGGTTCCTCCCCCACCTTGCTTCTTGAGTGTTTCCTAATCACTTTTTTTTTTTTTTTTTTTTGAGACGGAATCTGGCTCTGTCGCCCAGGCAGGAGTGCAGTGGCGCAATCTTGGCTCACTGCAACCTCCGCCTCCCGGGTTCACGCCATTCTCCTGCCTCAGCCTCCCGAGTAGCTGGGACTACAGGCGCCCACCTCCGCGCCCGGCTAATTTTTTGTATTTTTAGTAGAAACGGGGTTTCACCATGTTAGCCAAGATGGTCTCGATCTCCTGACCTCGTGATCCGCCCACCTCAGCCTCCCAAAGTGCTGGGATTACAGGTGTGAGCCACCGCGCCTGGCCGTTTCCTAATCACTTGATGGGTGGTACCGCCTAGAATTCTCCCAGCAGCCTGTAATGGGAGGGCTACAGGTTAGCCCTGGAACCTGCATTCAAACCACCTTTGAATCTGCGTGTTATTAAAAGTAGATATAAATGGGCTGGGCGCGATTGTTCATGCTTGTAATCCCAGTACTTTGGGAGGCCGAAGTGGGAGGGTCACTTGAGGCCAGAAGTTCGAGACCAGCCTGGCCAACATGGTGAACCCCTGTCTCTACTAAAAATACAAAAGTTGCAGGGCACGGTGGCTCAAGCCTGTAGTCCCAGCACTTTGGGAGGTCGAGACGGGCGGATCACCTGAGGTTGGGAGTTAGAGACCAGCCTGACCAACATGGAGAAAAAAATTAGCCGGGCGTGGTGGCACATGTCTGTAATCCCAGCTACTCCAGGCTGAGGCAAGAGAATAGCTTGAACCTGGGAGGTGGAGGTTGCAGTGAGCCGAGATCACGTCATTGCACTCCAGCCTGGGCAACAAGAGCAAAACTCCGTCTCAAAAAACAAACAAACAAACAAAAATTAGCCAGGCTTGGCCGGGCGCGGTGGCTCACGCTTGTAATCCCAGCACTTTGGGAGGCCGAGGCGGGCGGATCACGAGGTCAGGAGATCGAGACCACGGTGAAACCCAGTCTCTACTAAAAAAAATAAAAAAAATTAGCCGGGCGTAGTGGCGGGCGCCTGTAGTCCCAGCCACTCGGAGAGGCTGAGGCAGGAGAATGGCGTGAACCCGGGAGGCGGAGCTTGCAGTGAGCCGAGATCGCACCACTGCACTCCAGCCGGGGTGACAGAGCAAGACTCCGTCTCAAAAAAAAAAAAAAAATTAGCCAGGCGTGGTGGCGGGCGCCTGTAATCCCAGCTATTCAGAAGGCTGAGGCAGGAGAATTGGTTGAACCCGGGAGGCAAAGGTTGCAGTGAGCCGAGATCATGCCACTGCACTCCAGCCTGGGCGACAGAGTGAGACTCCATCTCTAAATAAACAAATAAATAAAACAAAGAAAGAGAGAGAGAGAGAGATGCAAAAGCGTGGACTGATGCCCGTTTCCTCCACGGTTCACTTGTTCACCCAACAACCTTTCAAACACCACAGTGTTCTGTACAGCACCTTGCACATAGTAGGTGCTCAATAAATATTGATAGACAGGACCAACGGCTGGGTCTTCGTGGAGCACCTGTCGCATGCACGCACGTGAGCTCATGCCTGTGTGGTGCTTAATGAAGTGCTTGGTACACAGTAGGTGCTCAAGAGGTATTCAGTGTTGCTGTAGTTTCAGCCAGCCCCCCAGCTCCACATCTCTGCGTTTCCCCAAACTTCCCCCAAAATGACACACCAGGCTGCAGAGATGGAAGGTGCCTTTATTCACCATGAGCCCTCAGGGTACATGCGGTGCAACCCGTCTCCTGCTCTCCTTCTCCCTCCAAGGACCTGGATCTGAGCCAGGGCCAGTGAAGCCCCTGTTTTCACCACCGCACACTCCCCCACCACCGCCTGCTGGGGAAATAAGGTCACTTGCTGCTTCTGGGGGACCCAGGCTGGGAGGGACAGGAGAGGACGGGAACCACATGAACCAGGGCTAAGTCACAGCCAAGCTACGGCCCCCCGCGGTAAGGGCGGGGCCCTGGCTCCCCCAGAGTGGGGGAAAGGGCTGGCGCCAAAGCTGGGGACTCAGACAGCTGGGAACTCAGGAGGGCTGCCCTGGGGGCAGGACTAAGAGTGACAGATATGGTGGGTGGGGTGGAATTCTGGGGTCCCACCCAGGGTTTGGGAGAGACGGCTGGCTTCTGGGGGGTTGAGGAGACCTGTGGCTGGGGGGCCAGGTAGGAGGCCTGGGGTAAGCCTGGAATGGGGCCAAGGCTGGCCTGGATGCCACGTACCTGATCATGGGGCTGAGGCAGAGGCTGGGGGTCTTTGCTAGGGGCTGGGGTGGGGTCTCTGGAGGGTGGGCCTGCGGGCTGAGGTCGGGCTGGGGCAGGGGCCTCAAGCTGGATTCTAGGGTCAAGGCCAGGGGTCTGTGGGCAGAGTCCATTTCTAGGGCTCAGCCAGGTTCTTGAACTGGTGTGAGTTCTGGAACTGGATTGGGTTCCAGAAACAGGCTGGGTTCCAGAATTAAGGTGGGCTCCAGGGCTGGGCTGAATTCTTGAGCCAGTCTGGGTTTCAGAGCTGAGCCCAGTCTCAGAGCTGGACTGGGTTGTGGAGCTGAGGTGGGCTCCAGAGCTGAGGTGGGCTCCAGACTCGGGCTGAATTCTTGAGCTGGTCTGAGTTTCAGAGCCGAACCGAATCCCAGAACTGAACTGGGTTCCAGAGCTGGACTGGGCCACGGAGCTGAGCCTGGTCTCAGGACTGGACTGGGTTCTGGAGCTAAGAGGAGCTCCGGGGCTGAGCTGAATTCTTGCACTGGCCTGGGTCCCAGAGCTGAGCTGGTTTCCAGAACTAGTCTGCGTTCTGGAGCTGGGTTGGTCTCCGGAAATCAGCTGGGTTCCAGAACTAAGCTGACTTCCAGAGCTGGCTTGAATTCTTGAGCTTATCTGGGTCCCAGAGCTGGGCTGAGTTCCAAAGCTAGGCTGACTTCCAGAGCTGGTCTGCTTCCCAAAGTCCAGTCGAATACCAGAGCTGTCTGGGGCTGTGGTCTGGAGCTGGTATCTAGAACCTGGCAGGGTTTTAGAGGCAAATTGAGTCCCAAAGGCTGGTCGCGCTCCTGGGCAGTGCTGGGTCCTGGAGCTGGGCCTGCTGTCAGAACTAGACAGGGCTGTGGAGCTTAACTCCATTGCTGCCATGGCCCGGGTCCCAGGACTAGATTGGACTCCAGAGCTTAGCTGGATTCTGGAACTTGACTGAGTCTCAGCCACTGTCTGTGTTTTGGAGCTGGCTGGGATTTCAGAACCAGTCTGTGCTCCAGAACTGAGCTGAGTTCTAGAGCTGGGTGTGGTGCCTGGGCTGGATTGAGCTCTGGAGCTTGGCCAGGCCTTGAAATTGGTCTGGGTCTTGGAAGTAAACTGCATTCTAGAGCTGACCTGCATTCTGCAGGGAGAGTGGGGCTTGGCACCAAGCTGTGTGCTGGAGCTGGGTCTCGCTTCCAAGATGGATGGGGTTCCAGAGCTGGTCTGAATCCTGGAGTTGGGCCTGGTTGTAGCACTGGGCGAGGTTCTAGAGCTGGGCTCAGTCTCAGAGCTGGAATCATCACTGTAGCTGGACTGGGCTGCAGGATGGGGATGGGCACTTGGATGCAACTGGGGTTGGGATCTGGACGGGGCAGCTGTGTGGACCTGGTTTTCTGAGCTGGTCTGAGTTCTTGAATAAGATTTGGTTTGGGAGCTGTCTCTGAATCCTGAGCTGGCTGGGGTTCCAGAGCTGGGCTGCTTCATGAATCTCACATGGGTTCCAAAATTAACTGGGGTTCCAGAGCTAGACCGAGTGTCCAGGTGTGGCTGCATCGTGGAGCTGTCCAGAGTTCCAGAGTCAGCTTGAGTTTTCCAGCAGGGCTTGGTCTCCAAGCTAGCCTGGATTCTGGAACTGGGATTGGTCTCCAAGCTGGTCTGGGTCTTAAAATGTGTCTGGGTTCCAGAGTTTGGCTTGTTGTCAGGGCTCAGCTGGATTCTAGAGATGAGCTTCATCTCAGAGCTGGCCTGGGCTTCAGAGCAGGGCTTGGTCTCAGATCTCATCTGGGTTCTAGAGCTGGGCTTGGTCTCAGAGGTGGACTGAGTTCTAGAACAGGGCTTGGTCTCTATGCTGGGCTTGGTCTCAGATCTCATCTGGGTTCTAGAGCTGGGCTTGGCCTCAGAGCTGGCCTGAGTTCTAGAATGGGGCTTGGTCTCAATACTGGGCTCGGTCTCAGAGTTCATCTGAGTTCTAAAGCTGAGCTTAGTCTCAGACCCCATCTGCATTCTAGAGCTGGGCTTGGCCTCGGAGCTGGCCTGAGTTTTAGAACAGGGCTTGGTTTCAATGCTGGGCTCAGAGTCTATCTGAGTTCTAGAGCTGGGCATGGTCTCAAAGCTCATCTGAGTTCTAGAGCTGGGCTTGGCCTCGGAGCTGGCCAGAGTTCTAGAACAGGGCTTGGTCTCAATGCTGGGCTTGGTCTCAGAGCTTATCTGGGTTCTAGAGCTGGGCTTGGTCTCGGAGCTGGCCTGGACTCTAGAACAGGGCTTGGTTTCAATACTGGGCTCGGTCTCAGAGTTCATCTGAGTTCTAAAGCTGAGCTTAGTCTCAGACCCCATCTGGGTTCTAGGGCTGGGCTTGGCCTCAGAGGTGGCCTGAGTTCTAGAAGAGGGTTTGGTCTCCATGCTGGGCTTGGTTTCAGAGCCCATCTGAGTTCTAGAGCTGGGCATGGTCTCAGAGCCCATCTGGGTTCTAGAGCTGGGCTTGGCCTTGGAGCTGGCCTGAGTTCTAGAACAGGGCTTGGTCTCAATGCTGGCCTCCATCTCAGAGCCCATCTGGGTTCCAGAGCTGGGCTTGGCCTCAGAGCTGGCCTGAGTTTTAGAACAGGGCTTGGTCTCAATGCTGGGCATGGTCTCAAAGCTCATCTGAGTTCTAGAGCTGGGCTTGGCCTCGGAGCTGGCCTGAGTTCTAGAACAGGGCTTGGTCTCAATGCTGGGCATGGTCTCAAAGCTCATCTGAGTTCTAGAGCTGGGCTTGGTCTCAATGCTGGGCATGGTCTCAAAGCTCATCTGAGTTCTAGAGCTGGGCTTGGTCTCAGGGCTGGCCTGAGTTTTAGAACAGGGCTGATTCTCAATGCTGGGCTCGGTCTCAGAGCTGGCCTGGGCTCTAGCACAGAGCTTGGCCTCAGATCTGGGCTGGATTCTAGAGAAGGGCTGGGTTCTGGAGTTGGGCTGGGGCTCCAGATTGGATTGGGTTCTAGAGAGGAACTTGTCCTCCGATCTGGGCTGGGTTCTGGAGCAGGGCCGGGGCAGGGGGCTGGGCTCCGGGCTGGGGCTGTGCTGGGCCCCCCCAGGGCAGACTAGCCACAGGCCTCTCTGGCCTCGCCGATAGCGGCCCACACTTCCACCACAAACTCGTCGGGGAAGGCGAACTCGCCCAAGACGGAGTCTAAACAGCGTGCAAACTCCTGGGCGCTGGCTGTCTTCTTGGACGTCTCCACCATGGTGGACGCTGTGGGCCGTGCGGGAGGGGATGTCAGCAAGGGCACTCCCCGCGCCCAACTTCCCACTGGGACCCCTGCCTCCTCCCGTAAGCTGCCCTCCCCCCAGGGTTCCCCGGCTTACCCTGGCCCCTTACCCAGCTCGGGGTCCCGAATGCCCATGTAGCTTTCCAGCAGGTCATCAACCTTCCGGGATGCCTCCTCCTCAAACTCACTGGGCTGGGGGCACACGGGAGGGAAGTCAGGGGTGAAAAGCTTTGGAGCCCTCCAGCCCGGCCCCCTCCCGGCCCCCACCCCTAAGGGAAGAGTAGACTGGACCCTCACACGAGTCAGTAGTGCTGGTACCAGCATCGTTGCCCCGCCTTTCAATGAGGACCCATTTTGCAGGCAGAGAAACCGAGGCTCTGAGAAGTTCTTACCCAAGGCCGCACTGAATCAGTGGAGGAGCTGCAGGTGCAGAAGCCTGGGGAGAACCCCTCCCCTTCACTCACCGCTTCCTCCACTGTGGCAGCCCCCCCA
The DNA here is from genome assembly GCF_009828535.3 of Hylobates moloch. Classification (NCBI taxonomy): domain Eukaryota; kingdom Metazoa; phylum Chordata; class Mammalia; order Primates; family Hylobatidae; genus Hylobates; species Hylobates moloch. The sequence goes on from NW_026652290.1 coordinate 95,611,203, forward strand.
GAACGAAGCCGCAGGGTCTCCCTCCCACTGGTCACTTTCACCTCTACGGGACATTTGCTGGACCGACTTCTCTGGCCAATCATATCTGGAGGGAACAGAGTGAGGGATGGCCATGGGTTCTGGGTGGAGCCACATCTTTGTAAACCCTGGGAGGCCACTAGCCGAGCCTTTCTAGAATCTTCCTCCCCTTCAAAGTCCTCCTTACGTCTGTGCGGCGAGTCTCCAGAGACCTATTCGAGATTCCACACTTCCCGTCCCCAGCAAACTAAATCACAAGTCCAGAATGTGGTGTCGTAATGGAGCAGGTTTAGAACTAACATCCCGGTCCCATGCCCTCACTCTCCCTCTTCTAGGGGCTTTCTCTAGAAGGGACTGCTTGGGACCCTCCTTGTGGTAGGATCCTCAATCTAGATATGTTCTTGTCTGGGTTCCAGAATCTGGCTGGTGTCAGGGCTGAGCTCCTAGAAACACACTTAGTCTCAGAGCTGGTCTGGGCTGTAGGGCTGGGTTTAGTCTCAGACTAAGCTTGATTTTTTTTTGGTGGGGGGATGGAGTCTTGCTCTGTCATCCAGGCTGTAGTGCAATGGCACAATCTTGGCTCACTGCAGCCTCACCTCCCAGGTTCAAGCGATTCTTCTGCCTCAGCCTCCTGAGTAGCTGGGACTATAGGCATGTGGCACCACGCCTGGCTAATTTTTGTATTTTCAGTAGAGACAAGGTTTCACCATATTGGCCAGGCTGGTCTTGAACTCCTGACCTCGTGATCTGCCTGCCTTGGCCTCCCCAAAGTACTGGGATTACAGGCATGAGCCACCGCGCCCAGCCTTTTTTTTTTTTTTTTTTTTTTTGAGACGGAGTCTCGCTCTGTCACCCAGGCTAGAGTGCGTTGGGATTACAGGTGTGAGCCACCATGCCCAGCCTAAACTCTATTTTTAGGCATGGCTTTTGGAGTTCACAGCCATGGCAGGGCAGATTCTAGAACCCCATACAGCTCACTCTCCCTGGGACCTCTCTCCATGTGTGCTGGGGCACTTCTAGAACCTCTGGCTCTGTTCTATAGAACAACGCTATCCAAAGGGCCAACCCATGGCTATATGAGAATGTGCTCATGTGTAAATTAATACACTGCTTTCTTCATTGAGAAAGTCTAGTTATGAAAAAAAATGGGCAGGGTGCAGTGGCTCACACCTGTAATTCCAGCACTTTGGGAGGCCGAGGCCGGTAGATGACCTGAGGTGGGGAGTTCGAGACCAGCCTGACCAACATGGAGAAACCCCTTCTCTACTAAAAATCCAAAATTAGCCAGGCGTGGTGGCGGGCGCCTGTAGTCCCAGCTACTCAGGAGGCTGAGGCAGGAGAATGGCGTGAACCCGGGAGGCGGAGCTTGCAGTGAGCTGAGATTGTGCCACTGCACTTCAGCCTGGACGACAGAGCGAGACTCCGTCTCAAAAAAAAAAAAAGTCTCCCAGCCGGGCTACAAAGTGGTTCTGGAGGCGTCCTCCTCCCACTCCACTTTACCCAGTCTCTCCCCCACCCCTCCCACACAGGCTGACTCCATAACAATCTATTAATAGAAACTACCTACGCGTTTCTGATACCCTGCCAGGAGCTCCTTGTCACGCAGCGGGTGCACCTAGAACCTTCCAGCCTGTCCCATCCCCGACCCTCCTCCACCCCAGGCATGCATAGAACGCACTTCGGGAAGAGCTCCCGCCAGCCCAGCCGCCTCACCGAAGGCCCTCTTGGGCTGCACCAGGCGCAGGGTGAAGGGCTGGGACTTGGGCAGCTCCCGCAGCATCTTGGCCACCTCGTAGTGGCGACAGCCCACAATGGAGTGGTCGTTGATGGCTTCGATGCTGTCACCCACGCACACTGCCTCGATCCGGTTGATGATACTGCCTTCCTTGATTCTCTGCAGGGATCCAGCGTCGCTGGCAGGGCAACCCCAGCCACCCGCCTCCAATCCGCAGAACCCACGTCGACCCAGAGTGGGGGGGCAGTTGCTGGGCCCCAGGAAGCCACCCACCCACCCCCTCCCGGGCACCTTGATGAAGGCGTAGCCAGCCCCGTTGTCCGTGATGGTCAGCCCCAGAGCGTCCTCTGTCTTAGTGACCTCCACCTCCTTGGTCTCGCCTCGCACATGGGCAAAGATGAAGTCCTCCAGGCCTATCTGGCCCCCGAGGAGCTTCTGCATGTCCACTTTGTGGCTGTTGAGGGTGCAGAATAAAATCTGCCCGGGGCAGAAGGAGCCCAGAGTTAGCCAGGGCATGCATCCCCCACGCAGCCACCCTGTCTGCACAGGCCCCTGCCCCCAGCGACCAGGATCCCAGCCCGTGGGAAAGAGCAGGGCGTGGGACCCCCAGAACAGAGAGAGGAGGGAGAAGGCGGCTTCCAGCAGGTGGAGACCCCTCTCCATACCCCGGGACCTCCAGCCCCCAGACCTCCAGGTTTAATCTGCTGGCGCCCCCTGGGGGCTGCAAGCCAAACGAACCCAGATGGGAAAAACGCCCAGGAACCCCCCAACCCCACGGCGGCCTCAGACTTCCCATCTCTAAGGGGGCCATCTGGAACCCCAGACCCCAGCTACGCCCAGGAAGCACAGTAGGCGCTTCTCCGAGGGCTGGGGTCCGCTCCAAGCTAGGTCTGTGCAGAGGATTTTCTGGAATGTCTAAGGGTCCGCTAGCCCTAAGACCTGCCCATCTTTTGCGCAGAACGTGCAAAGGGGGCCCCGGGAGTGTGGCACCCCGGGATCTGAGGGCTGGGTCTCTGAGATCCGGCGATTAGGCGGCCACCCCGACGTCTGGGACCCGGGGATCTGGGGTCTCCCGTCCAGGGTCCAAGCTCCCTACCCCTAACCCCATCAGGCGGGTGGTCTTGGGCGCCGGTGTCCGGGGTCCTTACCTCGGTGGGCGCGATCCCGAAGGCTTCAGCGATCTTGGCGTACAGCTCGCGGACGTTGGTGAAGCCCTCGATCTTGCCGGTGGGGCTCCCGTGCGCCAGCTGCGTGCGGAAGACGAGGCGCGGGCGGGCGCGGGGCGCGGCCGGGGGCTCCGAGGGCGCGGGCGGGGGCGCAGACGCGCGCGGGGTCTCGGTCCCCCGGGCCTCCCGGGCCTCTGCTCCCTCCATGGCGGGAGAAGTTAGGCCACCCACCCGGGCCCTCGCCGCCGCCGCCGGATCCGCAGCTTCCTGCAGCCTCCCCTCCCCCGGCCCAGGGCGCGACAGCCGAGACGCCCGGGTAAGGAGATCCGGGAACCCGAGCCGCCCGGGAAGGCGACACCGCGGGGTGCGCAGGGGTGGGTCGGGCCCCAGGTGTCCGGGCCCTGCCAGGGCTAGCTGCGCCCTCCCCGGGGATACCCGCAGTTCGGGGGGGCCCGAGCTCAGGACCCTAGAACAGGGACCACAAATAAGGACAGGGACAGGCCCGGAGCGGTAGCTCACGTCTGTAATCCCAGCTACTCCAGAGGCTGAGATCACTTGAACCCGGGAGGCGGAGGTTGCAGTGAACCGAGATGGTGCCATTACACTCCAGCCTGGGCAACAAAGGGAGACTCCGTGTCAAAAAAAAAAAAAAAAAAAAAGGACAGGGACAGCTGAGGGTGCTGGAGCATTCACCCTCTGCTCGGCGAGGTCATTGTTTTGTTTTATTTTATTATTTTTATTTATTTATTTATTTAGAGCCGGAGTCTCACTCTGTCACCCAGTTTGGAGTTCAGTGGCACGATCTCAGCTCACTGCAACCTCTGCCCACCACGTTCAAGCAATTCTCATGCCTCAGCCTCCCCAGTAGCTGGGATTACAGGCATATACCACCATGCCCGGCTAATTTTTTTGTATTGTTCTGATTCATGCATGGCGAGGTTTTTGAGACGGAGTCTTGCTCGGTCGCCCAGGCTGGAGTGCAGTGGCGCAATCTCGGCTCACTGCAAGCTCCGCCTCCCGGGTTCACGCCATTCTCCTGCCTCAGCCTCTCCGAGTAGCTGGGACTACAGGCGCCCGCCACCACGCCCGGCTAATTTTTTGTATTTTTAGTAGAGACGGGGTTTCACCCTGGTCTCGATCTCCTGACCTCGTGATCCGCCCGCCTCGGCCTCCCAAAGTGCTGGGATTACAAGCGTGAGCCACCGCGCCCGGCCATTTTTTTGTATTTTTAATAGAGATGAGGTTTCACCATGTTGGCCAGGCTGGTCTTGAACTCCTGACCTCAGGTAATATGCCAGGCTCAGCCTCCCAAAGTACTGGGATTACAGGCGGGAGCCACCTCGCCCGGCCTAGGCGGGGTCATTCGATCCTTGCAACGACATCAGGAGGTGGGGAGGGAAGGCTATGCTGATAGAACCGGAGCCGCAGCCCACCCTTCCCCGGCTCTCAGCCCTCCGTAGCTCCCACCTCACTCAGGGTCAAAGGTGAAGTCTCCTTGCAGCCCACAAGACCTAGCAAAACCTGCCTGTGCCCTCCCTGCCCTCCCCCTCTCCCTGTGTTCCCCCAGCTCACTGGGCTCTGGCCACACGGGCCTCCTTGCTGTTCCTCCAATGTGCCAGGCACAGTCCTGCCCCAGGGGCTTTGCAGGGGCTGTGTCCTCTGCCCAGAGCACCTTTCCCCAACCTCTGCATGGTTCGATCCTCACCTCTGTCAGGTCCTTACTCTAATGTCGCCCCCTGTCAACATCTCCCAGACTCCCTCCCTGACTTTTTCTCCCAAGCATTTAATTTTTTTTTTTTTTAACCGAGTCTTGCTCTTGTTGCCCAGGCTGGAGTGCAGTGGCATGATCTCGGCTCACTGCAACCTCCGCCTCCTGAGTTCAAGCGATTCTTCTGCCCCAGCCTCCCGATTAGCTGGGATTACAGGCACCTGCCACCATACCCAGCTAATTTTTTGTATTTTTAGTAGAGACAGGGGTTTCACCATGTTGGCCAGGATGGTCTCGAACTCCTGACCTCAAGGAATCCTCCCACCTCAGCCTCCCAAAGTACTGGGATTACAGGCGTGAGCCCCGGCGCCCGGCTGATATTTAATTTCATCTTGAGTCCTGCTTGTCCCCAGGACTGGAGGAATGTCAGCTCCAGGAGGGTGGGGGCTGTTCCCCTGCTCTGTCCCCATGCCCAGTGTCCAGGGCACAGTGCCTGGCATACAGCAGGTGCTCAGTGATCTTTGGCGAGGAATGAACGGATGTCCAGGTCACAGATGAAGGAGGAGACCCCAGGTACCAGGAGGCGTTGGTAAAAATCCGCTGGAATGCAATGCCGGGAACACCTACGTATCCATCAGATTCCTACCCAGGAATGTTGGCTCAATAAACAGCCATCCTGCCTGCAGTGGTGGGCCCTGCAGCAGAGCCAGACACAGCCTCCGCCTGGGAGGAGTCTCACAAACTGAACATGGGGAGAGAAAAGAAAGTGGCAAAAGGTTTTCGACGAGGTAAGAAAGTTTATGTAAGGCTGGGCGCGGTGGCTAATGCCTGTAATCCAGCACTTTGGGGGGCTGAGGCGGGCAGATCGCTTGTGGTCAGGAGTTCGAGACCAGCCTGGACAACATGGTGAAACCCCATCTCTACTAAAAACACAAAAATTAGCTGGGCCTGGTGGTGCACGCCTATAATCCCAGCTGCTCGGGAGGCTAAGGCAGAACTGCTTGAACCTGGGAGGCGGAGGTTGCAGTGAGCCGAAATCATGCCACTGCACTCCAGCCTGGACAATACAGTGAGACTCTGTCTCAAAAAAAAAAAAAAAAAAAGGCCGGGCCTAGTGGCTCACCCCTGTAATCCCAGCACTTGGGGAGGCCAAGGAAGGCAGATCACAAGGTCAAGAGATCAAGACCATCCTAGCCAACGTGATGAAACCCCATCTCTACTAAAAATACAAAAATTAAATTAGCTGGGTGTGGTGTCACGTGCCTGTAATCCCAGCTACTTGGGAGGCTGAGAAAAAAAAAAAAAGAGAGAGAGAGAGAGAGAGAGGGATTCACCTGCCTCAGTCTCCCAAGTAGCTGGAATTACAGGCATGCACCACCATCCTCGGCTATTTTTGTATTTTTAGTAGAGACCGGGTTTCATAACTATGTTGGCCAGGCTGGTCTGGAACTCTCGGTCTCAAGTGATCTGCCTGCCTCGGCCTCCCAAACTGCTGGAATTACAGGCATGAGCCCCTGTGCCCAGCCCACACAGCTTTTTGAATGTACCAAAACCTACTGGATTGTATACTGAAATTTTTTTTTTAATAAAAAACTGCTGCAAAATGGTATTTTCCAGGCCTGTCTAGAAATGGGAAACTCTAAATTTAAGGTGGTGGTACCTGTGCCAGGAAAGGGTGAAACTGGGGTGGGGAGTGAGGGGGGTTGGCAGTATCGGGTTGTCTGACTCGCCCATGGCGGCCGTAACAAAGCACCACAGACTGGATGGGGTGAGGTGGCTCTTGACTGTGATCCCAGCACTTTGGGAGGCTGTGGCGGGAGGATCACTTGAGCCCAGGAGTTTGAGAGCAGCCTGAGGAACAAGGTGAGACCCCATCTCTACAAAAAATACAAAATTAGCTGGGTGTGGTGGCACGTGCCTGTAGTCCTAGCTACTTGGGAAGCTGAGGTGGGAAGATTGCTTGAACCCAGGAGGTATAGGCTGCAGTGAGCTGTGATGGTATCTCTGCACTCCAGCCTGGGTGACAGAGCAAGATCCTGTCTCAACCACAAAGAAACAGCTGGGTGCAGTGGCTTACGCCTGTAATCCTAGCACTTTGAGAGGCTGACCCTGATGGATCGCTTGAACCCCGTAGTTCAAGACCAGTCTGGGCAACATAGTGAGACCCCATCTCACAAATACCAACAAATTGGCTGGGTACAGTGGCTCATGCCTGTAATTCCAGCACTTTGGGAGGCTGAGGTGGGCGGATCACTTGAGGTCAAGAGTTTGAGATCAGCCTGGGCAACATGGTGAAACCCCGTCTCTACTCAAAATACAAAAATTAGCCGGGCGTGATGGCGAGTGCCTGTAATCCCAGCTACTCGGAAGGCTGAGGTGGGAGAATCACTTGAACCTGGGAGGTGGAGGTTGCAGTGACCTGAGATCCAGCCATTGCACTCCAGCCTAGGCAATAGAGCGAGACTCTGTCTCACAAAAAATAAATAAATAAATAATAAATAAAAAATTAGGCAGGAGTGATGGCAGGCACCTGTGGTCCCAGCTACTCACGAGAACCAGGTGGGAGGATCACCTGAGCCCAGGAGATCGACACTGCAGTGAGCTATGATTGCGACACTGACTCCAGCCTAGGCAACATAGTGGGACCCTGTCTCAAAAAAAAAAAGGCTGTCGGGCATGGTGGCTCACGCCTGTAATCCCAGCACTTTGGGAGGCTGGGGCGGGTGGATCACCTGAGGTCAGGAGTTCGAGACCATCCTGGCCGACATGGTGAAACCACATCTCTACTAAAATACAAAAAATTAGCCAGACATCATGGTGGGCGCCTGTAATCCCAGCTACTCAGGAGGCTGGGGCAGGAGAATCGCTTGAACCTGGATGGTGGAGGTTGCAGTGAGCCAAGATCGTGCCATTGCACTCCAGCCTGGGTGACATGAGTGAAACTCTGTCTGAAAAAAAAAAAAAAAAAAGCAGCAGCAGCAGCAATGTGGGATGGGGGTGGGCACAATGGCTCACACCTGTAATCCCAGCACTTTGGGAGGCCGAGGCAGGAGGACACTTGAGCCAGGAGTTCAAGATCAGCCTGGGCAACATAGTGAGACCCCCCCACTCCTAAAAAATAAAAAATAAAAACAAAGCACCACAAACAGGGAGACATAAAACAGCAGAAACTTATCCTCTCACAGCTCCAGAGGCCAGAATTCCACAATGAAGGTGTTGGCAGGGCCCCCGGAGCCCCTGGGTAGAATCCTTCCTGGCGTCCACAGCTTCCAGCTGTGGGTGGCCTTCCTTGATGTTCCTTGGCTTCTAGACACATCACTCCAGTCTCGGCCTCTGTTGTCACTTGGCTGTCTCTTCTCTGTGTCTGTGTCCAAATTTTATCTTCTTATAAGGAGAGCAGTCATGTTGGACCTAGGGCCTATGCTACTCCAGTAATGACTTCATCTTAACTAATTATATCTGCAGTGACCCTATTTCCAAATAAGGTCACATTCAGAGGTTCTGGGGTTCAAATTATTCTCCGAATTTTTTAGGATGTCTTATGTATGCCATTAAACACAGAAGTCCCTGGAAAGGTTTCTCAATAAGCAACACACACACACACACACACACACACACACGTACACAAAATAAGCCACACGCAGAACTCCCAGCAATCTGTATATCCAAAAGAATGGAACATGGGCATTCTAACATGAATGTTCACAGCAGCATGACTCACAAGTAAATGGTAGAAATAGCCAAGTGTCCTTTGACAGATAGTTGGGTCATTACGGCGGATTCATCCACACTGGACCATGACTCAGCCGCCAAAAGGAATGAGGCTCTGATACAGGCCACAGCGTGGGTAACTCTGGAGGACAATCACACTCAGTGAGAGGAGCCGGATACAAAAGGACATATAGGCCGGGCGCGGTGGCTCATACCTGTAATCCCAGCACTTTGGGAGGCAGAGGCGGGCAGATCATCTAGGTCAGGAGTTCGAAACCAACCTGGCTAACATGGTGAAAATCCATCTCTACTAAAAATACAAAAAATTAGCTGGGTGTGGTGGCACACGCCTGTAGTCCTAGCTACTCAGGAGGCTGAGGCAGGAGAATTGCTTGAGCCAGGGAGGCGGAGGTTGCAGTGAGCTGAGATCGTGCCACTGCACTCCAGCCTGGGCGACGGAGCAAGACTCTGTCTCAAAAAAAAAAAAAAAAAAAAAAAAGCCACACAGTGTGTGGTCCCATATCCAGGACACGTCAATCCACAGAGGCAGGAAGGGGATTTGTGGGTGCCAGGAGCTGGGGGGGGATGACAGTGACTGTTGATGAGGACAGGACTTCCTTTGGGGGTGATTAGAATGCGTTGAGATTAGATAAAGGTGATGATTGCACAAAATTGTGAATGTACTAAATGCCACTGAATTGTGCATTTTAAAATGGCTAAAATGGCCAGGCGCGGTGGCTCACACCTATAATCCCAGGGCTTTGGGAGGCTGAGGTAGGAGGATTGCTTGAGCCCAGGAGTTCAAGGCTGCAGTGAGCTATGATTGGGCCACTGCACTCCAGCCTGGGTGGCAGAGCGAGACCGCGTCTCTAATAAATAAACAAAATGGCTATAATGGTAAGTTTTATGTTGCGTATTTTACACAATAAACAAAACCGTGGCCCACCCAAAGTCACTGTGCTACAAAGTGGACTTGAACCCCCGTGCGGACACAAGTTGAAGGATGAACTGAGCAGCCGTGACTGTCCCGTGCTTCAAGTCCCCCACGTGTGCTGAGCCCACAATACACAACTTTAGGTGGGAGAGGGATGGAGACACCTGCTCTGCCATCGACTTGCTCTGCGAACCCCGTTAAGTTTGGGCTCCCATCTCCCTACCTGAGAAACTTCGAGGCTCTGCTAGAGGTAAAGAGAGCAGGCCTGGCGCCCCCAGCAGGGATGTCATGGGGGGCCCAGGCTGCACCTTCTGAACCCTCCACACCACCCCAAACAACCTTACACACTCACAAGCTTAAAACACAAATTTTACTTGTTTTTATTTAAAAAGTCCGGATCCAGCAGTGAGAAGGGGCCACCCCCACCAGGGTCCCTCGGCTGGAGGAGAGCAGGATGGGCAAAGCCGGCCCCCACCCATCTGGGGTACAGGCACGCGGGGGACACCCCAGGTAAGTCCCCACAAGGCAGCTTTCTGTGTAGCCTATGGCACAGCCCCCCGTAGTAATTTGGGGGGTCCTGCCGTGTGCTAGGGGTGGGTTTTGTCTGCCCTGCGTCCCGGGGGTGGCCCGGAGAGCCAGTGTAGCGCGTGGCTGTCCTCCGAGGAGGGGCACCCTCGGCTGTGCGATTCTTCTGGGTGTATCGCGCAGCGAGTGCTTTTTCTGGGTTCAGGGGACTGGGGAGATTGAAAGCTAAAGACATGCTGCAGAAATTTAGTTTTAGGGGGGCTGGAGCCCCCAAGGTGCAGGATGGGACCAGACCCCAAAGCGTGGACCCCCAGGCTCTCGTCCACGGGGTGGGGTGGGGCAGGGCCGCGCCCACAGCTTCTCCTCTGCATCGTGGGCCCGCCCACTCCTCACAGGTGCTCGCTGAAACGAGAGAGAGGAGGGCCCGGGATGAGGCCCTGGGGAACCCCAGAGACCATGGCCCATCAGCTGCTCCAACAGATGCCAGGGTTGGGGGACAGGCATCGAACCCATCTAACCCGGGCGCTGGGATCCACCCTGAGAAGCTTTAGGGAAGTCCTGGTGCCCCCGAGTGGGTCCCGCCGGCAGGCGTCTGGCAGAACATCCATGGCCATCCTAGCACTGGTGCATCGGGGGCGACCGCAGGTGGAGCCCTCCGGGAGGTGATCTCTAGTAAGCTGCGGAGTCCCACCCAGCAGCCCTTGCGGACCTGGGGAACCCCAGGGCGAGCACATCCGGGACCTGAACCCTGGCTCCGCCCCGCCTCGCCCGGCACACACCTGGCGACCTGGGCCAGGATTTCCTTGATGCGGACGATGAGCTTCTCGTGCTGGGCGGGGTCGCGCTCGATGGCTCCGTGCAGCCGGGCCATGTAGAAGTCCAGAGTGCCCAGCGTGGGCGTTTCGCCCGTGCCTGGGGGACAGGCGGGAGGGTCAGGCGAGGGTGCCGGGGAGTCGCGGGGCGGGGGCTCCAGGGGCAGAGGTAGGGGGTGACTTAGGGCGGGTCGCGCGGGTGCTCAGAGGTCCGGACACGGTCAGCGCAGGAGGGGCGCAGCGTGGACTAAGGTAAGCCGGGGCAGGAGGATGGCGAGGACGGGGACAGGGTGGGGACGCGGGGCTAGAGCCGCGGGCGTCCAGAGTCTGCTAAGGACAGTCACTGGACGGAGGGAACGAGGTCGGGGAGGTGGGGATGACATCGGGGTGCTGGGGTCGCGTGGGACGTGACTGGGGTGGTGGAGAGGGCTCAGGGGTCAGCGGGGCGTGGGGAGGTGGGGTCAATGGGAACGTGGCGTGGCGAGCGGGGAGGCTGGGTCAGTGCTCAGGCTGGTCGGGGGCTGGCGAGGGAGAGAGGCCAGCGAGGGAGAGGGGCCAGCGAGGGTGGGGCCGGTAGGGAGCGGTGCCCGGAACCTCCGAGGTGGGGGCACAAAGGGGCTGCGGGAGGAAGCGAGGAAGCGGGGACGCGTCGGGAGAGGTCGTGGCCAGGAGGCGCGGTCGGTGGGGGCGAGGTCAGGGACCCGGCCGAGTAATGGGGCGCGGAGCGGAGCTCGGGGGTGGTCTGGGAAGAACCAGACCGAGCTATGGGGTAGGGGTGCGGGGGTCGGGGAAGAGGCGGAGCTGGGGTGATGAGGGCGGGGCGATGGGCGGGGCCGGGTGACTGGGGAAGGGGGCAAGAGAGGGGGGAGGCGGGTGGGGCTGGGTGATCGGGGCGGGACTGGGAGATGGGCGTGGCCCGCACCCGGCACCGGCAGTGAGGCGAAGCTGGCGGTGAGCGCCTGGCGCACGGCCTGGAGCTGCTGCTGCAGCGCCAGCGTCCTCCGCTCCTCCAGCGCCAGCTCCTGCTCCAGACGCTCTCGCGCGCTGCTCATGCTCTGCGTGTGCCTCTGCAGTACCGCGTTCTGCTCCTCGAAGGCCACGTTCATCTTCCGCAAGCGCCGAAGCTCCGCCTCGCGCGCTGCGCCGAGGGGAGAGGGGTCAAAGCCTGCGCCTTCCCTCTCCCCTACCCCCGGGCTTTTGCCCGGGACGTGCCGCTGCCCAGGTTTCCCTCACTGCGCCCTCTGCCTCCTGCTCCACATCAGCTTCTGGAGCGACAGCGCGCGTCTGGACGCTCATAGGGAACCTCCCAATCCGCCTCCTCCAGCCTTGGGGCCCTCCTGGCCCACGCGCCCCTCCACCACCCAGTTCCACGGAGTTCGAATCAGGACCGCAGTTAACGCTCACCTTTGTTTTGGTCCAAGAACTCTTCAGTGAAGATGGGAACATCGAAGGTGGAGAAGCCATCGCAGTCCCCACCCTAAGACGAAGGGACAAGGTGGCAATTTACTGGTGGTAGGAGGCAGCCACGCTCTGGGTGTGCCCCAAGCCTAGGAGGGTCTCCTGGGGCACTCCGGTGGGAGTACAATCAACAGCGTCCCCACGGTGCAGCGGCACCGCCCCTGCTTGCACACATCTGGGCGAGCACTGGCTCTGACTCAGGGTTCTAGAAGCCTCCAGACCTTTCTCCCCCAGGTGCTTTGAGAGGAGGAAGGTCGCTTACCTTGTGTCCATTCAAGAGAGTGTTCATGAGCCCAGAGCCGGAGTCTTCTGGAGGGGGAGGGGAAGGGCAGGGTCAGCCTCCCAGGCCGCCAGGGACCACGCCCTGCACCCTAGGTCAGCGCGCTGCTCAGCCGGCTCCAGCTCCCCACCTGAGTGCCCCGCGTCTGGGCATCCCCCATCGCTGTACCGAGTGAGCCCCCTTCACTCCTGTCTGGCTATGTATCTTTCCCCCACCCAACCCACGGGACTGTGCCCCACGGAGGGAGACCCTGCCTGGGCTGAGGTCGCACCCCACAGAGCAGGACCCCAACTGCTCGCACCGGCCCCTCCCACCTTTCATTTTTCTTTTTTTGAGACGGAGTCTCGCCCTGTCGCCCCGGCTAGAGTGCAGTGGTGCAATCTTGGCTCACTGCAACCTCCACCTCCTGGGTTCAAGCAATTCTCTTGCCTCAGCCTCCCGAGTAGCTGGGCTTACAGGCACCCGCCACCATGCCCAGGTAATTTTTGTATTTTTAGTGGGGGGGGGGGGTTTCACCATGTTGGCCAGGCTGGTCTTGAACTCCTGACCTCAGGTGATCCACCCGCCTCGGCCTCCCAAAGTGCTGGGATTAAAGGCGTGAGCCACCACGCCCGACCCCTCCCACCTTTCTTGATCTTCTTCTCCTGGATCTTCTCCGTGCACATCTTATAGGCTTCAGACTGCTGGTACGCCCGCAGCTCCTTCATGTACTGCTGCTTCTCTCTCTCGGCCTCATCCAGGTACCGCTGGGGGGCAGCACCAGAAAGCTTGAAGCAGGGGAAGCCTCCAACGCCAGGACCCAGTCTTTATCACTCAGCTTTCACAGCACCCTCCCCGCTCCTGAACCTTCCAGAGCTCCCTATTGCCTCCAGGCAGACAGAACCGGCTCCTCAGCCTGTTGCTCAGGGTCCTCCGAGCTCGAACATCACTTCCCATGCCCCGGACTCTTCCCCAACTCCAGCCCTGATAAACCACTCCCGGACGCGAGTCATGGGCAGGCACCCAACCTTCAGCATATGCGGATGCCTGGGCTCCCTCCCGCACCCGTTTCTCTCTTTGAAATCTCACTTACAGGGATGCAAAGCAGTGATGGCTTTTGTTACATTTCCGTGATGTTTTTGCAATTTTTAAACTAACAGGATATGAAAATCGGGTTTCGCAAAAAATCCAGGCCCCATCCTGACTTAGACATATGTTTGTTGGTCATCCAGTTTTCAATCTGTCTTGCCTCTTACTAGCCGCGCCCCCAAAAGCTGGTCATGGGCCGGCCACGGTGGCTAACGCCTTTAATATCAGTACTTTGGGAGGCTGAGGTGGGTGGATCATTTGAGGTCAAGAGTTCGAGACCAGCCTGGCCAACATGGCGAAACCCAATTTCTACTAAAAATACAAAAATTAGCAGGGCGTGGTGGCACGCGCCGGTAATCCCAGTTACCTGAGAGGCTGAGGCAGGAGAATTGCTTGAACCCGGGAGGCGGAGGTTGCAGTGAGTCGAGATCACGCCACTGCACTCCAGCCTGGGCAACAGAGCAAGACTCCATCTCACACACACACACAAAAAAAACAGCTGGTCATGGGTGGGCATTTCTCCAGGCAGAAGGAAAAACCCTACACGTGGAATCCTTTGGGGGTCGGGGCTACTGGAGGGTAGTCCGTGGACCCCGCCGGCCCTGCTCGGCGCCCCGCCCCGCCCACCTGCTTCTCCGTTGGCTGCAGCTTGCTCCATTCGGCGCCCAGCATCTTGGTGATCTCGGGAAAGGGCAGATCCGGGTGGCGCGTGCGGATCTGCTCGCGCCGCTCGTTCAGGAAGCGCACGTAACCCGTGACCGGTGCCTTGGGCCCATTCGGCAGAATCTTCTTGCGCTTCTTGCCCTTGGGCCAGCCGCGTTTCTTCACCGGCTGCAGAACCGGGCTGCGTCGTTGGGAGGGGGGCCTGGCGTACTGGGGCGGGGCTCAGAGGGGCATGGGCGGGGCCTAATCCTGTATGGGCGGGGATGGGGGCGGGGCCTAGCTGGGAGAAAGAACCCGGAAAAGATGGAGGTAGGGCCCGGTCAGCAGTCAGGACACGGTGGGTTAGAGGGATCCCTGGCCAGGGATGAGGGGATCTGAGGGACTATGGGCCAAGGTTTGAGCACAGGGGTGGCGTCGACTTCGGTTGTGGGCGTGGCCTCTGCTTGGGGCGTGGTTTTTGCTGGAGAATGGGCCCCCAGGACCAAGGGGAGGGTGCCGCCCCCAAGGAGTGTAAGTGGGCGGGACCTTAGTGGGCAGAGCTGGCGGTGGGCGGGGCCTGGACTTAGAGTGGCAGAGGACCTGTCAGGGGCGTGGCAGCTCGCACGGGGCGGGGTCTCAGCTTCCGGAGGAAAATCTGGGCTGTGGGCGGAGCCACAAGCAATTCAAATCCAGCCTGGGGCGGGGCTTCAAGGCTGGGGCGGGAGCCCGGGGCCTCCCCCAGCTCATGGCAGGGACTCTCACCTCCTCCTCGTGGGATCCCTTCTCGCCGGCGCGTGGACCCTCGCCGCGCTCTTGCTTGACAGTCACCACGAAGCCCCCATGCTGGCCCGGAGCCTTGCCGCCCGCCGGCCTGGAACCAAGGATACTGCGGTCAGCCCCGTCCCTAGAACCTCCCCTCCCCCAAAAGCCCACCCCAGGGCGTTTTGACCTCCGACGGCGGGGCTGTAGCGAGAGTCCACGAGCCCGAGGAAGCAGGGTCTGATGGGGTCAGTATCCGGGGAAGGTGGGACAAGCGGGGCTCCTGGGAGAGACTGGGAGGCCGAGGTGGGGGGTGCAGAATTGGGTGGAGGGAGAAGCCCCCTGACCCAGGTGGGGGAGTCAAGACTCCAGCGAGGGGAACTGGGTCAGGGGTTCAGGAGCTAGGCCTGCAGCCGGGAAGGTAGCGAGGGCGTGGGGAGGGGATCAGTGCACTCACGCGGCGGCCGCGCCGGGCTGCTTGGGGCCGTGGGACATGGCCGCCCCGGGCCGGACCTGGAACACGGACGCGGGCGGAGGTGAGTACCGCCCGGGCCGCCCGATGGCAGACCGCGAACTGGGGTGCCCCGCGATGGAGAGCCCTGGGATGCCGGGCCCGGAGCGCTGGTGGGGGGGCCGGATCCGGGGGCGGGGAAGTCCTCGAGGGCGGGCGCCCCAAGAATCCTTTGTTGGGCGATTGCCCCCCGGGAGGCCTGGGCCGGTTCCCCCTGGGCCAGGAAAGACACCGGCCCGGCCCTGGGACCCCCGCACCCCCGCCCCCTCGCAGGGCCCGGAGTTCCGCGGCTGTTTTCACCTCCAAAGAAACTTTCCCGGACCTCCCGACTGCGCGACGCTCCAACCAACCGCCCGCAGCCCGCCCCCGCCGGCCGCCCCGCCCCTCCCCGCCCCCGGCATGCTAATGATGGCCTCGGCGAACGGGCCCATTGGGTGAGGCCTTCCCCCCGGGCGTGCCCATGCAGATACCGATCGGCGCGCCGGCCGGCGATTGGCTGGGGAGGCTGCTGAGCCGCGTGGGAGGTTGGTAAGGAAGGCGGCGGGCGGTGCGTCAAGTTCGGCTGCGCTCGGCCGCGCTCGGGACCAATCGGGAGCGCGTGGCGGTCTTGCCGGGCGGAGCCTCTTAAAGGGCCAGTAGGAGAGGCGCGGACTCCTCCTCCCTCTCTGAAGGCAAGACTCCCAGCCGCTGCCGGATGGGGCGACCGGCGGATCCGGGTCGGGCCCCGCCCCGGTTGCCATGGGGACGGAGGTGGGTTGCTAGGGTTAAGGTCCCGCGAGGCAGCCCCCAGCCCTAGGACAAGGTGGGACCTGTTCTTAACATCCTGTAAAACCTAGCGGAGAAGTTTCCTATTTATTTACTCAGCTTAGAGCCTCCGACGTCCGGATCCGAGGGCTTCTGGCCATAGGGACTGCTCTCCCTCTGGGGTCTCGGCTTTCCCTCCTGTGCAATGGGGACATCCCACGATATCCAGGACAGAGAGGCTGGGATGCTGCGAAGCTGAGAACTGGGTGTGGGTCAGGCAGGGGGAAGAGTTGGGAGCTGGGTTGGAAGTATTTGGGGAAAGATGGTGGTGAAGGGAGATTGCAAGGACTTCGTGAGGATGGGTCAGGAGGCTCCGCTCTGGTGGATCAGGGACCTCCCAGCAGCAGTCTAGGCTTCTGGCCCAAGTTGGGGCTGCTCATTTCCTCTTTTGTTTTTGAGATGGAGTCTCACTCTGTCACCCAGGCTGGAGTGCAGTGGCTGGATCTCGGCTCACTGCAACCTCTGCCTCCCGGGTTCAAGCAATTCTCTGCTTCAGCCTCCCGAGTAGCTGGGATTACACGCGCCTGCCACCACGCCCGGCTGATTTTTGTATTTTTAGTAGAGACGGGGGTTCAGCATCTTGGCCAGGCTGGTTTTGAACTCCTGACCTCGTGATCCACCTGCCTCGGCCTCCCAAAGTGGTGGGTTTACAGACATGAGCCCCCACGCCTGGCCCGCTTCCTCTTCCTCAAGTCCGCTCAAATGTCACTTGCTCAGCCAGGCCTTCTCTGATTTTTTTTTTGTCTCCGTAAGTCGGCTTCCTCCTTGTGGCCTGCCTGTTTGGTTCATAGCAGTGCCCATGATGGATGCTCAATACACATTCATTGAATCCGTCAAATGTCTAGGAGGCAGATGCAGCGGCTTTGGAAAACAGACTGGCATTTCCTCAAAGGGTTAAATAAATGTGGAATCACCATGCAATTCAGCAGTTCACTCCTAGGAATATACTCCAGACAACTGAAAACAGGTGTTCAAACAAAAGCGTGTACACAAGCGTGGGTAGCAGCGTGATTCATAATAGCCAAAAAGTGAAAACAACTCAAATGTCCGCTAATGATGCATGGATCAATGACGTGATATATCCCTACAACAGAATATTATCGGCCATAGGCCGGGTGCAGTTGCTCACGCCTGTAATCCCAGCACTTTGGGAGGCAGGTGGATCACTTGAGGTCAGGAGTTCGAGACCAGCCTGGCCAACATGGTGAAACCCCAGTTCTATTAAAAATACAAAAACTAGCCAGGCATGGTGGTGCACGCCTGTAATCCCAGCTACATGGGAGGATGAGGCAGGAGGATCCCATGAATCGGGAGGCAGAGGTTGCAGTGAGCCAAGATTGTGCTACTGCACTCCAGCCTGGGCAACAGAGCAAGACTATGTCTCAATAAAAAAACTACGCAGGCATGGCTATATATATATATATATATATATTATCAGCCATAAAAAAAAGGAGCGAGTCTCTGACACAAGTCACAGCATGGATGTACCTTGAAGACATCACAGTCAGTGAGAGACGCCAGACACAAAAGGCCACACAGTGTGTGATCAGAATGTTCAGGAAAGGCCCATCCACAGAGACGAGGGGGACGCGTGGGTGCCAGTGGGTGGGGAATGACCGCTGAGAGGGATGCAGTTTTCATTTGGGTGATGAAAGTATTTTACAAGTTGATTTCAGTGATGGCTGCATGACTCTGGAAATGTATTACAAACCATGGAATTGTATGCTTTAAATGGGTGCATTATATGTGAAGTAAGTCTCAATAAGCCCGTTGTCCTAAGATGCAGCCCGGGCTGAGGAAGGCGAGCTGGCTCCGGAATCTGGACGGTTCCACACGCCAGATCTGGCTCTGTTGCTAAATCAGCTAGCTGTCTGACCTCCCAGGCCTCGCCTGTGTCTCTCTGCTCACTTAAAAATAGTCTAGGTGAGGCCGGGCGCGGAGCCATCCCTCCCGGCCATAGTGAATAACAATTTAATTGAACATTTATTTTATTTTGTTTATTTATTTTATTTTATTTTACTTTTTTGAGATGGAATCTTGCTCTGCTGCCCAGGCTGGAGTGCAGTGGCACGATCTCGGCTCACTGCAACCTCTGCCTCCCGGGTTCAAGCGATTCTCCTGCCTCAGCCTCCCAAGTAGCTACAGACATCCGCCACCACGCTCGGCTAATTTTTTTTTTTTTTTTTTTTTTTTTAATAGAGACAGGTTTTCACCATGTTGGCCAGGCTGGTCTCGAATTCCTGACATCAGGTGGCTGCCCGTCTCGGCCTCCCAAGGTGCTAGATTACAGGTGTGAGCACTGCACCCGGCCTTTTTGTTCGTTTTTTGTCATTTATTACTATGATTTATTTGCCAATTTTTATAGCATGAAGCCAGGAACAGTATACCAATTTATAATCCTAGAAGTGGAGGCTCTCTATTAAGGATGACTTGCCTTATAATTCTTTGGTTTTCTAATTAATTTTTATTATGCAAATCATGTTCACATCCATTTCACTTGTACAGAATTAAGGAAGTGCAGCTCAGCCCTCTTTAATTTCATTACATTTCCTATTGTCAGCTTATTGCTTTTCTTTTCCTTTTTTTTTTTTTTTTTTTTTGAGACAGAGTCTCACTCTGTTGTCCAGGCTGGAGTGCAGTGGCGCGATCTCAGCTCACTGCAAGTTTCACCTCCCAGGTTCACAACCGTTCTCCTGCCTCAGCCTCCCAAGTAGCTGGGACTACAGGTGCATGCCGCCATGCCCGGCTAATTTTTTTTTGTATTTTTTAGTGGAGACGGGGTTTGACCGTGTTAGCCAGGATGGTCTCGATCTCCTGACCTTGTGATCCACCTGCCTTGGCCTCCCAAAGCGCTGGGATTACAGACGTGAGCCACCGCGCCTGGCCTTTTTTTTTTTCTTTTTTTTTGAGACGGTTTCATTCGCCCAGGCTGCAGTGCAGTGGCATGATCTCGGCTCACTGCAACCTCCACCTCCCAGGTTCAAGCGATTCTCCTGCCTCAGCCTCCTGAATAGCTGGGATTACAGGCACGTGCCACCAAACCCAGCTAATGTTTGTATTTTTAGTAGAGATGGGGGTGTCGCCACATTGGCCAGGTGGGTCTTGAACTCCTGACCTCAGATGATCCGCCCACCTGGGCCTCCCAAAGTGCTGAGATTACAGGTGTGAGCCACTGCACCCGGCCGCATTTCTTTTTTTTTTTTGAGACGGAGTCTTGCTCTGTTGCCCAGGCTGGAGTGCAGTGGCGCAATCTCGGCTCACTGCAAGCTCCGCCTCCCGGGTTCACGCCATTCTCCTGCCTCAGCCTCTCCGAGTAGCTGGGACTACAGGCGCCCGCCACCACGCCCAGCTAATTTTTTTTTTTGTATTTTTAGTAGAGACGGGGTTTCACCATGGTCTCGATCTCCTGACCTCGTGATCCGCCCGCCTCGGCCTCCCAAAGTGCTGGGATTACAAGTGTGAGCCACCGCGCCCGGCCCAGCCGCATTTCTTTTTAAAATATTTCCTAGCCACACACACACACATACACACACACACCCCACACTGCATTGGTTTGCTAGGCCTACAGTAATAATTACGACAAACTCAGGGGCTTAAACAAGAGAAGTTTGTTGTTTCACAGTTCTGGAGGCCAGAAGTGCAAGAGGAGGGTGTGGGTAGGGCTGGGTCCTTCTGAGGGCGGGGGGAGAATCTGTCCCTGGCGTCTCCCAGTTTCTGGCATTGGCCATCAATCCTGGGCGTTTCTTGTCTTGTAGGAGTGACACCCCGATGCCTGCCTGCATCTTCACGTGGGGTTCTCCCTATGTGCGTGTCTGTACCCAAATTTCCTCTCTTGATAAGGACACCAGTCATATTGGGTCAGGGCCTGCCCTAATGATGTCATGTTAACTCATTGTATCTGCAATGACCTTTTTCCAAATACGGTCACATTCTGAGGCCTTGGGGATTAGGACAGCAACCTGTGCATTCTGTGGGGACATGATTCCACCCACAGCACATGCCTGCACACGTACACGTGTGTGTACTCCTAATAACGATGTGGGCTGGGCATGGTGGCTCACGCCTGTAATCCCAGCACTGCGGGAGGCTGAGGCTGGAGGATTGCTTGAACCTAGGAATTTGAGGCAGCCTGGACAACATAGTGAGACCCTGTCTCTACAAAAAAAAAATAATAATAATAAAAGTAAGCAAACAAATGTGAGGTCCTGTTCCACTGTGTATTATACCAGTGCCTTCATGCTGTAAGCTTCAACTGCAACCAGTTCTGTTTACTCAATAGTGTCTCTCAGATAAAGGGGATTTTTTATTATTATTATTTTTTGAGACACAGTGTCTCGCTGTGTCACCCAGGCTGGAGTGTAGTTGTGGGATCGCAGCTGACTGCAACCTCGAACTCCGGGGCTCAAGCGATTCTCCTGCTTCAGCCTCTCGAGCAGTTGGGACCACAGGTGTGCACCACCACACCTGGCTGATTATTTTAATTTTTGTACAGATGGGGTCTTGCTTTGTTGCCCAGCTCGCAGGCTAGAGTGCAGTGGCACCATCTCAGCTCACTGCAACCTCCACCTCCTGTGTTCAGGTGATTCATCTGCCTCAGTCTTCAGAGCAGCCAGGATTACGGGCACACATCACCATGCGAGACTCATTTTTGTACTTTTAGTAGAGATGAGGTTTTGCCATGTTGGCCAGGCTGGTCTCAAACTCCTGGCCTCGTGTGATCCTCCTGCCTCAGCCTCCCACAGTACCACAGTACTGGGATTACATATCCCCAATAATTTTTTTTTTTTTTTTTGAGACGGAGTCTCGCTCTGTTGTCCAGGCTGGAGTGCAGTGGTGCCATCTCTGCTCACTACAAGCTCCGTCTTCCGGGTTCATGCCATTCTCCTGCCTCAGCCTCCCAGGTAGCTGGGACTACAGGTGCCCGCCACCACACCCAGCTAAGTTTTTGTACTTTTAGTAGAGACGGGGTTTCACCGTGTTAGCCAGGATGGTCTCGATCTCCTGACCTTGTAATCCGCCCGCCTCGGCCTCCCCAAAGTGCTGGGATTACAGGCATGAGCCACCACGCCCGACCTTAAATTTTTAATAGATATTAATCAACATGGATGTTTGGACTTTTCTCCACCACCCAGGGAGAGTCAGGGTGTGGTTGGTTCTCCCAGGCCATGGACGATCTCAAGCCTCCTGGGGCTTTTTATAGAGGGAATTTAATACAGGGCATTGCTTAAACAGATGCTGGAGAGCTGAGAAGGCGACAGGGAAGCTGAAAGAGAGCTACTGCACCAGCAGCCCCTGGCCCCAGGGCTGGCAGAACACAGGGCTGGTGGGACAAGGATCTCAGGCCTCTAAGGAGGGTCACCCCACTGCTGCTGGGCCCTCAGGAACTCAGGGAAGCAATCTGAGCCTCAACTGTGGGACTTGGGCAATTTACTAAACTTCTGTGCCTCAGTTTCTCCATCTGTTAAGTGGGATAATTGCCTTGTCTACCTTTATGACGTTGCTGGCTCGGATTGTCCAGGGAGAATCAAATACCCGTTACAGAAAACGCTCTAGCTCAGTGGTTCTCATCTGGGGCCAATTCTGTCACGACAGGAAATACCTACTAATGTCTAGGGAGATTTTTCATTGTCCGACTAGGGGGTGCTACTGGCATCTACGTGGTTGAAGGCAGAGATCCTACATGGCCCCCACCACAAAAAATGATATGGTCCCAAACGTCAGGAGTAGCGAGGTTGGTCAGGCACAGTGGCTTACGCCTGGAATCCCAGCACTTCAGGAAGCCGAGGCGGGCGGATCACCTGAGGTTCGGATCAGGGGTTCGAGACCAGCCTGGCCAACATGGCGAAACCCCATCTCCACTAAAATAACAAAAAACTTAGCCGGATGTGGTGGCACACGCCTATAATCCCAGCTACTCGGGAGGCTGAGGCAGGAGAACTGCTTGAACCCGGGAGGCGGAGGTTGCAGTGAGCTGAGATCGCACCAGTACACTCCTGCCTGGGCGACAGAGCAACTCTCCGTCTCAAAACAACAGCAACAACAAAAAGCTCGGAGTTCCAGGCCCTGCCGTGCCAGGAGGTCGCCGCGCTTCGTTACAGCTCCTCCCCGTTTTGCTGTCAGCACAAGGACTGACCAGCATCAATGTTAAAACATAAATCACAAGACTCACAGAATGCGCTCCTTCTGGCAACGGGAGACCAGATACTGAACAGGACCTAAGGCCAGGAGGGGCCTGGCGAAAACTGGGTCACGCAAAGACTGAGTGAAGAGGCCGGGCGCAGTGACTCACGCCTGTCATCCCAGCACTTTGGGAGCCCGAGGCGGGCAGATCATGAGGTCAGGAGTTCGAGAGCAGCCTGACCAACGTGGAGAAACCCCCGTCTCTACTAAAAATACAAAAAATTAGCCAGGCGTGGTGGCTCATGCCTGTAATCCCAGCTACTCGGGAGGCTGAGGCAGGAGAATCACTTGAACCCGGGAGGCAGAGGTTGCAGTGAGCTGAGGTCTGGCCATTGCACTCCAGCCTGGGCGACAGAGTGAGACTCCATCTCAAAAAAAAAAATTAGCTGGGCGTGGTGGTGGCCACCTATAATCACAGCTACTTGGGGGGTGGAGGCAAGAGAATCGCTTGAACCTGGGAGGCGGAGGTTGTGGTGACCTGAGATAGTGCCACTGCACTCCAGCCTGGGCGACAGGGTGAGACCCAGTCTCAAAAAAAAAAAAAAAGGGTAGGAGGGAGGGAAGGAAGGACAGAAGGACAGACTCCTTTTTTTTTCTTTTTTTTTTTTTTGAGACAGAGTCTTGCTCTGTTGCCAAGGCTGGAGTGCAGTGGCGCGATCTCAGCTCACCACAACCTCCACCTCCCAGGTTGAAGCGATTCTCCTGTCTCAGCCTCCTAAGTAGCTGGGATTACAGATGCGCGCCAGCACATCGGGCTAATTTTTGTATTTTTAGTAGAGACGGGGTTTCACCATGTTGGTCAGGCTGGTCTCCAACTCCTGACCTTGCGATCCGGCCACCTCAGCCTCCCAAAGTGCTGAGATTACAGGCGTGAGCCACCGCGCCCGGCCAAGTTGTGTGGTTGGAGCCCCCTGGTATTCTATTTGGTCGGTTACTCTCACCTCACCCCCATTTTACAGAGAGGGCAACTGAAGCTTGGTGGCTTGTCAGAGACTGCCCAGATTTGATCCTGGCTTTGCTCCCCTGCTCCCCCGCCTCCACCGTGGTCACCCTCAGATCTAAGGAAGTTTCAATGCAGCCTTAGGAACCCTCACTGCTGCCCCCACCTCTGTCACCCCAGGCCTGGGTCACAGAAGATCAAGGAAGCCTCCGGTACTTGACATTCCCCACCCCAAGGCTGGACTGCGGCCATCAGGACATCCGATCTCCGGCCAGGGGAGGGGGGACGCAGGCTTGGCGTCAGGGGGCCGCTGGTGATGGGCTGGGGACATCAAAGGCTGTGAGGATCTCTCCTGACTCCTCTGTCCTACCTCAAGGGCCTGAGCTTTCATCATGCCTTCCTGACATCTCTAGACAGGGCCTCTGATCTTTACCCCCACGTCCAACCCCCACTCTCTTTGGGGCACATGTCCTCTCCTGTGGCTTCCCCACGCACGCAGCTGAGGCCTTCGTTTGGAAGAAGCCACTCCTCATCTCCCACTGGACTTTTTAATCTGACTCAGTCCCACCCTCCCTCTAACCCCTACCATGGCTCCCTAGTGACCTCAGGGTAATGTCCCAACTCCTCACCTGCCATGTAACCGCCCTTCTTGGTCTGTCTCCTCTAGCCCTCTCCCTGATGAGGGGAACTGGGAGGGGTCATCCCTGTCTCCCCTCAAAAGCAGGGGCTTCGGCCGGGCGCCGTGGCTCACGCCTGTAATCCCAGCACTTTGGGAGGCCGAGGCGGGCGGATCACGAGGTCAGGAGATCGAGACCATCCTGGCTAACACAGTGAAACCCCGTCTCTACTAAAAATACAAAAAAAAAATTAGCCGGGCGAGGTGGCAGGCGCCTGTAGTCCCAGCTACAAGGGAGGCTGAGTCAGGAGAATGGCGTGAACCCCGGGGGGCGGAGCCTGCAGTGAGCCGAGATCGCGCCACTACACTCCAGCCTGGGTGAAAGAGCGAGACTCCGTCTCAAAAAAAAAAAAAAAAAAAAAAAAAAAAGCAGGGGCTTCAGAATCTTTGGGGCTCCTCAGCAAGAGGTCAGACCTAGTTCCTGCTCACTCCACAAAGTCAGGGCTAGGAAATATCAGCTGGCTTCAAAGGGACAAAAACAGAGTCCAGGTGCCGAGGCCCATGCCTATAATCCCAACACTCCGGGAGGCTGAGCCTCTGGGAGGACCACTTGAAGCCAGGTGGTCGAGACCAGCCTAGGCAAAATGATGAGGCCTCATCTCTACAAAAAATTTTAAAATACTTTGGGTGGCCGGGCGCAGTGGCTCACACCTGTAATCCCAGCACTTTGGGAGGCTGAGGCAGGGGGATCACGAGGTCAGGAGATCGAGACCATCCTGGCTAGCAGGGTGAAACCCCGTCTCTACTAAAAATACAAAAAATTAGCCGGGCGCGGCGGCGGGCGCCTGTAGTCCCAGCTACTCGGGAGGCTGAGGCAGGAGAATGGCGTGAACCCGGGAGGTGGAGCTTGCAGTGAGCCGAGATGGCGCCACTGCACTGCAGCCTGGGGGACAGAGCAAGACTCCGTCACAAACAAACAAAAATACTTTGGGTGGCCAGGCGCAGTGGCTCACGCCTGTAATC
Source organism: Hylobates moloch (assembly GCF_009828535.3). Classification (NCBI taxonomy): domain Eukaryota; kingdom Metazoa; phylum Chordata; class Mammalia; order Primates; family Hylobatidae; genus Hylobates; species Hylobates moloch. The sequence continues at coordinate 95,636,093 of NW_026652290.1, forward strand.
CCAGCACTTTGGGAGGCTGTGGCGGGTGGATCACTTGAGGTCAGGAGTTCGAAAGCAGCCTGGCCAACATGGTGAAAATCATCTCTACTAAACATACAAAAATTATCCGGGGGTGGTGGCGCTCACCTGTAGTCCCAGCTACTCAGGAGGCTGATACAGAATTGCTTGAACCCAGGAGGCAGGGGTTGCAGTAAGTGGAGACTGCGCCATTGCACTCCAGCCCAGGTGACAAAGCAAGACTCTTGTCTTCAAAAACAAAAAAACTACGTTGGGTGTGGTGATTCATGCCTGTGATCTCAGCACTTTGGGAGGTCAGGAATTTTGAGAACTGACCCACAACATGGCGAAACAGCAACATGTAGAAACCCCGTCTCTACTAAAAAATCCAAAAATAGCCGGGCCTGGTGGCAGGCGCCTGTAATCCCAGTTACTTGGGAGGCTGAGGCAGGAGAATCGCTTGAACCAGGGAGGTGAAGGTTGTGGTGAGCCGAGATCATGCTACTCCACCCCAGCCTGGGTGACAGAGCAAGACTCAGTCTCAAACAACAACCACAACGACAACAGCAAAAGGACAAGAATGCAGAGATGTGTTGGCGCTTTGACCACACCCTGCCTCCTCCGCTGGATCTGCCCCAAAGGGAGGCGGGATTGTGCGTGGTTCTTGACCTACAAAGGAGGCTGAAAAAGCAGTGGACAGTGAGGCACCTGTTCCTCCACACTCAGGTGGCATTCCGCAGCCAGCACATAAACAAAGAGGTCACGTGGAGCTGAGTTCAAATCCCACATCTGCCTCTTGGTAGTCCCTTGCCCGCCCACAGGTCACGTCTGTGTGAAACTCAGTTTCCTTATCTGTAAAAGGGGCATGAAGGGCCGGGCATGGTGGCTCGCACCTGTAATCCCAGCACTTTGGGAGGCCGAGGTGGGCGGGTCACCTGAGGTCAGGAGTTTGAGACCAGCCTGGCCAAGACGGTGAAACCCCGTCTCTACTAAAAATACGAAAATAAGCTGGGCATGGTGGCGTGTGCCTGTAATCCCAGCTACTCAGGAGGCTGAGGCAGGAGAATCGCTTGAACCTGGGAGGCGGAGGTTGCAGTGAGCCGAGATCGCGCCACTGCACTCCAGCCTGGCGACAAAGTGAGACTCCATCTCAAAAAAAAAAAACAAAGGCAGTGGCAGGGGCATGAAGGCTGCACACTGTGCCTCACGTCTGTAATCCCATCTCTTTGGGACCAGTCAGGTCAACATAGCAAGACTTCCATCTCTGAAAAAATTAGCCAGCTGTGGTGGCAGGCACCTGTAGTCCAACCTGCTCAAGAGGCTGAGGCAGGAGGATCTCTGGAGCCTGGGAGGCCGAGGCTGCGGTGAGCTATGATCGCACCACTGCACTCCAGCCTGGGGGACAGAGCAAGATCCTATCTCTAAAAATTAATAATAAAAGAGCATGAAGTGGTGTGAGACCTCCTAGGGATCTTGTGGGATGAAAGGAGATGAGGAATGGGAAAAACATTAGGCTAGTTTTTTTGTTTTTGTTATGAGACTGAGTCTCACTGTGTCACCCAGGCTGGAGTGCAGTGGCACGATCTTGGCTCACTGCAACCTCCACTTTCTGGGTTCAAGCGATTCTTCTGCCTCAGCCTCCGGAGTAGCTGGGATTACAGGTGCCCACCACCATGCCTGGCTAATTACTGTAATTTTATTTTATTTTTTTGAGATAGGGTCTTGGTCTGTCCCCCAGGCTAGAGTGCAGTGGCACAATCTCAGCTCACTGCAACCTCCACCTCTCGGATCCAAGTGGTTCTCCTGCCTCAGCCTCCTGAGTAGCTGGGATTATCAGTGCCTGCCAGCACGCCCAGCTAATTTTTGTATTTTTAGTAGAGACGGGGTTTTACTATCTTGGCCAGGCTGGTCTCAAACCCCTGACCTCGTTATCCACCTGCCTTGGCCTCCCAAAATGCTGGGATTACAGGCGTGAGCCACTGCACCTGGCCCAATTTTTGTATTTTTAGTAGAGACGGGGGTCTCACCATGTTGGCCAGGCTGGGCTCAAACTGCTGACGTCAAGTGATCCCCTCGCCTCGGCCTCCCAAAGTGCTGGGATTACAGGTGGGGGCCAGGGCCCCCGGTCCCTAGGCTAATATTTCAAAAAGTCATCTTTCATTTCCCTCGGAGGACTCTAAAGGGGAACGTGCAAGGACTCTAAGGGGGAACGTGCCAAGCAGAGAGGAAGGAATTGGGGTTTTTATCTCTCCTCATCCCTTTATCTCCCTGAGTCATCTGCCCCTTATCTCTCCTCCTTCCTTTCTAGGTTCTGTCTCTTGACCTCCTTTACCCCTCCCGCCCATTTTCAGTCTGGTTTTCATAAAACACTGTGACCTGCATCACCGTGGGCGGCCGGGGCTGTGGACCCCTTGGCTGTTTGAGCCTTGGGTTTTGTTTTGGTTTGGTTTTTGAGATGGATCTTCGCTCTGTCACCCAGGCTGGAGAGCAGTGGTGCGATCTCAGCTCACTGCAACCTCAGCCCTCCCGGTTTCAAGAGATTCTCCTGCCTCAGCCTCCCGAGTAGCTGGGATTACAGGCACAGCCACCACGCCCAGCTAATTTTGTATTTTTAGTAGAGATGGGTTTTCACCATGTTGGGCAGGCTGGTCTCAAACTCCTGGTCTCAAGTGATCTGCCCACCTTGGCCTCCTAAAATGTTGGGATTACAGGCTTGAGCCACCGCACCTGGCCTAATTTTTAAAAATTTTTTGTAGAGATAGGGTCTCAGCACATTGCCCAGGCTGGTCTTGAACTCCTGGGATCAAGCAATCCTCTCACCTCGGCCTACCAAAGTTCTGGGATTACAGGCATGAGCCACCGTGCCAGGCCAGTTATATAACTCCTGTACCCATTCTAGATCAGGGGAAACCCAGGCTCCAAGAGGTTAAAAGACTTGTCCCAGGCTGGACGCAGTGGCTCACGCCTGTAATCCCAGCACTTTGGGAGGGCAAGGCGGGAGGATCACTTGAGGTCAGGAGTTTGAGACCAGCCTGACTAATATGGTGAAATCATGTCTCTATTAAAAATACAAAAATTAGCCAGGCATGGTGGCGGGCGCCTGTAATCCCAGCTACTCAGGAGGCTGAGGAAGGAGAATCTCTTGAACCCGGGAGGCGAAGTTTGCAGTGAGCCAAGATCGCGCCACTGCACTCCAGCCTGGGAGATAGAGTGAGACTCTGTCTCAAAAATAAATAAATAAATAAATAAAGACTTGTCCCAAATAGAGCAGCAGAGAATCAGTGGAACCAAGTCTGGATCCAACGATTCTTCCAGACTGCAAGGACCTTTTGTTTTGTTTTGTTTTGTTTTGTTTTAGAGCTGGGGTCTTGCTGTTGTCCTGGTTGGAGTGCAGTGGTGCAATCATACCTCACTGCAGACTGCACGGTCTACAAATACTGCTGTAGGCCGGGTGCGGTGGCTCATGACTGTTATCCCAACACTTTGGGAGGCCAAGGTGGGTGGGTCTCTTGAGGTCAGAAGTTTGAGACCAGCCTGGCCAATATGGGGAAACTCCATCTCTACTAAAAATACAAAAATTAACTGGGCGTGGTGGCAGGTGCCTGTAGTCCCAGCTACTCGGGAGGCTGAGGCAGGAGAATTGCTTGAACTCGGGAGGTGGAGGCTGCAGTGAGCTGAGATCACAACACAGCACTCCAGCCTGGGTGACAGAGGGAGACTCCATCTCAAAAAGAAAGAGAGAGAGAGAGAGAGAGACAGAAAGAAAGAAACTGCTGGAGACCCGCCCAATGCAGAGGCTCATGTTTGTAATCCCAGAGCTTCTGGAGGCCAGGGTGGGAGGCTTGCTTGAGACCAGGAGTTGGAGGCCAACCCTAAGCATCATAGTGAGACCCCATCTCTCCAAAATTAAAAATACAAAAATTAGCCATGTGGTGATGCGTGCCTGTAGTCCCAGCTACCCAGGAGGCTGAGACAGGAGGATTACTGGAGCCCTGAAGATTGAGGCTGCAGTGAGCCATGATTGCACCAATGCACTGCAGCCTGGGCCACAGAGCAAGACCGTTTCTTTCTTCCTTTTTTTTTTTTTTTTGTTTTGAGGCGGTGTTTCACTCTTGCTATCCAGGCTGGAGTGCAATGGCGCGGTCTTGGCTCACTGCAACCTCCGCCTCCTGGGTCAAGCGATTCTCCCGCCTCAGCCTCCAAAGTAGCTGGGATTACAGGCACCTGTCACCACGCCCGGCTAATTTTTGTATTTTTAATAGAGACGGGTTTCACCATGTTGGCCAGGCTGGTCTCAAACTCCTGACCTCAGGTGATCTGCCCGCCTCGGCCTCCCAAAGTGCTGGGATTACAGGCGTGAGTCACCGCGCCCGTCTCAAGACCCTGTTTCTAAAATAAATAAAAAGAAGAAAGAAAATGCTGCTGGAAGGAGTAGGGCCTGAGTTAGTGGGAACAGCACGCACCACCTGGAGGAACTTGAAACCCTCAGTCCGGTGACCCGTTTGTGGGAGGACGTTGGTTGGAGGGGGACGGTCGCGCGCACAGGCCTGGGAGTCACAGACGCCTGACTCACTGCGCGCCTGGGGCAACTCTGTTCCTTGCCTGTAAAATGGGAGTGAAATTTGCTCCACCACGTGGGGCTCGTGGCAGGCAACGCTCGTTAAAGGCCAGCTGGTACTATTATGTTGATTACCCCCATTATTACCGTTAGTAACCAATTAATTAGTGTTGTTGCGTTCTCTCCGCGCCGGATCGCGTCTCTCTAGACCAGAGAGTCAGCGGACCCCGGAAGTCAGGGGACCCAGAGGCCAGCTCGGGCTCAGACCTCCCCCGAACCCCAAATCCAGAGCCCATTCCACCCGCTCCACCCCGGCCCGCAGTGGGCTGTCCAGCTCCGGGTGGACTGGGGTGGCGCGGGCCTGGAGGCCGGGTCTGGGTGGGAGCCGGCGGTGCCCCCTGGTCCATTTCCTTCCCCAGTCTGTGGGGGTGCCGGCCACTCACGCTGCGGGGTAGGGGGGTCGCCCTCATACCCGGCGGGCGCTAGGACCGCGCGGGCGCCCGGCGTAGAGGCGGAACGAGCCCCCGCGGCCACGCCCCCCTCCTTGGCGATTGGCTGTGGTTCCCCGGGGCGCGGCTCCGATTGGCTCAGGCGCCGGAACCTCTCCGCCCCGCCCCGCCCGGCGCAGTCCCCCGGCTCTGGGGCCCGGCGGCCGCAGAGTCGAGCGTGGGGCTGACGCGGCGGACGCGGGTGAGGGCGCAGCCGTAGGAGAGCGGAGTGCGGGGTGCCCGGCGCGTGGTGGGGTCCCCGGCGCCTCCCCCCACGGCACCCCAGAAGGCCTGGCCGGGGTACCCTCCGCGGAGCCCGGGGGTGGGGGGCGCGTGCCCGGCGCCGCGATGGGCCCGGGACCCCCAGCGGCCGGAGCGGCGCCGTCCCCGCGGCCGCTGTCCCTGGTGGCGCGGCTGAGCTACGCCGTGGGCCATTTCCTCAACGACCTGTGCGCGTCCATGTGGTTCACCTACCTGCTGCTCTACCTGCACTCGGTGCGCGCCTACAGCTCCCGCGGCGCGGGGCTGCTGCTGCTGCTGGGCCAGGTGGCCGACGGGCTGTGCACACCCCTCGTGGGCTACGAGGCCGACCGCGCCGCCAGCTGCTGCGCCCGCTACGGCCCGCGCAAGGCCTGGCACTTGGTCGGTAAGCGTCCTGGCCCCGCCACCTGTCGGGCGGCCCCTCCGAGACTCCGCGACCCGGGAGCCTCCTCCCTCTGACCCGTCACCCGCCATCTGCGTGCCCCGGGATCGGAGTCTCCCCTCGGTCTGTCTGTCCCGTGCCCCGGTCTGTCTGTCCCGTGCCCCGAGTCTCCCTGCACTGTCTGTCCTCGGCCTTAACCTCCCCTATGTGTCTGTCTGCCCTATGAGCTGAGTCTTCACCCCTCTGCCTGTCCCCTGGCCTGAACCTCCCCTACCTGTCTGTCTGTCTGTGCCCATGGCCTGAGCCTCCTCCATCAGTCCCACCACCCAGCCCCCTCGCTCTGCCTGCCTGGGACCTAAGTCTCCCCTGTTTGTCTGCCCCATGAGCTGAGTCTTCACCCCTCTGTCTGTTCCGTGGCCTGAGCCTCTCCCGTCTGTCTGACTACCCAGTGGCCCCTCTGTGGTGTCACTCCTGAGCCTCCCCTGCCTATCCCACCATCCAGCCTCCCCCGTCTATCTTTCTGCCCCATGGCCTGAGCCTCCCCCGTCTGACTGTGCAGTGCCTCCCCCATGTGTCTGACTGTGCAGTGCCTCCCTCATCTGTCCAACTGTGCAGGGCCTCTCTATCTGCCTGAGCCATGAGCCTCCCCAACCTGTCTGCTTGACTGCCCCGTATCCCCTGTCTGCCCCTTGGCCCAGCCTCCGCTGTCTGTCTGCCTCAGAGCTGCTGTCTGACCCGCAGGGCCGTCACCATCTGACTACATGACTTTCTAGTGTTAATGCCTTTGTCCGTTTGACCTCCCGGGCCACCCTGAACCCTCTGGAGGGTTGGTGGTGACTGCTGAGCGCCTCCTCTGTCAGTCTGTCTAGGCTGAGCTCGTCTATTAGGGTGACCAACTGGGACAGCTATGGCTGAGGGACAGTCAGGCACCCTAGAGCCTCCTCTCTCTGTCTGTTCTGCCAGGGCAACCTGGTGCGTGGGCGGTTTGAGGGTGCTGCCCCAGGAGTTGAGAGTTGGGAGCCGCCTGGGTGGGACTGGAGGGTCAGGGGTCTCTGCCCTGTTCTTGCATTGCCTCTGTCTGGCCAGGGTCGGGGACCCCCTAGGTCTGGGGGAAGTGCGCTGATTACAGAGGACTGTTGGGAGGGCAGGAGGCTGGCATCATGGGCTGGGTCACCCTGCCCCAGTGCCCATCAATAAGACTGCAGGGCTGCCTCCCAGTGGCCCTTCTCTCCCCGCCCGGACCCTGGGCCTGAAGATAGCCGGCCTCCTTCGCTGCTCTTCTTGCCCTCACAGAAGAAGTGCCGGTTGCGTCCTGGCATTTGGGACATGTGGTGTTTCAGCAGGCAGGGCCAGGAATCCTGCTCAGTTCTTGGAATTCCAGGCCACAGGAGGGGCAGGCGGGTGCCTCCTCACCCTTGGGAACAATGACTGGGGTGGGTGGTTGGACCCAGGCTCTGGGTGATGACATTTTTCGCAAGAGGCAGTGCATCTTCAGTGGTCTGAGGGTGGCAGGCTCCGCAGCAGGCCCAGCTTGGGGACTGGAGTTTCATGTTTCCTATGTCCGTGCTATTCCCGGGTTACCTGAGGCGGCGGCAGACAGGGAGGGGACCAGCTGTCCCTTCCTTTTTGGTTACGTTGGGATTGGTTGCTGAGCGAAGCCCAGGGCTCCAAATGCCTCTTTGATCATAATAGTTAGATAAGCTCTTTGACAGACACACGAGATAATTTCTGGGCAGGCTGGGTGCGGTGGCTCACCCCTGTCATCCCAGCACTTTGGGAGGCCTCCTCACCTGAGGTCAGGAGTTTGAGACCAGCCTGGCCAACATGGCAAAACCCTGTCTCTACTAAAGTACAAAAATTAGCTGGGCATGGTGGCGCACGCCTGTAATCCCAGCTACTTAGGAGGCTGAGGCGGGAGAATCGTTTGAACCTGGGAGGCAGAGGCTATAGTCAGCCGAGATCGTGCCACTGCACTCCAGACACAGCGAGAGTCTGTCTCAAAAAAAAAAAAAAAAAAAAAACCAAAACAAGAAAACACACAGAAAAAGCAACTGAAGGCTTTATGTTTTCCCAAAGCAGGCCTCGGGGAACAGGTGGTCCAACTGGACACCAAGGCGTCCACCGTCACCCCTCTTCCCCGCCTCGGGGAGGGCACCTGCCCTGGGAGCTGAGAGTCGGGGGCCACCTGGGTGGGCCTGGAGGGTAAAGAGGGTCTGTTGGGAGCAGAAACCCAGGCAGCCGCTCTTGATGCCTGAGCAGGTGACTTGAGTGAAGGTCATCCTGGCAATGGCACCCACTTCTGTAGTTCACCCCCAAGTCTGGGGCTGGTGGCTAAGGACTCACTTTGCCCTTGAACAAGTCCTGGGGGGCTCCCTCCCAATCCTGAGAGGACCCTCAGAGTCAGACGCAAACACTCCTGTGGGTGGGCAGATGGCACAAATGGGCTTCAGAAGGAAGGACATTAGCTTTGAGGTTTTGAAGGATGGGTAGGAGTGTGTGGAGGGGCGCATTCCAAGTAGCAGAAACAGCTGTGGAAACGGTAGGAACAGTCCTCACTTTGAAGCCGCGGAAGCAGGAAGTAGTTCAGAGTAGACGGAGCTTTTGCTGGTGCCCACGTGAACTCTATCCTCTCAGCTCCCTGTGGGGCAGGAACTTTCTTTCTTGTTGTTGTCGTTGAAACAGAGTCTCAGTCTGGAGTGTCGTAGCGGGATCTCAGCTCACTGCAACCTTCGCCTCCCGAGTTCAAAGGATTTTCGTGCCTCAGCCTCCTGAGTAGCTGGGACTACAAGCGTGTGCCACCAAAGCCGGCTAATTTTTAAATTTTTAGTAGAGACAAGGTTTCACCATATTGTCCAGGCTGGGCTTGAACTCCTGACCTCAAGTGATCTGCCTGTCTCAGCCTCCCACAGTGCTGGGATTACAGGTGTGAGCAACCGCGCCTGGCCGTGGGCAGGAACTTTCACTACCCTACTTTCTCTTCTTTTTTTTTTTTTTTTTTTTTTTTTTTGACGGAGTCTTGCTTTGTCGTCACCTGGGCTGGAAGGCAGTGGCGTGATCTCAGCTCACTGCAACCTCAACCTCCTGGGTTTAAGCGATTCTCCTGCCTCAGCCTCCCGAGTAGCTGGGACTACAAGCGTGTGCCACCACACCCGGCTAATTTTTGTATTTTTAGTAGAGACAGGGTTTCACCACGTTGATCAGGCTGGTCTCGAACTCCTGACCTCAGGTGGTCCATCCGCCGCAGCCTCCCAAAGTGCTGGGATTACAGGCGTGAGCCACCGCACCCGGCCTATTCTTTTCTTTTCTCAGGTGATCCATCCGCCACTCCAAAGCGGGGTTACAGGCTGACCACCACCCAGTTTTTTTTCTTTTTTTCTTTTCTATTTTTTTTTTTGTTTTTTGTTTTTTTTTTTGAGACATGGAGTCTCACTGCAAGCTCCACCTCCCGGGTTCAAGCGATTCTCCTGCCTCAGCCTCCCGAGTAGCTGGGACTACAGGCGCCCGCCACCAAACCCTGCTAATTTTTTTTGCATTTTTAGTAGAGATGGGGTTTCACCATGTTAGCCAGGATGGTCTCGAACTCCTGACCTCATGATCCGCTCGCCTTGGCCTCCCAAAGTGCTGGGATTACAGGCGTGAGCCACCGTGCCCAGCCTTTCTTTTTTTTTTTTTTTTCTTGACAGGGTCTTGCTCTGTTGCCCAGATTGGAGCGCAGTGGCACGATCATGACTCACTGCAGCCTTGACCTCCTGGGTTCAAGCAGTCCTCCCACCTCAGCCTCCCAAAGTGCTGGGATTACATGATCCACCACTCCTGGCCACTATCCCTGTTTTCTGAAAACTGAGGCCTAGAGAGGCACAGTCACTTGCCCGAGGTCCCCTGGCCAGGCAGCCTGGCCCCAGCAATGGTTAACCCAGACTGGCCAGTGGCAACAGGGAGTCCGGCCAGGAAGGGACCTTCTCACTGGAGTCCACAGTTCATGCTCTGCCCCCGGATGACCTCCCCCAGGACCCCAGGAATCTGCGCAAACCCTCCCAGGCCCTAGTTCCGGGGAAACCAGGAGAGGCTGGTTTCGGTTTCACTTCCCAATTCCAGTTCTCTGGGGGCAGGCCCAGGGTCTGGGGATGAGGTCACCTCCGGAGCCTGGAGGGAGGAAGGAGGTCCAGCCGCCAGGCTTGGTACAGGGACCCTTCCAGGTGCCCCAGGCTGGCAGGAGGGGAGCGCAGGGCTGCAGGAGGGGAGCGCAGGGCTGCAGGGAAGGAGCCTGGCTCCGGCTCACTCTAGGGGCCTCGATTTTCCCATCTGGAAAATGAGGATAATGACACCCACGCCTCCAGGCTGTGTCAGCGCCACTGTTGTTTTTCACTGCTCAGAAGATACTGAAGTAACAGCCGGTTCGGTGCTTCACACCTGTAATCCCAGCACTTTGGGAGGCCGAGGCAGGCAGATCACTTGAGGCCAGGACTTTGAGTTCAGCCTGGCCAACGTGGTGAAACCCTGTCCCTACCAAAAATATGAACATTAGCTGGGTGTGGTGAGATGTGGTGGTGTGCGCCTGTAATCCCAGCTACACGGGAGGCTGAGGTGGGAGAATGGCTTGAACCCGGGAGGCAGAGGCTGCAATGAGCTGAGATCGCACCACTGCACTCCAGCCTGGGCAACAGAGCGAGACTCTGTCTCAAAAAAAAAAAAAA
>NW_026652290.1:95651472-95783088 GCF_009828535.3 Hylobates moloch
TGCGACCTGCCCTGTCCCCTCCGTGCCCTGCTCTGCCCTTCCGTCTCCCCTTCTTTTTTCCCCCCGAGTTCCATGCTGGGTCTCCCCAGGCCCCTTGGAGGCTGCTGTCTGCAGAGGAAAGTTGGCAGGAAGCCGGCAGACAGACAGAGAATTCCCGGGTGCTCTGAAGGGTGAGGTAGGGGCAGCAGGGGCTAGGAGAGAGGTTTTTGAGCAGGTGACATTCCCGTTGAGCCCAGAGGTGAAAAGGAGCCGGTGTTGCTAACTGTGAGAGAAAGAGAGCTCCCCGAAGAGGCACGCCCATGCAAAGGCCCGGGGGCAGGACCGCCTGGTGTGTTGAAGGACAGTGAGGAGACCTGCATGGCTGGAGCAGAGAGAGAAGGGGGAGAGACGGAAGGGCAGAGCAGGGCACGGAGGGGACAGGGCAGGTCGCAAAGGGCTTCGTGGGCTGCGGGGAGGATCTTACATTTGTTCCAAGGTATCTTAGGGGTTTTTTCTGAGGATGCGAAGAGCCGGGACTTGCCACAGCAGATGTCAGTTGGGGACAAGTGCTATTTCCAGACTGTCACTGGAGGCCAGGGCAGTCTGGAGGCCAGTGTTCCAGAGAGTGGTCACCTTAGGAGCTGACAGGGATGGCGGAGCTTAAGGAGGGCAGGGTCCAGCCCAGCCCCGCCCAGCCCCACCTGGGCCTCCCGCTTCCCGAGGCCCCATGGGAGGCTTGATAGTGGCCGAGGGGGAGGAGCTGGGGGGGGCTGTGGCTGTAACCGGGGCACCTGTTGGGGGGCAGGTTTCCGGGGGACCCCCTGCACCTGGGTTCTCCTGACTTGCAGGCTGAGCCCAGGCACCTCGTGTCAGATTCCCGTTTTGTCACCAGGGGCCATAAGCCTGGGGGACCCCGGCTGCAGACCCTCGCTCCTGCGTGACTCTGTGCATGGGGGGGGGGGCGGCTCCATCTGAGCCTCAGTTTCCCTCTCTCTTCCCTCCGTATCCTCACCCTGGGAACCCTGGCTGGTGCGGGACGGCCCTGTGACTGACCACCCCACCCGTCCACAGGCACTGTCTGCGTCGTGCTGTCCTTCCCCTTCATCTTCAGCCCCTGCCTGGGCTGCGGGGCGGCCACACCCGAGTGGGCTGCCCTCCTCTACTACGGCCCGTTCATCGTGATCTTCCAGTTTGGCTGGGCCTCCACACAGATCTCCCACCTCAGCCTCATCCCGGAGCTCGTCACCAACGACCATGAGAAGGTGGAGCTCACGGCACTAAGGTGGGAGCCTGGGCACCCTCCCCCACAGGCAGGGTGGGCCCCGGCTCGGCGTATCGGTCAGTGGCACTGCGTAATGAGTGGCCACAGACTCGGCAGCTCGAGACCACGCCGTCTTTTATGTTTATTTTTTTGAAAGGGGGTCTCACTCTGTTGCCCAGGCTGGAGTGCAGTGGTGTGATCTCGGCTGACTGCAGCCTCAACCTCCTGGGCTCGTGATCCTCTTGCCTCAGCCTCCTGAGTAGCTGGGACTACAGGAGTGTGTCACTACACCCAGCTGTTTTTTAAAGTTTTTGTAGGCTGGGCGCAGTGGCTCACACCTGTAATCCCAGCACTTTGGGAGGCCGAGGCGGGTGGATCACGAGGTCAGGAGATCGAGACCGTCCTGGCTAACACAGTGAAACCCCATCTCTACTAAAAATACAAAAAATTAGCCGGGTACGGTGGCGGGTGCCTGTAGTCCCAGCTACTCGGGAGGCTGAGGCAGGAGAATGGTGTGAACCCAGGAGGCGGAGCTTCCAGTGAGCCAAGATCACGCCACTGCACTCCAGCCTGGGCGACAGAGCGAGACTCTGTCTCAAAAAAAAAAAAAAAAAAAGTTTTTGTAGAGATGGGATCTCACTATATTGCCCAGGCTGGTCTTAAACTCGGGCTCAAGCGATCCTCCTGCCTTGGCCTCCCAAAGTGCTGGGATTACAGGCGTGAGCCACCACACTCGGCCATCACACATTTCTCCTCTCACAGTTTCTGGGGGTCAGGAGTCCAGCATGGCTGAGCTGGGGGGAGAGGGCTGTTCTGCTTCAGGGTCTGTCTTGAGCCTGCATTCAAGGGGTTGCCCAGGGCTAGCGTCTTATGGAAGGCTGGGGGCGGTCCCTCCTCTGTGCTCACGTGGTTGGTGGCAGAATTTGTGGTCTTGCACCTGTGGAGATCATGGTGGCTGCTGCTTCTGAGGCCAGCAGGGAGAATCTCTGATCCCAGGAAGCCCTAAGCCCTCTCTCCCAAAGGATCGCCTGATTTGGCCAGGCCCACCCATAATAGTCTCCCTTGAGACAGAATCTCACTCTGTCAGCCAGGCTGGAGTGCAGTGGCACGATCTCGGCTAATTTTTTTTTTGTATTTTTAGTAGACACGGGGTTTCACCATGTACCATGTTGGCCAGGCTGGTCTCGAACGCCTGACCTCAGGTGATCTGTCTGCCTTGGCCTCCCAAAGTGCTAGGATTACAGGAGTGAGCCACTGCGCCTGGCTTTTTTTTTTTTTTTTTTTTTTCTTTTTTGACAAGAGTCTCACTCTGTCACCCAGGCTGGAGTGCAGTGGCGCCATCTCGGCTCACTGCAACCTCCAACTACGGGGTTCAAGCGATTCTCCTGCCTCAGCCTCCCGAGTAGCTGGGACTACAGGCGCCCGCCACCACCCCCGGCTAATTTTTATATTTTTAGTAGAGATGGGATTTCACCGTGTTGGCCAGGCTGGTCTTGAACTCCTGACCTCAGTGATCTGCCCGCCTCAGCCTCGCAAAGTGCTGGGATTACAGGCGTGAGTCACTGCGCCTGGCCAGTACTCTCCCTGTGGACACACCCGAGCTGACCAAGGTCCTTGGTTATAACACACTGCAAAGTCCCTTTCCCTCTGCCATAGAATGCCACTTAGCCTTGGCTACATCCTGGGAGTAACATCCATGGTGGACTTACAGGTCCTGCCGCCACGGGGAGGGGATGGGACAGGCAGGCTTCTCTGGGGCTGCCTTAGAATTCTTTCTGTTACACCTGGATACAGCGGTTGCCCGGCTTATCCGCTAACTTGCTAGAGGTGCTGGAAGAGGTTCTTCTGGTTATGAGGATGATGTTTTGGGCACCTGCTGTGTGCTTGGCTTAGTTCTAGGCCCTTAACATGAATCTCAACTTCTTTAATCCTCCTTGTGAGCTGGGAGGTGGGAACTGTTCTCTCCCGCGTATTCCAGAGGAGGACTCAGCCCCAGCTGGTGCCCAAAGCCAGGGTCCGCACAGTGCCTTCGTGTCGGGGGAGCCCGCTGTCTCCACATCTGCCTGTGTATCACCAGCTCCGCCCACTCTGGCCTCCTCCCCAACCCCGGATTTGAGTTCCCCATTATGGCCATGAGACAGAGGTGCAGGCGCTAACGACACAGGTTGCCCAATGCCCAGGGCCCGAGGGCCCCATCTGACCGGGGCCAGACCCCAGGCACTTCCTACGTGCCATTGCTTTGCCAGCTGACCCCCCTGCTGTGCTCATGTGGCCTCTGGAGGTGGCATGGTTCCCGCTTTCAGAAAGAGAGACTGATTTGTGGTGGGATTCCAAGGGCCCCCTGGGGGGCTCCGTGCCTGGCCGGGCTGCGGGCAGGGGCTGGCCTGGATGCTTCTATACCAGGGAGCCGTCGCCCTGTAGCTGCCCAGCATCTGGGGAAGAAGAATTCTTGAATCCTGGCCTCCGAGTCTCTGGGCTCTCAGACTTTTGGGTTGTAGCCTGGACTCCGCTTGGCCGAGTCACTGCACCCTGGTCTAGGCACAAAGGGTGGAGCTGCGGGTCACTGCTGTCCCGCGTTAGATAATGTGCAGGCTGGGGAAACTGAGGCCAGCACAGGCTTCCTGGAGGCCACCCAGTGTGGCAGTGGTTGGAATCACCTGTCAGGGGTTCCTCAGGCCTCTCTGATGGTGCAGCCATGTGGGGAGGAAGTGGCCCTGGTTCCTGGCATCTTGTTGAGTCCCTGCCCGCCTGCCCGCCAGGTATGCGTTCACCGTGGTGGCCAACATCACCGTCTACGGCGCCGCCTGGCTCCTGCTGCACCTGCAGGGCTCGTCACGGGCGGAGCCCGCCCAGGACATCAGCATCAGCGACCAGCTAGGGGGCCAGGACGTGCCCGTGTTCCGGGTGAGTCGCCTGAAGTCCTCAAGCCAGGGGTGGGGGCTGGGCCAGCTGCCACTGACTGCTTCTGCCGGGTCCCCAGAACCTGTCCCTGCTGGTGGTGGGTGTCGGCGCTGTGTTCTCACTGCTGTTCCACCTGGGCACCCGGGAGAGGCGCCGGCCGCACGTGGAGGAGCCAGGCGAGCACACCCCCCTGTTGGCCCCTGCCACCGCCCAGCCCCTGCTGCTCTGGAAGCACTGGCTCCGGGAGCCAGCTTTCTACCAGGTGCGTGCTGGGGGCGGTGGGGCTGGCGTGGACCTTCTTTCCCACCCACCGGGCCTTTGCTCTGTGGGGCAGCTGCGTCCAGACAGAGCACATGCGGCCCCTGGTGCAGCCCACACCGGGGCAGACATCACTCATCAAGTGCTGCTCTCCTCTCCCTGGCCCACCCCACTGGGCAGTCACTACCAATGGATCAAATGCCAGTTGCAGGGCACCCACCCCGGCCCCGATGCCCCCTGCTGGTGGGAGTGGAGAAGGCCCTTCTGACCCCTGCCAGTCCCTCTGTCGGTCTGCCCACAGGTGGGCATGCTGTACATGACCACCAGGCTCATCGTGAACCTGTCCCAGACCTACATGGCCATGTACCTCACCTACTCCCTCCACCTGCCCAAGGTGAGCAGGTTGGGGCAGGGACGCTGGGATGGGACGGCCCCAACCTGGCGAGCCATGACTGACACGCCGTGCCTGGCTCTGCCTCTGCAGAAGTTCATCGCGACCATTCCCCTGGTGATGTACCTCAGCGGCTTCTTCTCCTCCTTCCTCATGAAGCCCGTCAACAAGTGCATTGGGAGGAACGTGAGTAGGCGGGGACCGGGGACAGCCGGGGCGGAGGACGGGGTGCCCTGCAGCCCAGATCCCACCTGCTCTGGGTTCCAGTCTCAGATGCTCCCAGACCTCCGAGTTCCCGCCTTGTAGAAGCCCCAGATCTAGGCCGGGCGCGGTGGCTCACGCCTGTAATCCCAGCACTTTGGGAGGCCGAGGCAGGCGGATCACGAGGTCAGGAGATCGAGACCATCCTGGCTAATGTGGTGAAACCCCGTCTCTACTAAAAATACAAAAAAAAATTAGCCGGGCGTGGTGGCGGGCACCTGTAGTCCCAGCTACTCGGGAGGCTGAGGTGGAAGAATGGCGTGAACCCGGGAGGCGGAGCTTGCAGTGAGCCGAGATTGCACCACTGCACCCAGCCTGGGTGACAGAGCGAGACTCTGTCTCAAAAAAAAAAAAACAAAAAAAGGGAGCCCCGGATTTGGGAATGAGGAATTCTAGGATCCTGGCTTCTGTGTGTCTTGAGTTTATACACTTGCAGCCATAGAGCTCTGGCGCTTTCTGTCCACCCTGTGCAGCTACTGAGGGCTTGAAATGTGGCCGTGGGGACTGAGGCGAGTCCGTCGTTTGCTTTCGTTTTAACTGACCTGCCTTTAGGCAGAATAGCCACGTATCTCCAGCCACTACGGCGTGGACAGAAAGCACAGCTCCGGCAGGGCGGATCTGCAGAGCCTTGGACTTGTCAGGGCCAGAGCCAGGGCTCCTTAGGGACCATCCAGCTCATGCCTTGTTTGCTGGGGTTGGGGGTAGGGGTGGCGGATTGAAGACCAGAGAGGGCAGGCGCCAGGCTTGGGGGCACCCAGTGGCATGGGCCTGACCCTGGGGCTGTCCCTGCAGATGACCTACTTCTCTGGCCTCCTGGTGATCCTGGCCTTTGCCGCCTGGGTGGCGCTGGCGGAGGGACTGGGTGTGGCCGTGTACGCAGCGGCTGTGCTGCTGGGTGCTGGCTGTGCCACCATCCTCGTCACCTCGCTGTCCATGACGGCTGACCTCATTGGTCCCCACACGGTAGGGCTGGTAGTCGGGCGGGGGAGGCCGGGGCCTAGATCTCGGGGTGCACACTAACCACCTTGCCTGTGTCTCCACAGAACAGCGGAGCGTTCGTGTACGGCTCCATGAGCTTCTCGGATAAGGTGGCCAACGGGCTGGCAGTCATGGCCATCCAGAGCCTGCACCCTTGCCCGTGAGTGCCGCTGTTCGTTCATTCATTCATTCATTCATTCATTCATTCATTCATTCTTTTGTTCAGCAAGAGGGTATTAAGCGCCTGCTGTGTGTCCAGCAGTGTTCTGGGTCTGGGCATCCAGCTGTGGACCAAGGACACCCACCCCAGTGGGAGTCATAGGCCGGGGAGACGTCTCGTGTCTTCCACTGAGCACTTCATTTATTCATTCAACAAACGTTGGGTCCGTGTGTGCAGTGCTGAAGACACCGTACAGAAATAGATCGGGGGTGAGCCCAGCTGGAAGGCAGCCCCGAGTCCGTGTAACCCAGACCCACAGAACTCAGGGTTCAGACACGGATGGTTCTAGACCACGGCATCACAGCATTCACGCCTGTAGAGACCCAGGGCTTGGAAACCAAAGCCGGTCTGGGCCTGGCGCAGAGCCAGCTGTGTTAATAGTCACAGAGGTGAACGTGTGGTTGGGACCGGCGTGGGTGGTGTGTAAAGGTGAGAAGCCTGGACAGCCAGGGCAGGAAGCCAGGGAGGGCTTCTTGGAGGAGGTGACGTGGACCTGACACCTGCAGAATGTCAGAGCATTCCAGGCCAATGGGGAGGGACAAGTAGTGCCAAAGCCCTGGGGCGGGACCACACGTGGCGTGTCGGAGGAACAGGGAGGAGGCCCGTGTGGCTTGAGCAGAGGGAGGAGGGGAGGGCAGGGAGGGGACGGGGCAGGTCGTGCAGGGCCTGGTGGGCCATGGGGAGGACTTGGGCGCCATGGAGAGCTGTGGGCAGAAGAGGGACAGGCCTTGACCCAGGCGCTCATAGACGCCCTCTGGTGGTTGCTGCCGGGAGGACAGCTGGTGGGGGAGAGGGTGGAGCCTGGGACCAGGGTGGAGGGGACGGGGCGGGTGCAGGCGGGCCATGCTGGGGCTGGACCATGGGGAGACAGGGAAGGGGAGACGTGGTGGATTCGGCATGGACGCTGGAGGCCAGGCCGACAGGACTGGCCGAGCTGTTGGGTGTGGGACAGGAGGGAGGGAGTTGCAGGGACTCCAGCTCCTGGCTTGGACGGGATGGAGCCGCCGTCGGGTGGGAGGGGAGGAACAGTTTCAGCTTGGGTCGGGGGGTCCCCGCGGTGCCTACTCATCCCCCGCCTCCTCCCACAGCTCGGAGCTCTGCTGCAGGGCCTGCGTGAGCTTTTACCACTGGGCCATGGTGGCCGTGACGGGCGGTGTGGGCGTGGCCGCTGCCCTGTGTCTCTGCAGCCTCCTGCTGTGGCCGATCCGCCTGCGACGCTGTGAGTCCCGGCTCATCCCTCCCTTCCGAGACACCACACCAGGGTGGGGGCAGGGGCAGGGGTGGGCGTGGGCCCCACCCCACCCTCTCTAATGCCATTTCCACCCCTCCCTTGCAGGGGACCGTGACCCCCGGCCTTGACTCCTGACGGCCTCCTGCACCTGTGCAAGGGAACTGCAGGGACGCACAAGGATGCCCGCCAGGGCCTTGGAGAGAAGCCCCCACTGCCCCTCACTCTTCTCTGGACCCCCACCCTCCATCCTCACCCAGCTCCCGGGGATGGGGTCGGTTGAGGGCAGCAGGGATGCCCGCCAGGGCCTTCTGAATCCAGGGGCTTGCAAGGACCCCTTGGGTTTTGAGGGTGCCCAATTCTAATCCATCCCAGCCCTCTGGAGGATTTGGGTGCCCCTCGGCAGGGAGCAGGAAGTAGGAATGCCAGAAGGATCTGGGGGAACCCTAACCCTGAGCTCAGTCCAGTTCACCCCTCATCTCTGGCCTGCAGGAGACTCAGCCACGGGGTGGTGGGCTGGGCCTGGACCCCCGCCGTGGTGGGCAGCAGGGCTGCCCGGCAGGCTTGGTGGACTCTGCTGGCAGCGAATAAAGAGATGACAGTGGCCTGGCTCCTGTCTGCCGGCGGGGAGGGGGGGGCCCTGAGCAGGGGTAGCCCAGGCATCTCAGCCCTGCCCTGGTTGTGGGCAGCCGGCGAGCCCAGCATCTGCCTCTGTCCCGAGCCTCTGGTCCCCTGGGACTAGGTTAGTGCCCCCTCATCTGGGTGCAGAGAATGGGTGCGTCCTGGCAGCATGCGTTTATCGGGGAGTGGGCGTGAGGGAAGGCGGGGGCCGCTGGCAGGTGGAGGGGTAGTACAGTTCCAGGCCCTGCTCCCAGTAGTTCTGGGCGGTGCCGGGTGGGCGCTGGGGTGCGGGGTAGGCACATAGTCTGATGCCCTCCACAGTGGCTCCACCCTGTACCGGTTCCTTTTGATCACTGTAGGTGGGACCCAGGTCACCATGTGCCCCCACCTCCTCACCGTTGGCCAGCAAGGGGCTCCTGGACCTCCCCGGGCATTTTCACCCTGGCCTAGGTGGCCTCGTCCCCCTGGCCTCCCAGGGACCTGCCCTGCACCTGACCTCACCGTGTTCCTTGCCCCGGATTGGCCTGTCTTTCCATAGTGCGCTCCCCCACCGGGTGCTGGGGGCCTGGTACCGGGCAGGGACGATGGGGTCGTGCCAGGCGGTCTCCCGCAGGTGCTGGGTGTAGGCTGTGGTGGGGCAGGGGCTGGCGGTCATTCCTGTCCCCCTCCAGCAGGCCCGGTGCCCAGGGCGGGGGGGGGGTGGTGGGCACTCACCCGATGGCATGCTGCGCTCACGGTGTTGGTAGCAGCCGTGCCAGCGGTTGTAGGCCTCGCAGAAGGGGCTGGCCGGGGCCCGCGGCAGGTTGTACCAGGCTTCCCAGGCGTCGGAGTTGGTCAGGCCTGTGTACCACAGCTGGCCGGCTGCGTCCTGTCCCATGGGTGTGTACTTCCAGCGTGTGGCCTGCCTGATGGCTGGTGGCCAGCGGGGACCCTCCAGGGACAGGTAGTCAGTCATCGCTGAGGGTGAGCAGGGGGCAGAGACTGAGCCCATGTCTACAGCAAGTGCTTTGACCCCTTTGCGATGTCTTCCAGGGTGGACGATGTACAGGCCTGGCCCATGGCGTGGGGCCTCCCTCCCTCGCCACTTGGTGTCTGTCCTTCAGCCCTGGACCCCTCACCCCAGAGCGGGTGCTTGAGGAGAGAGGCTGACTCCCCCTCTCCCCACACACCGCACCCCAAGCACCCAAGTCAGCACTAAACCTTTCTCTTCTGAGCTTTTCTTGCCTGGAGAAGAGGGAGGGGAGAGGACGAGGGCCCTGGCTACTCCTGGGTTCCTACAGTCCTTGTCCAGCCTCCAAGACCCACAAGTCCCTTCCTCTGGGAAGCCCCACTGGCCTAGAGGTGCACCAAGAAGTGGTCTGGGGCTGGCACTGAGCCATGGCCCAGGGAAGACTGGAGGACCCACTAGGCCAGGTGTGTGGCTCACGCTTGTGAACCCAGCACTTTGGGAGGCTGAGGCAGGTGGATCACTTGAGGTCAGGAGTTCGAGACCACCCTGGCCAGCATGGTGAAACCCCACCTCTACTAAAAATATGAAAATTAGCCAGGCATGGTGGCGGGGCAGGGCGGGGGGGCGCCTGTAATCCCAGCTACTCGGGAGGCTGAGGTAGGAGAATCGCTTGAACCCGGGAAGTGGAGTTTGCAGTAAGCTGAGATCGTGCCACTGCACTCCAGCCTGGGCAACAGAGTGAGACTCCTCTGTCTCAAAAACAAAAAAGAGACTCAGGGATGTTTTATGCTTTGACCTTGCTCTTGGGACTATGTCCCAAGAAAGTCACCCCAGAGAACAAGGTTGTTGGCCCCAAGATAGTCTGGCAGGGCTCAATCTCATCTGCCCTGCACGGAAAGCCTGGTTCCAGCTCTCATGGCAGGAACTCGGCTTAAATCCTGACTAGACGCCCAGGTGCCTACAGAACATGGGAGTAGCCTGGTCAGTTACGGAGCCTGTTTGAGGGACCCCACATAGACATGGCTTTTCCACTAGAAAGGCAATTTCAAGATCTGGGGAACCTCCCCCTTTTGAAATGAATTGCAAGACACGTGTAGCTTTTAAAACGCAATTAAAACAGCACAAAATTGGCTGGGCGCAGGGGCTCATGCCTGTAATCCCAGCACTTTGGGAGGGTGAGGCAGGTGGATCACCTGAGGTAAGGAGTTCGAGACCAGCCTGGCCAACATGGTGAAACCCCGTCTCTACAAAAAATACAAAAATTAGCCAGGCATGGTGATGGACACCTGTGGTCCCAGCTACTCGGGAAGCTGAGGCAGGAGAATTAGCTTGAACCCGGGAGGCGGAGGTTGCATTGAGGCAAGATCGCGCCACTGCACTCCAGCCTGGGTGAGAGAGCGAGCCTCTGTCTCAACACAAAAAGCAATTAAAACAGCACAGAATAATATTCAAAGAGAAATGAGCCCCTCACCTCTGCTGTCGGCCCCGTACCCACCTGCCACTCACTACTTTCTGGTGTTTCCTCCCAGGAGCAGGTGGTACCTGTACCCACCCCCGTTATTACACACTTGCGGGAGCCCGTTCACTGCTTTTTTTTTTTTTTTTTTAAATAGAAATAGGGTCTCGCACCGGGTGCGGTGGCTCATGCCTGTAATCCCAGCACTGTGGGAGGCCGAGGCAGGTGGATCATGAAGTCAGGAGTTTGAGACCAGCCTGGCCAACATGGTGAAACACCATCTCTACTAAAAATACAAAAATTAGCTGGGCGCCTTTAATCCCAGCTACTCAGGAGGCTGAGGCAGGAGGATCGCTAGAACCCAGGAGGCAGAGGTTGCAGTGAGCTGACATCATTCCACTGCACTCCAGTCTGGGCAACCGATCGAGACCCTCTTTTTTTTTTTTTTTTTTTTTTGAGACAGAGTCTTGCTCCGTTACCTAGGCTGGAGTGCAATGGCACGATTTTGGCTCACTGCAGCCTTGACCTCCTGGGCTCAAGCGATCCTCCCACCTCAGCCTCCCAAGTAGCTGGCATTACAGGCACGTGCCACCATGCCTGATTTTTTTTTTTTTTGTTGCAGAAACATGCTCGCTCTCCCACCCAGGAGGGGTGCAGTGGCGTGATCTCAGCTCACTGCGACCTCCGCCTCCCAAGTTCAAGTGATTCTCCTGCCTCAGCCTCCCGAGTAGCTGGGATTGCAGGTGCCTGCCACCACACCCGGCTAATTTTTGTATTTTTAGTACAGACAGGGTTTCACTATCTTGGCCAGGCTGGTCTTGAACTCCTGATCTCGTGATCCACCCGCCTCGGCCTCCCAAAATGTGGGGATTACAGGCGTGAGCCACTGCGCCTGGACTTCTTTTTTTTTTTTTTTGAGACGGAGTTTCGCTCTTGTTGTCCAGGCTGGAGTGCAATGGCACGATCTCGGCTCACTGCAACCTCTGCCTCCCAGGTTCAAGTGATTCTCCTGCTTCAGCCTCCCGAGTAGCTGGGATTACAGGCATGAGCCACCATGCCTGGCTAATTTTGTATTTTTAGTAGAGACAGGGTTTCACCATGTTGGTCAGGCTGGTCTCAAACTCCTGACCTCAGGTGATCCGCCTGCCTTGGCCTCTGAAAGTGCTGGAATTACAGGCTGAGCCACTGCGCCTGGCTGCCTGGTTGATTTTTTAATTTTTTATAGAGATGGGGTCTCACAGCTAGGCGCAGTGCCTCACGCCTGTAATCCCAGCATTTTGGGAGGCCAAGGTAGGCAGATCATGAGGTCAGGAGATCGAGACCATCCTGGCCAACACCTCGTCTCTACTAAAAATACAAAAATTAGCCAGGCGTGGTGGCGCATGCCTGTAATCCCAGCTACTTGGGAGGCTGAGGCAGGAGAAAGGCTTGAGCCAGGGAGCTGGAGGTTGCAGTGAGCCAAGATTGCACCATTGCACTCCAGTCTGGCAACAAGAGTGAGACTCTGTCCAAAAAAAAAAAAAAAAAAAAATACAAAAATTAGCTGGGCATGTGGCACACACCTGTAGTCCTAGCTACTCAGAAGGCTTGAGACGGGAGAATCCTTGAACCTGGGAGGCAGAGGTTGCAGTGAGCCAAGATTGTGCCACTGCACCCTAGCATGGGCAACAGAGTGAGACTGTATCAAAAAAAAAAAAAAAAAAAAAGAGAGATGGGTCTCATTATGTTGCTCAGGCTGGTCTTGAACTCCTGGGCTCAAGTGATCCTCCTGTCTCAGCCTCCCAAAGTGCTAGGATTACAGGTGTGGGCCACCATGCTCAGCCACCCTCTTGGTTTAATTTCTTTCCTTGGAAATGGAGCAAAGGGCTTTCACTCTTCTTTTTCATGGCTGCATAGTATTCCATAATTATTTAAACAATTGCTAATAGACACTGTATTGGGGTGACTGGTATACCCCCAAAATCACATCTGCCCAGAGCCTCAGGACATGGCCTTGTCTGGAAATGGTTTTAGCAGATGCAGCTAAGATGAAGTCACCCCGTGTTAGGATGGCCCCAAAGCCAGTGCCTGGCGCCCTTATAAGGAGAGGGAAACTTGGATGCAGACAGGAAGGCCGGGTGAAGACAGAAGCAGAGACCGGGGGCCAAGGAGTGCCTGGGGTTGCCCAGAGCCACCATAGGCTGCGAGAGGTGTGGGACAGACTCCCTCAGCCACAGAAGGGCCCAGCACCACACACACCTGGATTTCAGAGGGCGGACATTTCTGTGGCCGAAGCTCCCAGTGCGTTTGCAGTCCTTGGAAACGGCCAGACACATTTGTTCTCGGCCTGTCTCCAGGTCTGTGGCCCCCCCAGTGAGCGGCCACAGGCCGGAGGGGAACAGGAAGAGCTGAAGGGGACGTCACACACATGAGCCTTTTAGGAATAATGAGTGACACGTGCAAGACCCCAAACCAAACCCCATGTAACCTGACACCCAGGGAGGGAGGGAGGGGCTGGGAGGGGCTCACCTGTAGAGAGGTGCTCACCTGTAGAGAGGTGCTCACCTGTAGAGAGGTGCTCACCTGTAGAGAGGTGCTCACCTGTAGAGCGGTGCTGGGAAGCTGGCCTCGAGGATTCCCGAGGGGACACAGGGCTGGGCAGCCTCTTGCCTCAGGGTTTGCATGTCTGCCTGGGTCCCCAGGGCTCCTGCCAGGAAGGCCTCTGAGGCCACTGTTCACAGCATAAAGGCCACCCAGTGTCTCGGCAACCACGCTGACCGCTCCCTTCTCCCAGCTGCGGGGCGAGGTGGCCTCAAGGGAGGGGAGGGCTGGAGAGTCGTTCTGAGTAACAACTGGGGGTGACACAGTGTGGGTGGGCAGGGGCAGGGCCAGGGCCACTGCCAGGTGGGGTCTGTGGCCATGAGCCCCCAGCTCTACGCACCCCCCACCTGGGGTCTGGCCTCTCCATCTCCACACCCCCTTGAGGGGCTTCTGTCTCCCCCTGCACCTTCGATCGCAGGCACCTGGCACCCCAGCTCCTCTCTCCTCACCCATTCACATCCAGTCTGTTTGTAAAATACACCCAGGATGAGACCTGCACATGGCGCCTCACAGCAGCACGATTTGTGACAGCCCGGGGCAGAGAACACCAAACACCCAGTGAGGGTGAGGGGATCAGCACGGTGCGGCCACCCACGCACTGGAACGAGACTCAGCCACGAGGAGGTGCAAAGCTCTGACCCAGGCCACAGTGCAGATGCACCTTGAGGATGTCACACTCAGTGACAGATGCCAGACACAGAAGGGCACGCTGTGATCCCATTTCTATGAAATGTCCAGGACAGACCGATCCACAGAGACAGGGAGAGGATTCGTGGGTGCCGGGACTGGGGAGGGGGATCTTGGGATGACTAGGTGACGTAATGGGGACAGGGCTGCCTTCTGGGTGATAAGAATGTTCTGGAATCAGAGGGGGTGGTGAAGGTACTGAACATGCCACCTCACTGTAAGATGGTAGATTTTGTATTTTACCACAATAAAAAGCAAAACAAAACAAAACAAAAACATAAAACGAAAACCAACAAACATCCAGAAACCTCCTGCCCTGCCCCTCCTCTGGCTGGGCCCGGCCTTGGGCGGGGGCGGAGCCTGCACCCTGGTCTCAGCTTCCCCTGCCCGTGTCAGGTCCCCACAAAGCCGACTCTGCCTTTCCCATCTGGACACGCACCCAGGAGCCCCACTCCCTTAGGGTAAGCGCCCAAGTCCTCCCTGAGGCCCACAAGGCCCTGCACGCCCTGCCCTCCTCTCCTCACTCTGTTCCTCCCGCATACCAGGTGCCGTCCTGCCCCAGGGCCTTTGCATGGCTATGCCCTTTGCCTCTCACCCAGGCGTCCCTGCCTCCTCCAGCCCTGGCTGAAATGCTAGGCTTGTGGTGAGCCTCTGATCCAAGGCTGCCCTTTCCCAGGGCCCCCTCCCCATCCTTGTGATGCCGCCTCCTCACTTCCTCATAAGCTCCTCTGTCTCTGGGCTGTGCCCCCCATGCCAGCTCCACATGGGCCAGGTCTGCTCGGTTTCATCATCTCCAATGCCCAGGACGGGGCCTGCCCCGGCTCCCTCACCCTATTCTCAGGCACTGCGCAAGAGCAAGCCTCAAAACCACCTGGGGCCTCCTGGCAGCCAGGTACCCACACAGCCTCCCCTGCAGCCCCTGGCCCCAAGGCCTCCTGGCTCCCTCAGCCACTTCCCACCATTCCTCCTGTTCTCCTCCCAGACCCCGGGGAGGCACCAGCACCCCCTGGGCCAGGCTCCTGCCTCCTGCACCTCTCATCGCAGAACCTGTGGCAGCCTGAGTTTTTCAATTCTTTCCCTCTCACTGCACCAGCTACGTTCCAGGATCAACAGAAAAGTCGCAGCCCGCCCTGCGGGGCCCTTGGTCAGCCTCCCCCTCCATCCAGGCATCTCCCAGCCACTGCCAGGGTCGCCCCAGGAAGCGATGGCCCCACTGGCCTTGGTCTGCCTGTTGGGTGGAGTTGACAGCAGAGGCACCTGCCCCAGCGCTGCTGAGCGGCCCCCGTGCCCCGCAAGGCCTGACGTACGTACGCTCCCCTGGGGTCCCTCCACCTCTTCTCAGCTGTCCTGGGCCGTGGGGAACCAAAGCCCCCATTTCTACACGAGCCCTGGCCCATCATCATGGGCCCCTCCCACCACAGCCTTCACCCCACTTGCTCTGTCCCTCCTGGCCCCATCTGGCCAGCCCTGGGGGTGAACTCAGCCCAGCAGCGCCCACCCTCCCTCCCTGATGGTGTCAACCGAGCACCTCCTCCCTGGAACAGGGCCGTCCAGCTGGAGTGCTGGGACTCGCCTGGAGTCCAGTCCTTGGCCCTGCAGGACTGTGGCCGGCGCCCCGGCAGACGGGCCCGGGAGGGGTCTCTGTGGCCTTTGAGGGCGGAGTTCCCCATCTGTGAAATGCAGGCCTGGGAAGCCCCTCAGAAGCCGCCTCTGCAGCTCCAGGGCCAGATGGGGGCTCTAGGGCAGGACCGTGTGACCCCACCCAAGCCACGGACCTAGAGCCAGCCAGCCCCGGCCACACATGAATCCACGTGTTTAATGACAGTATCACTGCATTACATGAGAAACAAGGCTGGTCTGTCCTGGGAGCTCCCCCGCCCCCTAGCATGGGCAGAACCAGCCCCAACACAAACCTCACGCCGTCCGCCTGGCCCCGCAGTGGTTCCCAGTCCCAGGAGGAGCCTCCGAAGGCCCCTGTGGGTTGCGCACTGAGCCGGCCAAGCCCTGACGCCCACAGTGACAAGGCGGCTCTTTGGCAACTGCAGGGGCCGCTGTGGGCAGGGGCG
Organism: Hylobates moloch; assembly: GCF_009828535.3. Classification (NCBI taxonomy): domain Eukaryota; kingdom Metazoa; phylum Chordata; class Mammalia; order Primates; family Hylobatidae; genus Hylobates; species Hylobates moloch. Next base: position 95,667,309 of record NW_026652290.1, read on the forward strand.
GGCATGGGCGAAGCCAGGGTTGGTTTTCTTATTTAAAAACCTTGAAACAGTAAGACCTTGACCACTGAAAATCCACACTGCCACATGCACCAGCACCCCCTGAGCAGGCAAGCAGCGAGGGGTCCACGCCCCACCTGGACAGAGGTGGGGACAGTCTCTCCAGTGAATGTGGAAGATCGACCCGCTTGAAATGACGGGGCTTTAAAACCAGGACCCCGTCCCCCAGGAGCAGTGAGTGGGTGGGTCCTGGCCCCTTTCCGTCTAGCCTCAAACATTTCCAGGACTGGTCAACAAAAACACAAAACAAATCCAAAGAAAAGTCACAAATACATATGTACACATGCACGCCAACCCCACTGGGGACAGACACCAGGCTGTTGGGACGTGGGGAGTGAGGGTTCCCAAGCACAGCAGGGTGGCGGGTGGGACCCTCCAACCCCAGCCCGCCCCACCCTCTCCACGTCCCCACCGATGAAATGGGAAGGGGCGGCGGGGTGGGGGAGGCAGTGCTCAGCTCAGGCCCCACTCCTCTGCCTTGCCTCCCTCCCTGCCTGCTGTGCGGCCTGGGAGCATGAGACAGAGGAGCAGAGGAGCCTGGGAAGCTTCTGGAAGGATGGAGGGCGCCCACCTCCTGGACCCCTTGGGTCTCCTTGGCTTCCCCACGGCTGTTGGCGCTGGTGGACAGGACAGGCGAAGACACAGGCAGCCTGGGGGTGGGGGCCGCACCGCCGCTGGCCTCCACAGGACCCAGCCACCCAGCAGGCACAGGGGACGCAAGTCTTGCGCAGGGAAGGAGGACGCTGGCCCTGTGAGGGCAGGTGTTGGCGAATGCACGAAGACATGGCATCTGTTGTGCTCCCCTCCAGCCAGGGCAGTGAGCAGGTCCGGGTTCAGTTCTCCTGGGGTGACGAGTCCAGAGCAGACGTCCTCCTCCGGTGTGAGGGCGACGCTTGGCCAGGATGCACAGGAACGTCTGAAGCCCACTGACTGCTGGGTGATGGCCATGACACAGATGCTTCCAGAGAGACTCCTGCTTGGAGCAGTGACAGCAGAGGTGGCTGCAAGGACGCCATGAAGCCCAGGCAGGGACTGTCTCCTGGATCCACAGGCCGGCTCCGCCAGTGGCCCCGAGCCACCTGCCCAGGCCTACACGCCTTGGTCTGGCCTTGGGGATGGTCTTGGGTTTGACACGGTGGGGCTGCAGCCATGAATGGGCAACCGGGGGTCTCAGGCCCCCTCCAATCAGCCCTGGCGTCTGGTGGTCTGTTCCGTGCAGACGTGGGCAGTTCCAAGAAGAGCAAGCGGCTCCGGTGGGCAGGTGATGAACAGACGGAGGCAGTGAGGGTCCCAGGGAGCGTCCGTCACTCTGAGTACAGACGGTCTGAGCTGGAACCGTCCAATGTGATTCTTGCCCTTTGGGAAGGGAGACAGAGCCCCTGATGCTGAGGGTCCCCGACCACGTGCCCACCCCAGATACTGGTGGACATGGTTCACAATCAGGCATTTAATGAGACTCCAGGATCCTCGGGCCCAGCTCCCCGCCCGCCCGGCCGCCTTCCTCGGGGGACAAGCGCTGGGAAGGCAGGGTCCATGCAAGCTGAGGAGCTGGGGTCCTCCGACTCTGGACGGCTGGCGTAGTGTGGTCCTGCCCGGCAGGTTTACCGGATCCTGGTGAAGAGGTTGAGCACAGACACGGACTCCTGCAGACACATGGGGATGGGAGACGCGCTGAGCAGCAGCCCCAGGGAGGAAGCTGCCTGGTGGGAACCCAAGGCTTTGGGGCTTGGTCCTGAGGGGCCGGGAGGTGCCGGTTCAGCCTCGGCCTGCCACACTGCCCCCAACACATGACCCAGAATTTGAGGTGAGGGAAGCTCGGAAATGGGGGAACACAGGGGAGGGTATGCCCGAGGACACAGTGGGGACAGGGACGACCCTGGGACAGGCTGGGGCGGGGGTGAGTGGCGCTGATACCGACCCACTTTACCTTTGTCGAACGGGTTTTGCTAAAGACGTTCCAGAACCTCAGGGTCTCGTCTCCAGCACCAGTGACGATGGCCTCCCCATCAGGGGACATTGCCTGTGGACAGGAGGGAAGCACCCCATGTCTCTGGGCCTCTAGGTGCCTCGGGACAGGGCTGGGGGACTGAAGGAGAGGGGAGCAAGGTGTGGGGTGGCTGGGTCCCCCAGGAGGAAGGGGTAGGCTGGGGCCACCACGGGCAGAAACCGAGGTTGCAGCCTTTTTTTTTTTTTTTTTTTGATTTTAAGATGGGTCTGGCTCTGTCGCCCAGGCTGGAGTGTGCAGTGGGACAATCCTGACTCACTGCAGCCTTGGCCTCCTGGGCTCAGGTGATCCTCCCACCTCAGCCTCCTGATTAGCCGGGACTACAAGCGCGCACCACCACACCTCATTTTATAAAAATGTTTTGTAGAGACGGGGTCTTGCTATGTTGCCCAGGCTGGTCTTGAACTCCTGGGCTAAAGCGATCCTCCCACCCTGGCTTCCTGAAGTGCAGGGATTACAGGCGTGAGCCACCGCACCTGGCCAAGGTTGGAGCATTTTTGCAAAAACACAAAGGACACCCCCTTTGCAAGAGGGGCTCATCAACTCTGCACAGATGAGGGACTGTCAGATGCGCGGATAAAAGCACAGAACGTTTTTCAGGGAAGAAACGAGATCTTGGCAAGTGAGGGCACGTGGGGACAAGGACACCTCCTGGCCCCCTTCCAGCCACATGCACACAGTTACTGTGTAGGACGTTCACAGGGTCATCTGAGTGTTCAGCTGTGAGTTGTTTTTGGCTTTCCTCTTCACCCCTCTTTTTGGGGAAAATAAACAAATGAAGAGGCTGAGGTCCTCCAGGAGGACAGGCCCGCACCTGCAGGGCTGGGGAGTTCGGTAGAGCCCATTCCAGCGCTGGCAATACAACCAGCACCAGATGCCCTGACAGCCAGTCCCGGTGCTGGGTCCTGCGGGGTTTTAGATCTGCACACCAACCTCCCTAAGAACACAGGACAGGGTGCTCTGGGGCGGCCATGGCAGTTTGTCCAGAATCCCGGGGCACCTTGAAGTGCCTGCCGTGCACTCACCAGGTACAGCACGCGGTAGGAGTGCCCGGTCAGCTTGGCCACCTGGGTCAGGGAGGGGTACTTCCAGACAAGGATCTGGTTCTGTGAGTAGCCGTGCGTGCTCACCTGGAGGGCAGAGGGGGCGCTGCGGTCGGTGGCGGGGAACGAGGAAGGGCACTATGCCTGCTGCCTCACATGCACCCGCCTGAGCCCATGTGAGAGCTCGGAGCCGCCAGCCAGCCCGGGAGGAGCAGGGGATGCTGGGATGTGGCTCTGCCACCCAAGTCCGTCTGGGAGGTGTGGAGGCCACAGGTGGAGCCCTCCACCCACCACCAAAGGCTGGAGCCCAGCAAGGACCCAAACAGGGCCCACAGCTCCTCTGCCCCGCCTGCAAGTCATCCCTGAGACTGTCCTGGTGACATGCCCGGAGTGGCTGGAGCAGGCCAGGGCGCTCAATGGAGCCCGCTTCATCCTGGGCCTCCCCTCTAAGCAGAGGCAGCCATGGGAGCTCCCCGGCTCCTCACAGAACCGCCAGGTGTGGCTGTGATGGGGGCCCAGAGGCCCCAAGTCTTGCCCCAGGTGAGGCCCTGATGGCGCCCAGGGGCCTTGCTGCCCCCCAACTCCCTGCCTCCCCACCCGGCCTCCCTCGCCCATCTCCCTTCAGAGCGACTCTGACCCATCTCCCCACAGGCTGCTCTCAGATGGCAGGCAAGGGGCCAGCAGGACACACATCCTGAGGCCTGGTGGGAGGCCTGGCCGCCCATGCTCACCAGCTCGTTGGCGTGCTTGGACCAGGCCAGATTGCACACTTGGGAGCCTGTGTCGATACACTGCAGCGGCTGTCCTGTCAGCGTGTTCCAGAAGCGGATACAGCGGTCGGCTGTGCCGCCCCCTGAGGCCAGCAGCCCGTGCTGATGCGGGGACCAGGCGATGGCCTTCACGGCCGCCAGGTGCTCCGTGTACTGCTGCACGGGGCTCAGGCTCGAGTGATTCCAGACCAGCAGCTGGGGAACAGGGGCTGTGAGGCCAGGGCTGTCCCAGCCCTGTGGTCCCATAGGCTGGTCCTCACAGGGGTGATGACCTGCCCTGGCACCCCACCCCACACCCCTCCTGCTGCTCCCTCAAGGACCCCTGAGGGCACACGCTCATCACCCTGTGCCGCAGGGCAGGACTGGCTGAGCAGGAAGGACAAGCCCGGGGCCCTGCTGATGGCTGTGGAGTGGGCCCCGCGCCCGCCCCCAGCCCAGGCTCTTCCGTTCCTGCCAGTGTGAGGGGTGCGGCTTCTGGGGAAGGGGAAGCCCAGGCTCTGGGCAGGGGTACCTTGTTGTCGTTGCCCCCTGAGGCGAGGAGCTGGTGGTCCGTGGACCACTTGAGCCCGCACACCTCCTGCCGGTGGCCCTGCAGCCGCCGCTCCGACTGCAGTGGCGGGGTGCGGATGTCCCTCTGCAGGATCATGCGGTCGCGGCTCCCGGACGATAGCTGCTCAGCGTTCCAGGCCAGCGCCCCTGGAGGCCAGGCGGAAGCGGGGATGAGCCTCTCCTGCCCTCGGGGAGCTGGGGCCTCAGGGAGCTCACCAGCCACGGGACCCGGGCTCCTCACCGACGCGTGCCGTGTGGCCCTCCAACATGGACAGCTTCTTCCCTGCGGCCGCATCCCAGATCTGCACAAAGCCCTTGTGTGTGCCCACCGCCACCAGGTTCCCCTAGGATCGAAGGCACGGGCGGAGCATTGGTGTCAGGTCTAGCCCGGGGACTGTGCCCATCCTGGACTTGGTCACGCCAGGCTCTCTCCTCACCAGGGCTTTGGGATGGTTTCTCTAAAGACTCTTGAATGCACGTCCCTTCAGAAGAAGCTTAAATCCCCCTCAGCACATTCTGGGGTGGCGGGCACAGGCGCACGCGGCGCCTGGGTTTGTCAGAGTCCAGCCAAGACTCAGGGTACGTGGACCTTCCCACATGGACATTTCACACAGAGGGAAGGAGAAACTGCAGACACCGAGCTCCAGGTTCCACACATGCCCAGGAGCTGGGCAACACGTGTTGCTGTCTGCAACTGACTTTGAGGCGCATGAAAATCTAAGATGGATGGAGGGAGGGTGAGCACACACGCCTGGACACAGCGAGTGGTTACAAGCGCTAGGGGCAGCCCTGGGCAGCTCTGGGCGGGGGGCACAGACCCTCCCCATGACATGCTTCAAAGCTGCTGCTGTGATGTTTTCATCATAACCTAAAATGGAACTAAAGCCCACTCGACCCTGAGTGGAAAACGGAGCTCCAGGGGAGCAAGTCCCAGATGGGCAGTTCCCATGGAAGGAACTAGGGTGTTATTTCCCCACTGGTCCTGCCATCCTTTCTAGGGGCCGGGCGGGTGCCTGCCCATCCCTGTTACTCCCTCTACCAGGACCATACCAAGCCTGGGGACAGCGGGGGACACAGACCTACGCTTGGACACAGGCGACCTCAGGCCATGCACTAGCCCCTCTGGGTCTTCAAGGCCACCAACGCTGTCAAGGGCCCATCAGATCTCCCAGGTGGGGGCCAAGCCCTCTGCACTCACCCGCTCAGACCAGCCCACGGAGGTCACTGAGTCCCCTTCCACCGAGAGGTCACAGAGCCGTGTCACCTGGAGGCAGAGGTCAGTGTGAGCTTTGCTGCTGGTCTCGAAGCCCCAGTCTATCCATGTGTACATTCAGCCCTCCACTGTCTCACCCATCCGCTCTCCCATCTGCTCTCCCATCCACTCTCTCACTCTCTCTCCCATCTGCTCTCCCATCCACTCCCTCAACTGCTCTCATCCGCTCTCCCATCCGCTCACCCATCCACTTTCCCATCCACTCTGCCATCCGCTCACCCATCCACTCCCTCAACTGCTCTCATCCACTCTCCCATCCACTCTCCCATCCGCTCACCCATCCACTCTCCCATCCACTCACCCATCCGCTCTCCCATCCGCTCAACCATCCACTCCCTCAACCACTCTCACCCTCTCTCCCATCCGCTCTCCCATCTGCTCAACCATCCACTCCCTCAACCACTCTCACCCATTCTCCCATCTGCTCACCCATCTGCTCACCCATCCGCTCTCCCATCCACTCCCTCAACCACTCTATCCACTCTCCCGCCCACTCTCCTGTCCACTCATTCAGTCTCTCATCACTCCACGCCCATGGGGTCGCTGGGTTGGTCACTGCTGGGACCTGGCAGGCTCAAGCAGGATGTGGACAAAAGACACACACATGCAGGGGACACAGGCCTGCATGGGATGAGCAGAGGATGGGAGGAAGCTGCCCAGAGCTGCAGGAATCCTGCTGCCGGGAGAGGACGCTCAAATGGTGAGGGCAGGGCCCAGAAGGGTATGGGATGCTGCCGGCGGGAGCAGCTCATGGGCTGCAGGGAGGGCGCCAACCCTCGCTCTCCCAAAACTACTCGCATGGCGTTATCCCTGAAACCCCCACCCCAGCAGGCAGTGTCTGCTGCTGCCCTGCACCAGCAACCCAGGCTCCCTGCAGGGACCAGCAGGCCCCGTGTGCCCAGAGGCCACTCCAGGACAGCAGCCACTCGGTTGTCATAGTGGCCCCTGGGCTCAGCTAGGCTGGGACACCTGTCCCTTCTCCTCTATAGAGCTGAACAGAGATTGTGGCTCCAGTGGGGACCCCATGCTGCTGCAGATGCCACTGCTGGCTGGGAGGGCAGTGGCTGGGAGGGCAGTGGCTGGGAGGGCTGTAGCTGGGAGGGCTGTAGCTGGGAGGGCAGTGGCTGGGAGGGCAGCGGCTGGGAGGGCTGTAGCTGGGAGGGCAGTGGCTGGGAGGGCTGGGAGGGTTGTGAGGGCCGTGGCTGGGAGGCCCTGACTGGGAGGGCCATGGCTGGGAGGGCTGGGAGGTTAGTGGCTGGGAGGGCTGTGGCTGGGAGGCGGGGAGGCCCCAGCTAGGAGGGCCATGGCAGGCACCTGGCTCGTACTGATACTCCCTGGATCCCGGTGGGTACACTGAGGTCTGCTGGGAGCTGGGGAGGCCCCCGTGCACATGCACACCCCACGCAGCACCCACCTGGCTGGTACACGCGCTCCACAGGTACACGCAGGTGCCCAGCCCCACACTGAGCACGTTGAGGGACGACCAGTCCACCAGATTGAGGTAGAAGTCGTCCTGCAGCTCGGGCGCGTCCAGCACCTTGAAGGGGATCTTGGAGATCTTGCGGGTGGGTTTCCGTGGGGACCGGAGCAGCTTCTGGCTGCAGAGGCAGCCACGTAGCATCCGTCAGCCACGGCACTTGGGTCACCTCTTGCAAATGCACGGCAAGTATCTCCTCCCCTGCCAGCCCCAGGAGCCCAGTCTGGCCCCTCCAATCACCACCGCCACCATGTGATCCTAAACCCGGGGACAGCCCCACAGCCCTTCACCCTCGGATGTCTGGCTGCCCTGGGCTCTCTTCCACAGCTGTGCTGGCTCTGCTGCCCACACCTCCCCCAGGCAGCCCTTCCTGACTACCCTGCCCCCTGTCTGAGGCCAACACTGCCAGGCCATGGTGTGCCCTCGGTGAGGGGGTCTCTGGGCCGCTGTAGGCCGGGCGTACACTTCTGTTACTGACCATGGCCTCATGAGGGGCTGGGCCCCCTCCACTCTAAGGACTCTGCAGAAGGACAGTCACAGCTCCAGGCCACTCTGCCCTGGGAAGCCCCTTTCAGCCTCACCCACCAGGACCTGCAGGGACACAGCTGCTGAGGAAGCCAGGACCCACCTCTTGTTGCTGACGGGAGACAGGGAGTAGGGAGACACGTCGTTGCCATCATCAGGGCTGGAGCGCTTGGTGCTGAGAGAATACTGCGGAGCGGGGGACACACCAGCTGAGCACATGCCCAGGCCGCAGGACCCTCAGAGCCCCCCCAGCAGCCCACGCTCCTGGTACAGCTCATAGCCCTAAGGCAGGTGCTGGGACCCTGTGCGGAGCAGCTGTGAAGAGAAAGGCGCCTTCCGGGCAGGGACTGTGGACCCCCTCCCCTTCCACCCTCTCTCGAGGGACCCAAGCCAGGCTCTGTGTGATCCTGCCTTCGGGCTCCCGGATCATGTGGACAGAGCGGGGCCCTGTGGGAGGACCCAGTGCTGCCTCCTGCGGGCAGGACCCCCACTGGCTTGGGTGTTCGGGACCCCAGGTAGCATCGGTGTGGGGAGAAAAAGCCCAAGAGGCTGAGCCTGGATTCCTCCTGCACCCCCACTTCCCAGTTCACCTGCTGGGCCTCCAGCCTCAGATCCCAGAGCACCAGGGCCCCTGACCTGACTAAGGAGCAGGGTCAGGGCAGGGGGCTGAGCTGCGGCCAGGCCCGAGAACCAGGCTGGGGGAGGCAGAGCTGGTGCCCGGGAGGTGGGAGCCGGGGAGGCTGCCACTGGGAGCCAACTCCCAGGGGGGTGCCGCAGGCTCACCGTGAACAGACCCTTCTTCTCAGGCGTGGAAGGTTGCAGCCTGCGGTCCTCAGTCTGCGGGTCCTGCACCTTCTCGATGCCGGCGCCCAGCAGCTCATTCTTGAGCAGGGCGGAGTAGGCCAGGCCGTCTGTGGGCACCAAGCACAGTGAGGCGGGGCAAGGCGGGGTGGGGGCCTGCAGGGCAGATGGGCTGGGACCCTAACCTTTGCCGTTGTCTGAGGTGGCGTCCTTGGCTTTCCGGTTCTGACTGGGAGACTTCTCATTCTCCTGCAGGGAGGAGAGCAGAGAGGGAGGGGTCGAGGCACCCGCTTGTTCCTGGCCCTAGAGCAAGGAGGCTAGGAGGGGCCCTGGGCCTCCCGGGGGTCCCATCTCCTGCCCAGCCGGCCCCTCACGTTGATCCTGTGGAAGTTCACACTCCAGTTGGCTCCGGCTCTGGAGGGGATGAAGCGGTCTCCATGCTTGCTGGGCGAGGACACTGGGGAGCTGGCAGGTGTCAGGGTCCGCCGCATCTCTGTGACCTGAAGGGCATCAGCGGAGGGCTTGCTCTCAGCACTGAGAGCCCCCCGAGAGCGCCCCCAGGCCAGCCTCTCTCAGCCTCTGGCCACTGAGCAAAGGGGGCTTTGATCTTGAAAACCCAAGGGGTGGGCCAGGCGTGGTGGCTCATGCCTGTAATCCCAGCACTTTGAGCGGCCGAGGCGGGCGGATCACGAGGTCAGGAGATCGGGACCATCTGGCTAACACAGTGAAATCCCGTCTCTACTAAAAATACAAAAAATTAGCCAGGCGTGGTGGTGGGCACCAGTTGTAGTCCCAGCTACTCGGGAGGCTGAGGCAAGAGAATGGCATGAAACCAGGAGGCGGAGCTGGCAGTGAGCTGAGATTGCGCCACTGCGCTCCAGGCTGGGCGACACAGCGAGACTCTGTCTCAAAAAAAAACAAACAAACAAACAAAAAGAAAACCCAAGGGGTGGAGCCACACAGTCACTTGTGGTCACTCATGGTCAGAGATTTATGTGCCAGAAGCCTCTGGGAGATGCCAGGCCCATGGGCAGGCTCAGCCTCCCAACGCTGCCAGGCAGGAGGATGGAGAGGGCAGGGCCACAGGATGGGGTGGAGTGGCAGGAATGGGGGCCACGGCGGAGGGGACAGAGCCAGGGAGCACAAGACCCCATCTGCCCTCCCAGCGCCGCACAGGTGCCACGCATTCACTGTTTCTAAATGATCACAGACGCAGGCCTGGATAGCACAAGACATGGAACAGCTATGCCCAGAACCACCTGGGAGTGCGGTCCCCTCATCCCCATTTCCTGCCGCCCACAACACCCGTCTAACCCTCCAACCCCATGTGACTGTCCCTGCACCGCCCACAACACCCGTCTAACCCTCCAACCCCATGTGACTGTCCCCACACCACCCACAACACCCGTCTAACCCTTCAACCCCATCTGACTGTCCCCGCACCGTCCTTTTTCTATGAGGGGTCTGTTATGAGCTGACCAGTGTCCCAAAAAGGATACTGTGAAGTCCTGAGCCCCGCTACCTGGGAATGGGACTCTGTTTGGACACGAGTTTCTTGCAGATGTGATTATACTCAAGAGGAAGCCATTAGGGTGGGCCCTGATTTGATGACAAGCATCCTCATTAAGAAGAGGAAAACATGGACACAGAGACACAGGGAGATGGTTCCGGGATGGACGCAGAGGCCAGAGGGACGTGGTCACAGCCACGGATAGCAGGAGCCCCCAGAAGCTGGCAGAGGCAGGAAGGGTCCTCCCCTGGAGCCTCGAGAGGAAGCGTGGCCCTGCCCACACTGTGACCTCCGACTCCGGCCCCCCAGGACTGGGAGAGGTTCTGCGAGTGCTGCGTGGGCCCCGTCTGCGGCCTCTCTGGTGGAAGCCCAGGAAACACAGGCTTGCATAGGGTCATATTCCATCTGCTGTCACATCTCCCTGCCCCCAGCCCGTGACGCCGTCATGGCCCTGACACTTTGGAGGGTTCCAGGGCTGTCTCTCTGCAGCCTGGCGCTCTGTCTGGGTCTGAAGGTGGTTCTGTGTCATGAAGTCCAGGTTGTGCTGGGTGACTGCGGGGCAGGACGGGTGTGTGGAGAGCTCTCCCAAGCTGCCAATGCCCGCTCCTGCCCCGTCTCCTGTTCACACCCTGGCCTGGCTGCATCTGTGAGACTCGAAGTGCACTGGACGGAGGGTGCTGGGTCCTCGCACTGCGCCCCGCCCTCCCACGCACTGCTGGGCCGGCAGGGACACAGGGCGCTCATGCTCCCACTGTCCTCCTGGCAGCCCCGAGAGTGCTCTGGAGGCCGAGGGCCGGCACTGGGGCTGCTCCTGCTGCTGGGCACCGTGGTGCCCAGACCCTCTCTGTGCACACAGATACCCCTGTATTTATGCCTCTCTCTCTCTGAAATCCCTGAGATCGCAAAGACCCCTCTAATTCCACACCACTTTTCTTCTGCAGTGGCCCTGCCCCTTTCCCAACGGGGACCCTGCTACATCATGCACCATCCTGGATCTGCCTCCCTGGCTCTGCCCTGTGGGGGCCGCACTGCACAGGGGCAGAAGGCGGCTGTGGTGGGCTCCACCAAGTCCTGGGATCCAGGCTTTGGGGTCTGAAGCTGAACGAAGCCTTGAAGGTGAGCCTGCCCCAGGCCTAGCCCAATGCCTGGGCACAGAGGTTGCTGGCACTGAGGGAGCCGCGATGGGACAGCCCTTCCCCACAGGCCCATGCCCCTCAGACCCATCTGTGCAGGCCAGCCCATGGGGGAGGGACTCGGCACAATGGCAACTTCGTCTTTGAGAATAATGGCTCGGGCGTCTGTCACAGGGCAGGGGCTGGTGGCCGTCCAGGCTAAGCCTGATGCTATTCTGACCCAGGCTTCATGTTGTGTAGACAGCAACAGGAGTCTGGCCCCTCAGCCCCCAGCAGGAGTCGGGTGGGGAGGCAGGTGAGGGATGTGGCTGTCACACAGCAACCGCCAGCCCCGAGAGCCTGTGTGGCCAGTGGCCTGCCCGGAGCACAGGGCAAGGCAAACAGCTGGGCTGGGGAGGCAGGATGGAGCGCAAGGAAGGACAATGCCAGGGCCCCCCAAATTCCACAGGGTTCCGGATGCGCCTGGGGCTAGGAGACAGGAACGGGTCTCCCTAAAGGCTCTGCAGGCCACCCTGTGCCTCTGCCCATTGCGGCCGCCCCACTCCACCACTCCGGGCCTTTTGCCTCCTCGTCCATCCAAGCCCCGCTGGGCTCTGACTATGGCCCTGGGGGTGGCGGCAACCCTGACAGCCCAGGAGGCGGAGGCCCCATGTGACCTGGGGGACCGGGACCCGAGTGGTCCGTGGGGCTTTAGCGACAGTGGGGGCACCTGAGGCTGCTGGCCAGGGCAGAGGCAGCTGGGGGAGGGGGAGCCACAGTGGTGGGCGGGGCGGGGGCACTCACGCGTGGCATCGTGTTCTCATTCTGGATGACGATCTGGCGAAGCAGGCGCCGCTCATAGTCCTGGTCCATGGCGAGGCAGGGCTCGGCCTGCAGCAAGGTTAGCCTGCAGCGGGAAGGGCAGGAGAGGTCAGTGGGGCAGGGCTGGCTGCCCGGGGACCACGGGGCTCGCCTGCACCTCCAGGCCCTGGGAGCCAGAGTGACTGTGGGCTCCTCCAGCCAGCCCTAGCCTCATCCTAGGTGAGGCTCCTCCAACCCGGGCCTCAGCTGCTGCCCACAGACCCTCCCAGCCTGTATATCCCACACCCTGTTCTCCTGCCCGGGAAAGGGGCTTTCTGCCCTGGAGGCCCCGGGAGGGAGGCAGGGGCTGGGGAGAGGCCTGGAGGTCCGACAAGGACTCTTCCCTGAGCGTGGGCAGCCTCCATGTCCCGAGGAGCCACGGGGACCCACGCGCGGGTGCGTCTGCAAGGGGGTTCAACAAGCCACACCAGCTCTAAGGCAGTGTCCAAGAGCTGGCCACGCACAGACCCCGGCCAGCCACGTGGGTCCAGGCCAAGGTAGACCAAGTCACGGCTCCAGGGACATCAGCCTCCTGTGGACAAGCCACATCCGCACTCAGCTACAACCAAGGTAACATCCAGGGGCCCATGCAGAGCCCACATGGGACCAGGCTCAGCCAAACCAGGAAGGCCCCTCCAAGGGGGCGGCATTTATGTTGAGGCGTGAAGAAAAGTGGCAGTGAGGAGACCGGCAAAGAACATTCCAGAGCGAGATGCACAGCCCAAGGCAGGAAGGGGGTTTGCAGGAGAACAAAGTGAAGGTCCGTGCAGGCCATGGAGATAGAAGGTAGCCTAGGAACAACACTCTTCCCACCAGGGCCAGCAAACCACAGCCCGAGGCCATGTGCAGGCTGCCGGTCTGTAAATACAGTGGTTCTTTTTGTAGACAGGGTCTCCCTCTGTCACCCAGGCTGTAGTGCCATGGCACAATCACGGATCACTGCAGCCTCAACCTCCTGGGCTCAAGTGTGGTGGCATGCCACCTGTGGTCCCAGCTACTTGGGAGGCTGAGGTAGGAGGATCGCCTGAGGCTGGGAGTTTGAGGCTGCAGTAAGCTATGATCATGCCACTACACTCCAGCCTGGGTGACAGAGCAAGACTCTGTCTCAAGAAAAAAAAAAAAAAAAGTGAAAAAATTTACCTAAAGTTTACCATCTTGACCACGTTTAAGTGTGCAGTTCTGGCCGGGCGCGGTAGCTCACGCCTGTAATCCCAACAGTTCGGGAGGCCGAGGTGGGTGGATCACGAGGTCAGGAATTTGAGACCAGCCTGGCCAACGTGGTGAAACCCCGTCTCTACTAAAAATACAAAAATTAGCTGGGTGTGATGGCGCATGCCTGTAATCCCAGCTACTCAGGAGGCTGAGGCAGGAGGATCGCTTGAACCCGGGAGGTGAAGGTTGCAGTGAGCTGAGATCATGCCGCTGCACTCCTGCCTGGGTGACAGAGCGGGACTCTGTCTCAAAAAAAAAAAAAAAAAAGTATAGTTCAGTGGCGTTAATCACATTCCCGTGGTTGTGCAGCCACCACCACGGTCATCTCTAGAACTTTCTCATCTTCCCAAACTGAAACTCTGTCCCCATGGAACACTCACTCCCCATCCCTCTCCCCAGTCCCTGGTGACTTCTTTGGCAGGTAAGTTCCTCAATCGTTAAACACAGTCTCTGTCAGTGATGAAAGCTTTGTCCCGTTCTGCTATTGACGTTAAGTGATGATAAAGTTACGTCTAAGGAAGAGAAACCCACAGTTACCACATGACCCAGCACTTCCTAGATACACACCCAGGAGAAGGGGAAAGGCACAGGAACTGGTACACAAATGCTCACAGACGCACAATTCACAACAGCCAAAAGACGGCAAAATCCTACATACGCATCAACAAGTGAGGGACGAACCAGCGCAGCCCCCCACATGCCGGAACATGACCCAGCCGTGAAAAGGAGCAAGGCTCTGACCCAGGCCACAGCGTGGACACGCCCTGAGGACGTTGCACCCTGTGAGAGACACTAGACACAAAAGATCTCGGAGGGCCCTGGAGGAGGCTGACTCACAGAGACCAGAAGGGCGGAAGCGACACCTGCCTTTTTGGGAAGCAGACACCCGAGGCATGCACTGGCTTGCGTCACCACCATGCACTGGCTGCACAAACACCATGCGGGTTTGGTACTGCTCCTGTCATCCTGAGCACCACTCTGTCCTGAGATACTGAGGCGGTCAGCCTGATTGCCACCTCCACAGCCCTAGGCGGCCTCTGACGAGCTCCCGGCCTGGGGTTGGAGATAGGATCAACCACATGGCTGTTTCTTCTGCAAGAGCCCGCAGGCAGCGCTGCCTGGGCCCGCAGTCACGGGACACATGTGGTCCCTGGCTCGGCCACATGGGGCCGGTCAGGCTCTGAGGGACAGGAGTGTACAGCCCACACTCCTGTGGTAGTGGGTTTTCGTGGCTTATCTCATGTCCCCTCTGCAAGGCCTCATGGATGGGTGCCAGCGCCCGCCGCCTGTGCAGATGAGGACACGAAGGCAGAGTGCAGGGCAGCAATGCCCACGACCACATAGAAGGCCCAGGGTTCTCTACATGGCTCAGCCCAAAGCACAGGGTGGCCCACACGGCCACAGAGCAATGGCCAGCAGCTCTCCCTCCTTCCAGCCTGCCCCCTACTGGGGCCAGGTCACGTCACCAGCCTCTTCTCCACCCCCTTCTCCCTCACCCAGACTGGCCTCTCCCCACCCACAGTCCCCACCAGTTCTCCACAGGGCACAGCCGCCTCCCGCAGCCCCAAAGGCCCACGTGTCCCCACCACACCCGACCACTCCTGGGCCAGCACTGGCCATCCCAGGACAAGAAGAGGCCTAAGCATCTGTCCCCAGTGAAGACAGCCTCTGGGGGACAATTTCCCGAGCCTGGAACCAGAGGGGCTATAGAGACCTGAGCCCCAGGAAAGCTGTGGCTGTGGGGCCCCCCGGGACTGATTTGCAGATGGACAGAGAATCTACGCAGATCCTGCGCCCCAGGAGAGCTGTGGGTGTGGGGCCCCCCGGGACTGATTTGCAGATGAACAGGGAATCTACGCAGATCCTCCAGCACTTACAGAAAGGAAACTGCGGAGCAGAGGCCACTGGCAAAGGCAGTACTGTGGCATGAAAACCCCACCCTGGGGGCAGGGGCTCCTGGGGGGGTCTCTGTCAGAAGTGCAGTGCTTGGTCCAGGCCGTGCAGAGGTGGTGCGTGCAGCCACAAAGGACGTCAGCCGTGGCCGTGGTTGGGGAGGACAGCTGGAAACATCGGCTTCACAGGCAGCATCGCCCAGACAGTAGCTTGTACCCCTTGGCACACCAAAAACCAGGCAGGACCTGAACACTGAGCTTCAGTGCAGGGGTGAGGGAGCCGCTGCTCAGACTCCGGGAGTCCCAGAGCCAAGCGGCGAGGAAATTGTTCAAGTCCAGCAAATCTGAGGCCAGAGGGAGGCCAGCCCTCCGCCCTCCTTGGGGTAGATCAGCCACCACCGTCGGCTCCATGCAGGTCACCCAGCACTGGCGGCTTCACAAGCCCCATGCAGTCAGCAGGTGACTCACCACATAGACGCGGCTGCCGCAGGGCAGAGACGATTCGGACTGCTAGGGGCGTAGGGTCCTGACCCCAGGACCTGTGCCTAGGCCACCTTGCAGGGCAGCAGGGACTCTGCAGGTGTGACTGAATGTTTCAGAGGGTAGCAGGTGTGGACGGGGCTTCCCAAGACACTTACGCTCCCCACGGTCCTTGGAGGCCCTCTCTCTGCCCAGCCCTGCGTGGGGTGCCCTGCCCTCTCTCTTTCCTCTCTGTGCCCCCACGGCCCCTGACTTCTGACAGCCCCATCCTGTGTTGGATGTGGTGGCGAGGGTCATTCATTGTCCAGCACACATGAACGGAGCCCTCCCAACGAGAGGGCCATAGCCCCACCCACCCACTGGAGTGAGCTCCCTACTGGAGGGGGCAGTGGGAGAAAATCAAGCTGGTGGAGAAGCATTCCAGGTGGTGGCATGTGCTGCCAGGAAACACTTTTTTTTATGGAGACAGGGTCTCTCGCTCTGTCACCCAGGCTGGAATGCAGTAGTTTGATCATAGCTCACTGCAGCCTCCACCTCCTGGGCTCCAGCTATCTTCCTACCTCAGCCTTCCAAGTAGCTAGGACCAGAGACATGCACCACCATGCCTGTTAAAGGAAGTACATTTGTAAAAGTGGCCCCCAACAACCAGCTGCCAAAGTAAAAGCAAGATGGACAACAGCACCAGCAGACTCCAAATCCCAGCACAGGACAGTCTCCCCAAGACCTGGCACCTTGCAGAGGGACCCATGGGCACAGGAGTGCAGGCACAAGCGGAACGGCTCCAGGACTGCATTCCATGCCAGCACCGCCCCTGCTCCAGATCTGACTTTGCGGGTGAGGCCCAGCCCTTCTCGTGTCCTGGTGGGAGCCTCTCTGGCTTCTGTACCTTCAGCACCCTTGGCCAGGCCTTCTCCAACAACGGAAAAACTTTGTAATACAAATCTTACTCATTAAAGAACTTAGCTGCCAGGCACAGCAGGAGGATACCAGGAGTTTGAGATCAGCCAACATGGCGAGACCCTGTTTCTACAAAAAATACAAACAGAGGCACTGTGGGGGGCTGAGGTGGACGGACCACCTGAGCTCAGGAGTTCGAGACCAGCCTGGCCAACATGGTGCAAAAAGACTGGCATGGTGGCATATCTTGTAACCTTAAGGAGCTGAGGCAGATGACCCTTGAACTGGAAGGCGGAGGTTGCAAAAAAGAAACAGTTAGCTGGGTGTGGTGGCATACATCTGTAGTCCCAGGACTCAGGAGGCTGAGGTGGAGGCTACAGTGAGCTGAGATTGCACCATTGCACTCCAGCCTGGACAACAGAGCAAGACACTGTCTCGGAAAGAAAAAAAAAAAAAAAAAAGAACCTAGTTTAGTTACAAATCACAGCATTTCAGATGACCCTTTTTTGTTTATCTTGTTTCACACAGAGACCTTGGTGATGCAGTTCATTTCCAGAGACCTAAGTATGGACAAACAGGAGCGCCTTGGAGTTTTTATCTTTTTTAAATTTTTATTCATTTATTTTTCTGAGATGGAGTCTCACTCTTTTTGCCCAGGCTGGAGTGCAGTAGTGCAATCTCGGCACACTGCAACCTCTGCCTCCCGGGTTCAAGCAATTCTCCTGCCTCAGCTTCTCAAGTAGCGGGGATTACAGGCACTCGCCACCACACCCAGCTATTTTTTTGTATTTTTAGTAGAGAGGGGGTTTCACCATGTTGGTCAGGCTAGTCTTGAACTCCTGACCTCAGGTGATCCACCCACCTCAGCCTCCCAAAGTGCTGGGATTACAGGTGTGAGCCACAGCACCTGGCCAGGATTTTTATTTTTGAGACTGGGTCTCACTCTGTCACCCAGGTTGGAGAGCACTGGTGCAATTATGGCTTACTGCAGCCTTTGCCTCCTGGGCTCAAGTGATCCTCCCGCCTCGGCCTCTGGAGGAGCTGGGACCACAGGCGTACTCCACCAGACCCAGCCACTTTTTGTATTTTTTGTAGAGATGGCGGCTTCCCATGTTGCCCAGGCTGGTCTCAAACTTCTGGGCTCAAGCGATCTGCCTGCCTCAGCCTCCCAGAGTGCTGGGGTTACAGGTGTGAGCCACCGCGCTCAGCCGGCATTTTTCCAGAATGAGAAAATGTAAACAAGTGTGACTGGCAGCGGTGGCGGTAACCGCATGCACTGAGGCACATGCTGGCAGAGTCTGGTTGTGATTGGCTAAATATCATCTCCCACCTTCCCCAGAACACTGATGCTACCCTGAAGTCAGCACTGAAAGCAAATACACAGGGCGCCAGCTGCAGCTGCACACGGCCTCTGGCACACATCGCTGCCCAGCAGCACACGGCTGCACCTCACAAGCCCTCCGGGGTAACAGAGACGCTGTGAGCCAATGGCGCAAACGTTGCCAGGCGGGCGGCAGCTGTCAGTCTACTGGCCACACAACTCACTCACGCTGCCCAAGGCTGGTGGGCAAAACCACAGGGCCCAGGCCTGCCCAGCAGCCTGAGACCCAGCTCCTGTCTGTCCCTGCAGTGAGGGCAGGGGTGCACAAGGCAGGTGTGCAGACTGTCTTCCCACCTCCGAGATCTGGAGGGTCCTGCGTCCCGGGCCTGAGGCCTCCCGGGGCACCTCACCCGGACACTTGCCCAGTGCTGCTAGCGGCGCTCAGCTCAGCTCTGGGACCCCCAGCGACCCCTCTAAGCCCCTCACTCAGATGTGCTGCAGGAAGAACAAAATCCAGGAGCCATAAGAGACATGGCTGTGGAATTCAACACCGGGAAAACTGGGAGTCCGCAGGGCAGACACACCACCAACACAGTTAAAAAACAGATGACAAACTGGGGGAAGCACCTGCCATCCACAGGACAGCCCAAAGTAGCAAAGGACACCAACAAACCGCACAGGGAAAGGACCAGTCCTCCCTCACAGTCAGGAGCTGCCAGTCCAACTGAGGACACCACCCTCCCGCCTGTCAGACGGGGGAGGCCGCGGGCTGGGGGACTCGGCCTCACCATCCCAGGCGTGGGGAGAGACAGCCACACGCACTCATGGTTGGCAGAAGGTGCAAACTGCTACGGCTTCAAAGGAAGGCAATTTGGCAACTGCTTCCAAAATTTAAAAAATGCACATCCTCTGTGATGCAGTATTTCTACTTCTAAGAATTTATCCTTAGAAACTCCGCGTACGTGTGTGCAGAGATGGAGTCACTGCAGCAGCTTGTCAGAGTGGAAGACGCAAAAGGCCACCAGACGGGGGCGGAAGAGGCTGTGAGACCCACTGCACAGAAAAATGGCCATGCAGAGCACACTGCTCCCAAGAGGTTCCAAAAGCGGCTGGTCATGGGGTGGGTGGGGAGAGGAAGGAGAGGACGGGGACTAGGGAGAAAAGAAGCCTTATTTCTCCTGGCACCTCATTTTGTACTTCTTGAATTCTTTTATTTATTTTTTTTTTAGAGACGGAGTCTGGCTTGTCACCCAGGCTGGACTGCAGTGGCGCGATCTCTGCTCACTGCAAGCTCTGCCTCCTGGTTCATGCCATTCTCCTGCCTCAGCTTCCCGAGTAGCTGGGACTACAGGCGCCCGTCACCATACCCGGCTAATTTTTTGTATTTTTAGTAGAGACAAGGTTTCACAGTGTTAGCCAGGATGGTCTCGATCTCCTGACCTTGTGATCCGCCCGCCTCGGCCTCCCAAAGTGCTGGGATTACAAGCGTGAGCCACCACGCCCGGCCTGTACTTCTAGAATTCTGTATCATGTGAACTGTGAGGTATTCAAAAAAATAAACCACGGGCAGAGATGGGCCAGGCGGGCTCCGGGTGAGACCGGGCACCACCACATTCTCACTCCTTTGCTGGATGCTCAGAAGGTTTCATCGTAAAGGGTTAGAGGAGAGAAATCAGGATCTTAAGTTGCTGTTAAGTAATTCCTGGGCACAGACAACGTGTGTGGCCGTGTGGAAAGGCTCAGACCGGATCGAGGGAGTTTAGCAGCAACCTGGACCCTTGCTGTACATCAGCAGTGAATCAGTGAATGACTCATGCTCCGCCAGTCCCTGGCCCAGGGGTGCCTGGTGGGGATGCTGCTGTGGCTCTGCCTGTGTGGCCGACACCTGCAGCTTGGTTGCCCTGGTCTGGGTGGTGGACCCGGGCCCTGGGCCACCGGGCTTCCTGCTGCCCCATCCCCTTGGCAGGGCACTGCCCGGTGGGTCCTGCAAACCCACTGGACCAGCTCATAGGGAAGGTCCACCTTTCACCCTCTGGGCCCCAGAATGAAGAGCCAGGAGGCCCCCTTCTGCCACTGCCCCAGGCAAGCCTTCAGTCTCCGAGCTTCTTCCTGTTCCCCTGGGAAATGGGCATGACCCAGTCACCTGACAAAACAGTGACAGGGCCCCTGTACAGAGGGAGACGCCCTGCGACAAATACGTGGATAAAAATGGAGTCGGCCCCTGCTCACACCAGACACCAGAATAAGCCTCCGACGGGGCAGATAGCACAAACCAGGGGGACCCCAGGTCCTGAGATTCACCTCCTCTCTCCCTCCCACTCAGGGTGTAGATTTCAATGTGTGCAGCCTCCCGGGACCTCAGCAGGGCAGAGGATCATGGGACGCAGAGTCTCTTGGGGGTCGTGGAATCCCATAACCCAGGGGGTCTTAACCAGGGTGATTCTGCCCCCCGGGTATGATATATGGTGATGTCTGGGGACATCTGTGGTTGTCATGACTGGGGGTACCCCTGGCGTGGAGTGGGTGGAGGCCAGGGATGCTGCTCAGCACCCTGCAGTGCCCAGAATGGCCCCACTCCAGAGAACGATCCGGCCCCAATGTCCACAGGATGCAGGGGCAGAGACCCTTGCTCTAGGGCAAAACCAGGGAAGTGACTTGAATGAGCGAGACCTGGAGAGTGTGGCCAGGCACCCCCAGCCCCATCCCCACTGCACCAGTGGGGAGAGGAGGAAAGGGAGCCGATGAGGCACTGTTTGTGGGGGCCAATGACACGGCACGATTTGTCTCTAGGCTTGACTTTGAGGTGTCCTGAGTGGGGATGCAAAGCGTGAGCGGCTGTCTGCCATGTAGACAGGGCCTGGGAACAGCACCGGTGCAAAGCCCCCAAGGTCTCACCCGGTGCTGGATCTTCCTCAGGAACACAGCACTCTGGTTCCTGGAGGCCCAGCCAAGCTCCTGCTCCTGCAAGGCCTTGCTTGGCTAGAAAAACTGGTCCCCACTGTTTTCATATTTTTTTCAGGCTCTTTATCGGACAAAAGGAATTGAAACATCCCAATGACGGATCTTTTATGACTCATGTGTTGAGGCTGACTATGGTCTGGATGTGCCACCTATGGTATACACCAGGGTGTCCCCCCACCCCGGCCCTGTGGACGCTGGGGCAGGACCGCCTTGGGTAAGGGTAACTCCAGCCTGCAGGTGAGGTGGCACTTGCTACCCACAGGGGACATGGAGCAGGTAAGGGAGGAGGGAACACCGACCAGAGCCTCATGGGTGCCGCCACATCCCGTGCGGGCTCCTGGCCCAGGGGCAGAGCATCGGAACACACGTGGGGCTAGGACAGAGGCAAATCTTGCCCGTGCCCACCGGCTGGCACAGCTGGAAGCACTCAGTGTGCTTGACCGAATGTCCTCGGGACAGCAGGCGGGCAGGCGCCATCGCATCTTGGGGCCTGGGACAGCACCCTCTGCTCAAGGTCCCCATGCAGTTGGTGAGGGCAGAGCTGGGACGTGAATCCAGCCAGTCTGGGCCTGGCTCTGTGCCCACCCCCTGGACCTTGCCCCAGGAGGCAAGGTGTCCTAGACTCAGTACTCGGCCCGGCCCTGCCCACGGGGAAGCTGCAAGGCACTGCCTTCTGCTGGAGTCTCCGCAGAGTGGTTCCAGCAGGAGGCCTCCAACTAAGGATCAGTGGGTGGTGGTGACAGAGCTCGGGGGTGGGCCAGGACACAGCCCCTCACAGGTCCCGACCCCTGCAAAGTTGCTGGATGGCGGTGACAGAGCCAGGGGGTGGGGTGGCTAACAGCCCTCACAGGTCCCAACCCCTGCAAAGTTGCAAAGTGCTCCTGCCTGAGGGGTCCCAGGTGCCCCCAGACCACCTGTGAGGCCCTGGCCCAGCTGCCCTCCCAGGGAGCCCCCTCCTCGTGTGAAAGGCAAGGGACTGCGCTCGGTGCCTGGGCGTGATGTCTAGCCATCCTCTCCGGGGCTGGGGAGAAGCACCAGATAAGAAAGACCCCCCACAGAAAAATGGGGGGGTCACCCAGCTATCCGCTGTCGCTCTCACTGGATCTGGGAGTTTCGGGGCGGGGGGGGTGGTTTGCCTCCTACCCTGCGCCCAGGAGTGTCCTTTATGAAATATGGCTTCACAAGCGTCACCTCATCCCACTAATCTCATTCCCAGCTACTCCTCAGAAGAGGACTCTAGATGGCTCTCTCGGGTCACATTTGGATGCCCTTGGTGTCATGATGTGATTAAGGGGGCAGTCGTGCCAGCCGCATAGATGGCCTTGTCAGAGCACGTGAGCCCCCACCAGCACCACGCCACCCAGCACACGCGGCCCTTGGCCCTGCAGCTCCAGGGACCCAAGGCGGGCGAAGCACCCAGACACCCTTATTGCCAGCCCTCCTTGTGCCCTCCCATGAAAGCAAACCAAGTCCCATGAAAAGGTTCTAGCAGGGTCCATCAGAAAGAGTGTGGGCTTTCCACGGGATCAGCCCAGGCTTTGAGTCCCAGCTTCGACCCTTCCTGGCCACGAAGCTTTGGGCAGCTTCACCTCTTGGGACATCAGTCTCTTCATCAGTTAAGCAGGGATAACACTGCCTGCCTGGGAAGCTGTGAAATCAGGCATGAGGTCTATGAGGCAGCAGGTCCCCGGCATGACCCAGAGAAGGTGCTTAGTGAGAGCTGGCTGGGCCCAGGAGTCATGATAGGTGCACGCAGGGCCCCGGAGGTGCTCAGTGGATGCTGGCTGGGCCCGCAGCTGATGACAGGGGTACGCAGGTCCCCAGACTGCTCCCTGCTCCTTCATCCTTGGGCATGGCGGTGCCTTGGCAGCCAGAATGCTGCCCCAGTGACCTCCTGTCCACAGACCATGACACTTATCTCCTCCCATGCTGCCCCCGTCGGTCTCAGAGAGGAGGGAGGACGTCAGAGAAATGGGGATCCCGGGGCAGGTGACCATGGTTGCAGAGGTGGACTGACACAGGGGAGAAGTGGCCTCTGGACCAGAACCAGAGCCGGTGCCTAGTGGAGAGACTGCTGAGACACAGAGATCTCTGCAGGGAGCAACCCCCACCTGCAGAAGAACAAGCTGAGCTGGCGGCCTCTGACCTCTACAAATGCAAAGATACAGCCAAGAGTAGCCAGGTAAAAAAGGGTGGGGCCCAGACCCTCGGCAGGGGACAGCGCGCCTTCCAGGGTGCCCGTGTGAGCCAATCCGAGGCGAGTTACTGTTGGAGGCCGGTGCCTGGGCCCCGGGAATACACCCCGTGTGCATCATTCATTCATTTACTCACACCGCCACCTGCCAGCCGACACCTCCCCACCAACCAGCCATGTGCCATGTGGGTTCTAGGTGCTGACCCAGGCGCCGCAAAGCAAAGCCGAGCTGCTGCCCCCCCTGGGTGTGCAGCCTATTTTTCTTTTCTTGTTTTTAAACTATAGAGATGAGGGTCACAGTCTCCCTATGTTGCCCGGGCTGGTTTCGAACTCCTGGGCTTAAGCGATCCTCCTGCTGAGGCCTCCCAAAGTGCTGGGATTCCAGATGTCAGCTTTTGCTGCTGGCCGGCAGGCAGTCTAGAGTAAACGGCAGTCTAGAGTGGACGAGAAGCATCCATAGGGTCTTCTCGGCCAGCAGCTCTCACCCTCTTCCCTGTGTGGGGGACAGCTCCCACCTCCGGCCCACTCCAGTGAGAAGTGCTCTCCACACTTCCAAATGGTGCCTGCAGATAAAAGACCCGAGCTCTCTCATCTCCAGCCTCCTGGTACCACCGAGTAGCCACAGCCCTGTCTGACTTGATGACACCTTCAGACCTAAAAGACACCTGGGTCTCCGGCAGCACAAAAGGCTGCA
The DNA here is from genome assembly GCF_009828535.3 of Hylobates moloch. NCBI lineage: Eukaryota > Metazoa > Chordata > Mammalia > Primates > Hylobatidae > Hylobates > Hylobates moloch. The sequence goes on from NW_026652290.1 coordinate 95,690,943, forward strand.
GTGCCCCACGTGAGGAGGAAGGCAGCATGGCACCACGCCTGCGGCCTCTCAGGATTGGATGGAGCGCCATCAGGTTCCCGAGGCCCGCACATCTCTGCGTCTCTGTCTGTCTCATGCAACTCCCACCCACGGGTCCCAGGCGAGATGAGGCGGTAGCAGTAGAAACCCAGTCCGGGGAGTTCAGGGCGGAGGCCCCAACCTCAGCGCTGCGGACCTTTGGGCCGGATCGCTGTCTATGGCAGGGAGTCCTGGGCTCTGTGGGGCGCGCTAAGCAGCATCACTGGCCTCCACTCACTCCATGCCAGGAGCGCCCCCCAGTTGTGACAATGCACAGATGTCCCGAGATGTTGCCCAGTGTTCTGTGGGGGCAGAGTCACCCAGGTGGGGAATGCATGGATGAGGGGGATCCTGAGGGGGATCCTTAGGTGGAAGAGTTGCTCCCCAGGGCAAACAGACCAGCACTGGCCTCCCACACTCCTCAGCCCTCCAGTGAAAGCAGACAGATGCCCACTGCCCACCCTCTCTCTGCTCCCATCATCCTTCCACCACCGACCCAGCGGCCTGCAGGCTGCGGGGGATGAGAATATAGAGGTTCCCAGGCCAAATCCGATCTGGGAGAGAGGAAGATTCACAACAGAAGGGAATGTGTGCAAAACGGCACAGGAATCTGAACAGCCTGCCGCTCTCCAGAACCCAGCAGTGTGGCCGCGCATGCTGGCTCCGCCAGTAATCCCAGAGCTTTGGGAGGCCGGGGCAGGAGGATCACTTGAGCCCAGGAGTTCAAGACCAGCCTGAGCAACATGGCAAAACCCCGTCTCTACAGAAAATACAAACATTAACCAGGTATGGTGGCACGCCTGGAGTCCCAGCTACTCAGGAGACTGAGGTGGGCAGATCACCTGAGCCTGGAAGGTCGAAGCTGCAGTGAGTTGTGATTCCACCACTGCACTCCAGCCTAGGCAACAAAGTGAGACTCTATCTCAAAAAAAGAAAAAGAAAAAAAATCAGAACCGTGCAGCAATTTGGGAAGGCTGGGGTGGAAGGGACATGCTGGGGGCGGGAGGACAAGATGGAAAGGTTAGAAGGCAGGTCTCTAGAGCTGGGCTCATGGTGGTTGCATGGGGGTGACACCATCAGACACGATCAGCCGGCGAGAGGAGGCACCAGCGCCTCAGTCACAGAGCAACAAGGACGGTCGCCACACAACCACCAGTGCCTGCCTCTTCGCAGCAGCTAGACTCACAACAGGCAGACACTGGAAACAGCACCAACGTCCACTGAATAAGGAGACGCGCAAAACCCGGTGCCTCCACACCACGGAACATGACTCAGCCACGAAAAAGAGCAGGGCTCTGACTCAGGCCACAGCCTAGATGCACCTTGAGGACATCACACTCAGTGAGAGACGCCAGACACAAAGGGCCACACAATGTGGGATTCCATTTCTATGAAATGTCCGGGACAGGCCCAGCCACAGAGGCAGGGGAGACAGGTGGTGGCGGCTGATGGGGTCAAGCCTGGTTTCTTCCTGAGGTAATGAGAATGCTCTAGGATTGGACAGAGGTGATGGCGGCCCGAGCCTGTGAACACATAAAAACCAGGGAACTGCACGCTCTAAAGCAGTGAATCGTGCGGCAGGAGAAGTGTATCCAAATAAAGCTACTACGAGCAAAAATTACATAAAGTAAGAAGGGACAGTGAAGAAGCCTGAAGGAAGAACCAGACGGAGTAGGAAGCCAAGAGAGAGTGGGGGTGTTCACCGTTGTAGGGGCAGCGTGTCATTTGTGGTCAGTGGCGGCTGAGTGACTGAATGAGGCGTGGCCAGGCAGGCTGCTCGTGTGCCCCTCATCCCATCCATGAATGAGGACACTGAGGCAGAGGAAGGCAGTCACCTGCCAAGGCACACAGGGACCTGGGGCTGCTGGGGACATGCACGTCCCTGGATGAGAACATAAGTGGCCCAGGAAGGGGCTCTGGCTCTGTGCTGAGTCCAGTGGCTGGGGAGAACAGTGACATGTGGGCAAGGCAGTGACAGGCAGAGTTGAGGAGCAGGTCACTGGTGACCACAGGGAGGTGTCGAGGGCAGAAGAGAGATGAGGTCAAACACTCCCTTTCCTGCTGACAGGTGCCCAGGTCCCTGTGGCAGCGCCAACAGGGGGCCTGCTGTGGGCAAGCACACAGCCCAGGGCACTGCACAGGCCAGGGGCGCAGTGGGGACCAGGCAGGCACGCTCACTGCCCTCATGGGGCTCACAGTCCAGACATTGAGGACAGGCTGCTTTCTGTACTGGGCCATCCTGGGCACAGTGGGGCACTGAGCAGCATCCCTGGCTCAAATACTGCCAAGTGTCCCCTGGGGACAGAATCGGGTGGTGGAGAGCTTTGCTCCAGGAGAAAGGAGTGACAGGGCTGGGATTGGTGAGTTCCTAGAAGACCAAGCCCCTGGATCTTCACCTCTGCCAGGAGTCCCTGGGAGCGGCCCTACACACACAGACTTTCCATCCTCTCCCCTCTAAGTGACACCAAGCAAAAGGTCCTCAGAACCAATTCCATTCTGGGCCTCCCAAACCCAGAAGTTCTCAGTCTACAAAACCCCTCTAGCAGAAACCCCATTAAACAATAGGTGGTTTGAAAATCAATGTAAGGCTGAGCGCGCGGTGGCGCATGCCTGTAATCACAGCACTTTGGGAGGCCGAGGAGGGCAGATCGCCTGAGGTCAGGAGTTGGAGATCAGCCTGGCCAACGTGGTGAAACCCTGTCTCTACTAAAAACACAAAAATAGCCGGGCGTGGTGTGCACACCTGTAATCCCAGCTACTTGGGAGGCTGAGGCAGGAGAATCACCTGAACCCGGGAGGCAGAGGTTGCAGTGAGCCAAGATAGCGCCACTACACTCCAGCCTAGAGCAAAACTCCATCTCAAAAAAAAAAAAAAGAAAATCAGTGTAGCCCCACCTTGAAGACCAATCCGGCTTGTCTGTTTCTAGAAACTCCTCCTCCAAACCCCAAACCCCCACCCCCACCACTGCCTGCAGCCAGGGCACAGGTTCTAAAATTCGACCTGGGAAGCAAGTCACAGGGGCAAACTGGTGGGCACCACCTTGCCAAGATACCCCTCCCCAGTAAAGCACCGGACTTGCCTTTGAGCAAGTGTCTGCTCCCTTTAGCAAAACCCTCTGCAACCCAACTCCGCTCCCTGCTCAAGGCGCCGGGCAGCGGCCAGTGGCCAGCACACCTGCCTCCACTTGGGATTCCGAAGGAAATGACAATCGGGTGTTGCCAAAACACACGGGCCCCTGACACAGGAGGAGGCCCACGCGGAATCCCACATGAGAGACGGCCCCCGACACATCCACTCCGGGGACCAAACCTAGGTGATGCCGTCAGCTTCTATCCCCACCCCCACGCCGAGAGAGACCACCCCTCCTTCACTTCAAAGGCCCCGCAGGCTGCCCTCATGCCGGTGGTGTGTGTCCCGGGTGGATGGTTTTCCCTTAGGTAAATTACTCTCCTTCAAAGCATATAGGTTGGGGTGGGGGCCTCACCACGGAGAGGCATGAGGTCATCGCCCGGTAGACTGCGGCGGGGCGGGGGAATCTGAACCAGAGAGGCGCCCTGAACCAGAGGATGAATTTGGGGTGGAGAAAACAAGGGAAAAGACAAAACAGATTTAGGCTGAACATCTGCATATCGGGGGTCTCAGGCCGTGGGGTGGGGATAGGTCTGGACGGTGGAAGAGGGGGAGCGGGTGTCGCGGGTTTGAGTAGCGGTAAAATGGCTCTGAATGGGGGACACACTCCATATTCTGGGGATCTGAGATGGCCAGGCATGCGTTTGGAAGAAGACACGGGGCAGGACGCAGGACGGAGGTTCAGTTCGGAGGAGGGAGGGGCTTGTGCATGGATAGCTCGTCTGAGGCTTTGGTGGGAGAGCTGGATTTGGGGGGAATGGGGGCTGGCAGGGGGCACGCTGGGAGGATGGGGGAGCAGAAATCAGCGAGACGAGGTGAGACGGGGACATCCATGCACTCGACCCGTGCCTGCGGGGACTGGTGGACACAACAGTGACCACAGACACAGGTTTCCGGGTGTCCCGGGCTGGGACTGCATTTTACTGGGGCGAGGGGCTGGTTGCGGCCTGGGCGAGCCATCGCACACCACAGGCTCAGCGATGGGGGGGCGGCTTCATGTGGGCAGGACCCAAGCTGGGAGGGTCTGAACTGGGAAGTCCGCGGGGATGACAGGCCAGGGAGAAGTCACTCGGGTTAGGAGGCGGGGTCTGCTGTTCTAGGGGTGCGCAGTGGGGTCCCCTGGTTGGGGGTACAGAGTTCAGCCTATTTTAAAAAGAATGGTGGACGCTGACGGCGGCTGCGGGGAGGTCACGACTTGCAGGTGGCTTGGGGTGGGGGTCACGGCCCGCCCCGACGTGGGGGGAACGCTCGGATTTGGGTGTTAACTCGGGAGACGGGGATGCTGAGGTCACCCGGGCCTAGTTCGGCCTGGGAGGCGGCATTCAAGGGGACTGGGGACTCCTGGAGGGGCCTGAGCTGGGGTGGGGGTTGCAGCCCACCCCGCCGTCCCGGTTTTGGGGGGTCGCAGTCGAGCTCCGCCGCCTAGGGCCCGGGGGGCGGGTCCCCGACCCCGGCCGCCTCACCTGGCTCGCTGCCGTCGCTCGCTGGCTCCCGCCGACCCCGCCTCTCCTGGCACCGCACAGCGCCCGCCTCCGGCCTCCGCAGCTCTCGCAGGCCCGGCCGCGGCCGCCGCTGACGGGATCCCGGGCTCCGCGGTCCCCAATATGGCGGCGGTCGCTCCTCCGCTGCCTCCCGGCTCCCTCCCTCCGCGGCGCGCGCTCGGCCGGCCGCGCGCACCCCCGCAACTCGACCACGCCCCCACGCCGGCGCGCGGCGAATCGCGGCCACGCCCCCCGCCTACCCCACACACAGCCAGGCCCTGCCCAACACCCAGCCAGGCCCTGCCCACTCCGAGTGGCTGCGCCTGCGCGCGTTGGGCATCTCGGGAGGACGTGGCGTCTCCCGCAATTCAAATCAATACAGGAAGCGCGGCTCCACGCGTTGCCCAGGGCAACCACGGCCGGAAGAGGACGGGCGGGGTGCTAGACTTTGCAGAAATGGCTCTGGTAGATGGAGGGGGTGGTTGCCATTGGGGACAGTCGCGGAATGGGGCGCCCCAGGGCAGACCCTTCCTAGGGTAGATCGAAGCCAGGCACACCTCAGTGCGGCATTGACGTCGCGCCTAATGAGCGCAGATGGGACCCAACACCAGGTGCGTGTGCCGAACGTACAAACGTCACTGCTGAGAGTCATTCATTTATTCAACAAACATGCATCGCGCTCCTACTAAGTGCTGCTCCTCCATGCCCCGGTGACACAGCAGGGAACAAAACAGGTTTTTAGGCCAGGTGCGGTGAGTGAAGCCTCTAATCCCAGCATTTTGGGAGGCCGAGGCGGGCGGATCACCTGAGGTACGGAGTTAATCCCAGCTACTCGGGAGGTTGAGGCAGGAGAATCCCTTGAACCCAGGAGGCAGAGGTTGCGGTGAGCCGAGATTGCGCCACTGCACTCCAGCCAGGGTGACAGAGCAACACTACGTCTTTTTTTTTTGTTTTTTGAGACGGAGTCTCACTCTGTTGCCCAGGCTGGAGTGCAGTGGCGCAATCTCGGCTCACTGCAAGTTCCGCCTCCCGGGTTCACGCCATTCTCCTGCCTCAGCCTCTCCGAGTGGCTGGGACTACAGGCGCCCGCCACCACGCCCGGCTAATTTTTTTGTATTTTTAGTAGAGACGGGGTTTCACCTGGTCTCAATCTCCTGACCTCGTGATCCACTCGCCTCGGCCTCCCAAAGTGCTGGGATTACAAGCGTGAGCCACCGCGCCCGGCCTAACACTACGTCTTGAAAAAAAAAAACAACAACAAAAAAAACAGGTTTTAAAAAAAATTATGGGCCGGGCACGGTGGCTCACGCCTGTAATCACAGCACTTTGGGAGGCCAAGGCGGGTGGATCACCTGAGCTCAGGAGTTCGAGACCAGCCTGGCCAACATAGTGAAACCCCATCTCTACTAAAAATACAAAAAATTGGCCGGGCGTGGTGGCTCACGCTTGTAATCCCAGCACTTTGGGAGGCCAAGGCGGGCGGATCATGAGGTCAGGAGCTCGAGACCACGGTGAAACCCCGTCTCTACTAAAAATACAAAAAATTAGCCGGGCGTGGTGGCGGGCGCCTGTAGTCCCAGCTACTCGGAGAGGCTGAGGCAGGAGAATGGCGTGAACCCGGGAGGCGGAGCTTGCAGTGAGCCGAGATCGCGCCACTGCACTCCAGCCTGGGTGACAGAGTGAGACTCCGTCTCAAAAAAAAAAAAAAAAAATACAAAAAATTAGCCGAGCATCATGGCAGGCACCTGTAATCCCAGCTACTCGGGAGACTGAGGCAGGAGAATTGGTTGAACCCAGGAGGCAAAGGTTGCAGTGAGCCAAGATCGCACCATTGTACTCCAGCCTAGGCAACAGAGCAAGACTCAGTCTCAAAAAAAAAAAAAGGTTAAACATAGAATTGCCACATGACACAGCAGTAACACTCCTAGGTATCTACCCAAGAGAAATAAACATGCAACATCCACGTGAAAACACACACCCATGTGCATAGCAACTTTATTCATAACAGCCACAAAGTGCACACAACCCAAATGTACATCAACAGATGAAGGGAAAATGCTCCATTCATACAATGACACGGTGTTTTGCAATATGAGGCAATGAGGCTCTGATACAGGCTACAGCTTTGATGAACCTCGAAAGCATTGTGCCCAGTGAAAGAAGCCAGACACAAAAAAACACATAGTGAGTGACTCCATTGATACGAAATGTCCAGATAAGCAAATCCATAGAGACAGGAAGAGGATTAGTGGTTGCCAGGGGCTGGGAGAGGGGGATCAGGAGTGACTGGAATGGACTTTATTTTGGGGGATTGATGGATATGTTCTAAAATTGATGTGATGGCCATGAGCTGTGGCTCACACCTGTAATCACACTTTGGGAGGCTGAGTCGGGCAGATCACTTGAGGTCAGGAGTTCGAGATCAGCCTGGCCAATCTGGTGAGACCCCATCTCTACTAAAAATACAAAAATCAGCCGGGTGTGGTGGCGCGCACCTGTAGTCCCAGCTACTCGGGAGACTGAGGCAGGGGAATCACTTGAACCCGGGAAGTGTAGGTTGCAGTGAGCCCAGATCATGCCACCACACTCCAGCCTGGGCATCAAAGCAAGACTCTGTCTCGAAAAAAAAAAAAAAATTGGCCAGGCACGGTGGCTCACGCTTGTAATCCTAGCACTTTGGGAGGCCGAGGCGGGCGGATCACGAGGTCAGGAGATCGAGACCACGGTGAAACCCCGTCTCTACTAAAAATACAAAAAATTAGCCGGGCATGGTGGCTGGTGCCTGTAGTCCCAGCTACTCGGGAGGCTGAGGCAGGAGAATGACGTGAACCCGGGAGGCGGAGCTTGCAGTGAGCCGAGATCGTGCCACTGTACTCCAGCCTGGGTGACAGAGCCAGACTCTGTCTTGAAAAAATAAATAAATAAATAAATAAGAATAAAAATAAAATAGGAGAGGAGAGGGAGATTCTGACACAGAAATACAGAGACAGACACACAGGGGTCAAGGCAAGGTGATGACAGTGGCAGAGATTGGAGTGACGGAGCCACAAGCCGAGCAACACCAAGGACTGGTGGCCACGCCCAGAAGCTGGAAGAGGCAGGAAGGATCCTCCCCTGGAGCCTCGAGAGAGGGCACAGCTCTGCAGACACCTGGATTCCAGACTTCCGGCCCCCAGGGACTTGCTCAATCCCAGAGGACCCACAGAACAGAAGACGCAGACTTGGTTCTTCCGTGCTATCAGTTTCTCGCAGGTCTGCAGAGGCCAGATGCCAAGTTCTCTGACTTACACAGGCCTGGCTTTTGGCTGAGACCTCGATATCTGCGTCCTGCACCCTAAGATTATCTCCTTCTGGGGAGCATCCTTGGGGCCAGTCACACCTGGCACCCTGCCCTTGTAGCCTTCCTGAGTCAGCACAGCTCCTGGTCCACGGGAAGTCCTCCGTAAACAGCCTGAGCCACAAACATGTTGAGATGACGTCCTCGGAAGGCGGCTGAGGGCTGCAGTGATGCCTGTTATCTGCAGTCAGCTCTCCAACACATAGGAAGGCAATACAATAACTAAAAAAAAAAAGGGGTGGACCGGGCACAGTGGCTCACGCCTGTAATCCCCAGCACTTTGGGAGGCCGAGGCGGGCGGATCACGAGGTCAGGAGATTGCGAGCACCTTGGCTAACACAGTGAAACCCCGTCTCTACTAAAAATACAAAAAAAATTAGCCGGGCGTGGTGGCGGGCGCCTGTAGTCCCAGCTACTCGAGAGGCTGAGGCAGGAGAATGGCGTGAACCCGGGAGGCGGAGCTTGCAGTGAGCCGAGATCGTGCCACTGCACTCCAGCCTGGGCGACAGTGCGAGACTCCGTCTCAAAAAAAAAAAAAAAAGGGAGGGGTGTCAGCTCCATGAGGCTAGACACTGTGTCTGTTTTGTCCTGTGTCCAGGACACTGTCCAGCACACAGTAGTTGCTCAATAAGTATTTGTGAATGTTGTCTTAAACTAGAAGTTGGCCTTCCAAAAGGATTTCTTTGCTATGCACAGCATTTTATATTTTTTCATTAATTTTTTTTAAATTATTTTTTGAGATGGAGTCTCACTCTGTCACCCAAGCTGGAATGCAGTGGCGTGATCTTAGCTCACTGCAACTTCCACCTCCTGGGTTCAAGCGATGCTCCTGCCTCAGACTCCCGAGTAGCTGGAATTACAGGCACCCGCCACCAGGCCAAGCTAATTTTAGTATTTTTAGTAGAGATGAGGTTTCATCATGTTGGCCATGCTGGTCTTGAACTCCTGACCACAAGTGATCCACCCGCCTTGGCCTCCCAAAGTGCTGGAATTACAGGCGTGAGCTACCGTGTCCAGCCATGTTTTTTTATTAATTGCTCTTTTTTTTTTTATTTTGAGACGGGGTCTTGCTCTTCACCCAGGCTGGAATGCAGTGTGATTACAGCTCACTGGATCCTTGAACTCCTGGACTCAAGCTATCAAGCCATCTGAGTAGCTGGGCCTACAGGCATGAGCCACCATGCACGGTTGATTTTTTTTTTTTTTTTTTTTTTGGAGATGGAGTCTTGCTCTGTTGCCCAGGCTGGAGTGCAGTGATAGGATCTCAACTCATTATAACCTCTGCCTCCCAGGCTCAAGCGATTCTCCTGCCTCAGCCACCCAAGTAGCTGGGATTACAGGCTGAGCCACTGCGCCCAGCCAAATCAAAAAATTTTTTTTCCTGTTGAGATGGGGGCTTACTACATTGCCCAGGCTGGTCTTGGAATCTTGGTCTCAAGCGATCATCCTCTCACCCCACAGCCTCCCAAAGTGCCAGGATTACAGGTATGAGCCACTACTCCTGGCAATCACCCACATTTTAAAAATAAGAGATTGCAAGCAGGGCACGGTAGCTCACGCCTGTAATCCCAGCACTTTGGGAGGCAAAGGCAGGTGGATCACCTGAGGTCAGGAGTTTGAGACCAGCCTGGCCAACATCGTGAATCCCTGTCTCTACTAAAAATACAAAAAGTTAGCTGGGTGTGGTGTTGCATGCCTGTAATCCCAGCTACTCGGGAGGCTGAAGCAGAAGAATCGCTTGAACCTGGGAGGCAGAGGTTGCAGTGAGCCGTGATCGTGCTGCTGCACTCCACCCTGGGTGAGAAAGTGAGACTCTGTCTCCAAAAAGAAAAAAAAAAAGAAAAAAAATTAGGCGAGGTGGCATGCGTCTGTATCCCAGCTACTAGGGCAGCTGAGGTGGGAGAATCGCTTGAATTCGAGGCTGCAATGAGCACTGAGTGTACAACTGCACTCCAGCCTGGGTGACAGAGAGAGACTCTGTCTCTAAAAAATAAATAATTTAAAAACATTTAAAAAAAGAAAGAAAGAAAGAAAAGATAAAAAGCAAAAATAAATAATAAAAAAGCTCCCACTTTTCTTGTCTAGACAGCATTCTGGTGACACCAGTGAGGGTTTGGACCCCGATCCCCACGGGAGCAGTAAAGATGAGTGAGCTGATTGGATTCTGACTCTATTTCAGAGGGAGAGTCTACAGGCCCGTGGATGGATAGAAGGAAGAGGTGAGAACGATTAATGTGGGGTTCATCTCTCCAGCTGCTCCTCTCAAAATCTTGTACTCATCCTTAGGATTATTTTTCTAGATTCCCACATCCAATCCATCTATAAATCCTGTTTGTTTCTTCTTGAAAATTAATCTGGCACCTGCATATTTCTGTTCTCTCTGCTTCTTTCTTTCTTTATTTTTTGAGATGGAGTTTCGCTCTTGTTGCCCAGGCTGGAGTGCAATGGCACGATCTCAGCTCACCACAACCTCCGCCTCTGAGGTTCAAGTGATCCTCCTGCCTCAGCCTCTCAAGTAGCTGGGATTACAGGCATGCCCCACCATGCCTGGCTAATTTTGTATTTTTAGTAGAGATGGGGTTTCTCCATGTTGGTCAGGCTGGTCTCAAACCCACGACCTCAGGTGATCCGCCCGCCTCGGCCTCCCAAAGTGCTGGGATTACAGGCGTGAGCCACCGCGCCCGATCTTGTTCTCTCTACTTCTAACCTTGCTCTTCCATTGTCTGTTTCCTTTTTTTTTGAGATGGAGTTTCACTCTTGTCGCCCAGGCTGGAGTGCAATGGCTCACCGCAACCTCTGCCTCCGGTGTTCAAGCGATTCTCCGGCCTCAGCCTCCTGAGTAGCTGGGATTACAGGCGCGCACCACCACACCCAGCTAATTTTTGTATTTTTAGTAGAGACGGGGGTTTCACCATGTTGGCCAGGCTGGTCTCAAACTCCTGACCTCAAATGATCCACCCACCTCGGCCTCCCAAAGTGTTGGCGTTACCGGTGTGAGCCACCGTACCCGGCCTCTTTCAGGTCTGTCTTCAAATGTCACCACCTCAGATTCTGGCCACCCTTCCTGAAACTGCACACCCTATACATACACCGCCCTTGGCTACCGAATTTTTTCTCGTTAGCCTTTTTTACCATCTAATAGGTATTGCATTTACTTATCGTGTTATTTTCTGTCTCTCTAACAACACTGGGAGGCGTACGAGGGTAAGGGCTGAAGGCTCTCTTGTCCTCAAGGCCCATGTACTATTTATTACATACATGAATGAATGAACGACTGCATTTCTCCCTTTTTTTGTTCCTCACCTACCTAAGGTTCGAGCTCCCTCAGCCCATTGGCCACGCCTCTGGAGTCTGACCACGCCTAGAAACACTGCGCATGCTCTGTCGCTAGCCAGCCCAGGCTCGGCGCTGAATCGGCACAAACCAGTCTCACTTCTCGTATCGCAGCGGGGAGGTTGGAGAAGAATTTTTTCCCATGTAAGGGCATACGTTGCCCGTCCCCTTCCCCAAGGAATGCACTAGGAATACTGTTCCTGTGTTTGCATGAGCTGTGGCACCGCACCGACTCGGGCTTCCGGGCCTCCCTCCTGCACGGGAGCCTCTCACTAGGTCTCCCCCGGGGCTGCGTTGGTGCCGTCCGTCACGGTCACGTGGGCGAGAAAATGGCGGCCCCCAGACCGCACTGCGAGCGTCGCGGCAGGTGAAGAGGTGGTGGCAGAGGCGCATGCGGGTACTGGTCGGGCCGACGGGCCCTGAGTCTCCACAGCTCGGTGAGGCGTCCCAGAGGCGGCGATCACGGTGTGGGGCCCGGGTCTGGCGGGCGGTGGCACCAGGAGCGCCTCGTTAGGGAATCCGGTCTCAGGGATTCGTTGACTGTGGATGGGGCGGGTTAAGGGGTCTCGAGTCCCGGCGATCTCTTTCCTCTGGGATTTTTTACATGAAAGAGTGCCCGCCTCACGTCCTGAAGCTCCTATGTCGTACGATTGGGTCTCGATGGTCCCCAGTGCACTGCCAGCTCGCACAGGCCTGGCCTCTGATTTCTGATGACCCCTCTTTAAAGGTGTCACTCTCCTTTGATGGTCACCTGTGCTTAGGTGGCTACACTGCCCTCGTCAAGCCCAGGCAGCCTTGCTGACGCCACTGTTAACCAGAGAGGGCTGCCGGCATGCCATAGCCTGCCTGTCTTGAGATGAAGCATCCGCCAGGTTCTCAGCCGATCTGGAGGAAAGAGAGGGGTCCCTTCTCCCCTCCTTGGCTGTGTTCTTTCATCCTAAGTCATTCAACAAAGCTTTGGTGGTTTAGAGCCCGACTCTGGAGCCAGACTTCCTGGATTCCTAACTCTTCACGCTGCTCCCAAGCAAGTTCCCAAGCACAGTCCCAAACTGTGCCTCAGTTTCCTCACCTGTAAAATGGGGACGATCTTAGTAACTACCTCGTAGGGTAGTGATGTAGATCGAATGAATTAATGAATGTAAAGAGCATGGAGTGCCTGGCGCGTAGCAAATGCTACATAAGTGTCAGCTGCTATTGTCACGGTTATCGTATTTAATTAATTTATTTATTTTGAGACAGGGTCTTGCTTTGTCGCTCAGTCTGGAGTGCAATGGCACGATCTCGGCTCACTGCAACCTCCGCCTCTCGAGTTCAGGCTATTCTCCTACCTCAGCCTCCCGAGTAGCTGGGAGGGGGGTGCCCACCACCACGCCCAGCTAATTTTTGTATTTTTAGTAGAGATGGGGTTTCACCATGTTGGTCAGCTGGTCTCGAACTCCTGAACTCAGATGGTCTGTCCACCTCAGCCTCCCAAAGCCAGTTATTGTTTTTATTGAGGCCCTACTGCGTGCGGGTCATTGCAGTAAGTGCTGGCAATACAACAGTGACCAAGATAGACTCAGTCCCAGCCTTCAGGGTTCTATTCTAATGAGGGATAAGACCAATCACAAGCAACTAAACCAATACTTTCCAATATGGTATCTAGGAGTCTTAGGCGCCATGGAGAAAAATAAAGCTGAATAAGCGAAAAGAGGTGGAAGAGTAACATTGTTCATTGTGATCAGGGAAGGCTTCCATGAGGAAGTGACATTGGAGACTCAGGAAAGCGAGAGGATGAGCACGGGTGTTCCTGGACCAAACTGAGGGTCGGGCTGCTATTTCTCGTGGTCCAATAACGAGATGCAGATTAACTGGGGAGGAAGAGAGTTTTTATTTCTGTAACCAGTTACAGGGAGAAGGCCTGGAAAATATCGCCAGACCAACTCAAAACGACAAAGTTTTCCAGAGCTTATATACCCTCTAAGCTATACATCTACATGTAAGAGCGCATTCATCTAAAGACATAAGTGACTTCTTTTAATCGATAACCAAGATCTGAATCCTGAAGACTTTCCTTTGGAACCTCAGTAAATTTACTTAATCTAAATGGGTCCAGGTGCTGGGGTGATCACCCTTATCTCGTCTCCAATGGGTCCAGGTGCTGGGGTGATCACCCTTATCTTGTCTCCTGCTAAATCATGGAGGTTTGGAGAGTTCTTCAGACACCCAGTAAAACTTGTTTAATCCTAAACGGGTCACGTTAAGAATTCCTTCGTTATTGGCTGGGCACGGTGGCTCAAGCCTGTAATTCCAGCACTTTGGGAGGCTGAGGAGGTAGATCACCTGAGGTTAGGAGTTCGAGACCAGCCTGACCAACATGGAGAAACCCTGTCTCTACTAAAAATACAAAATTAGCCTGGCATGGTGGTGCATGCCTGTAATCCCAGCTACTCGGGAGGCTGAGGCAGGAGAATCACTTGAACCCTGGAAGCGCAGGTTGTGGTGAGCCAAGAAAATGCCACTACACTCCAGCCTGGGCAAAAGAGCAAAATTCTGTCTCAAAAAAAAAAAAAAAATTCCTTCATTATCTAGTCATGCCTTAAGGCCCAGGAAAGGCCTGGGCAAAACTCTTGGTGGGCTTTTGTTACACTCCAGCCTTTGTATTAGGGCACTGGCTCTTTTAGCTTTTAATGTTTAACTTAACCACTCAGTCAGTGCTGAAACAGTTATGGAGGCCTGTGTTAGCGAGGCCTGGCCTGCTACGTGGGGACATCTAGGGAAGAACGTTCCTCATGGAGATCACAGCAAATGCAAAGGCCCTAGGGCTGGACTGGGCCCGGCATGTTGGAGGAACAGCAAGGAGGCCTGTGTGGCTGGAGCGGAGCTAGAGAGGGAAGAGGTGATGGGAGATGGTCATGAAGGGCCTTTGGGACTGTCAAGTAGTTGAGTGAGGAGGCATAGGAGGATTTTAAGCAAGGGAGTGATATGGTCCAGTTTACACTTTTTTTTTTTTTTTTTTTTTTTTTGAGATGGAGTCTCACTCTGTCGCCCAGGCTGGAGTGCAGTGGTGCAATCTCGGCTCACTGCAAGCTCCGCCTCCCGGGTTCACGCCATTCTCCAGCCTCAGCCTCTCCGAGTAGCTGGGACTACAGGCGCCCGCCACCACGCCCGGCTAATTTTTTTGTATTTTTAGTAGAGACTGGGTTTCACCGTGGTCTCGATCTCCTGACCTCGTGATCCGCCCGCCTCGGCCTCCCAAAGTGCTGGGATTACAAGGGTGAGCCACCGCACCCGGCGGTCCAGTTTACATATTGAAAGTACTTCTGAATCTGTTATCTAAGCTGTATAACAAAAATCCCCATAATGGCTGGGTGTAGTGGCTGATGCCTGTAATCCTAACGCTTTGGGAGGCTGAGGCAGGATGATCACTTGAGCCTGGGAGTTGGAGACCAGCCTGGGCAACATAGAAGTGAGACCCCATCTCTACAAATAATAATAAAAAAAAATTAGCTGGGCATGCTGGTGTGTGCCTGTAGACCCAGCCACTAGGGAGTCTGAGGCAGGAGGATCACTTGAGACTGGGAGTTGGAGGCTACAGTGAGCTGTGATCATGCTACTGTACTCCAGCCTGGCGACAGAACAAGATCCTGTCTCAAAAACAACAAAGAACAAACAAAAAAACATACTTGGTTACCTTCAGCAACAGTAAACAGTGTGGCACACAGTTGCTCTGGGCCTGGCTTAGCTGGCTGGCTCTGGGTCTGGCCTCTGGTAAGGCCTCAGTGGAGACAATCTGGGGCTGCATCATATGAAGGTTCGCCTGGGGCTGGACGAGCTGCTGCCAGCCCACTTCTCTCACATGGCTGTTGGTGGGAGGGCTCAGTTTTTTGCCACGTGGGCCCCTACAAAAGACTGCTTGAGCATCCTCACAACATGGTCACTGGCTTCCCCTAGAGAGAGAACACGGATGAGACTGTTGTGCCTTTTATGCCCTAACCTTGGAAGTCTTGCTCTGTTCCATCTTCTTGGCATTCACATGGGTCAGCCCTATTCAGAGTGGGAGGGGACTATATAAAGCCTTGAATATTGGGTGGGGATTGCCAGGGCCCTTTTGGGGGTCAGCTGTCCCTCTGGCTGCTGTGTGGAGAGCAGACAGTGGAGGTCATTTCTGATAGGCCTATAGGTGAAAGGCAGTGCAGAGACTGAGGCCCAGAGAGGGACAGCAACTTACAGAAGGCTGCACAGCTAGTAGGGGGTTGGAGCTGAGCTTTCAGCGCAGATGCTCAGGTTGGTCAGTGGGTAGGAAGTTGCCCCACCCAGGTCCTAGGAACAAGCCAACGCACTGGTGAAGGGGGCTTCTAACCCAGGCTTTCATATTTCTGCCATAGGTTCTTACATCCCGTGTCCCCAGGTTTAGCCTGAGCAGGGTTGTGGAAGGCCGGGGCCCATCGACAGCACGATGGTGACGGAGCAGGAGGTGGATGCCATCGGGCAGACGCTGGTGGACCCCAAGCAGCCCCTGCAGGCCCGCTTCCGGGCGCTGTTCACGCTGCGCGGGCTCGGCGGCCCAGGTGCCATTGCCTGGATCAGCCAGGCCTTCGGTGACGATTCTGCCCTGCTCAAGCACGAGCTGGCCTACTGCCTGGGCCAGATGCAGGATGCCCGCGCCATCCCCGTGCTGGTGGACGTGCTGCAAGACACCCATCAGGAGCCCATGGTGCGCCATGAGGCAGGTGAGCACCTGTCTGTGTCCCGGGCAACTGCTCCCTCCTGCCTCACTTCTTCATGACCCCACGTGTCCCCGTCCTCACTCAGGTGATAAATATCAGGGTGATCAACTGCCCCATAAAGCACCAGATAGTAAATACCTGCAGCTCTGCAGCCAGACAGCGACTCAGTAAAGCCAGCGTAGGTAGTCTGTCACCAAATGGCTACGGCTGTGTGCCCAGACAACCTCAACTGGGCAGGGGGCGGTGGCTCAGGCCTGTAATCTTAGTACTTTGGGAGGCCCAGGAAGGTGGATCATTTGAACTCAAGAGTTCAAGACCATCCTGGGCAACATGGCAAAGCCCTGTCTCTAGAAAAAATACACAAATCAGCCAGGCATGGTGGCATGCACCTGTAGTCCCAGCCACTTGGGAGGCTGAGGCGGGAGAATCGCTTGAGCCCGGGAAGTCAAGGTTGCAGTGAGCCATGATCGTGCCACCGCACTCCAGCCCGGGCAACAGAGTCAGATCCTGTCTGTGAGAAAACCAAAAAACAAACTTCATTTGTAAATGCTGAGATTTGAATTTCATATAAATTCCACCCATCAGGAAGTACCATCCCTTTGATGTTTTGTTTTAAACCATTTATTTGCTTGCTTTGGGTCAGAGTCTCGCTCTGTCACCCAGGCTGGGGTACTGTGGTGCTGTCTTGGCTCACTGCAACCTTTGCCTCCCGGGTTCAAGTGATTCTCCTGCCTTAGCCTCCCAAGTAGCTAGCGTTACAGGTGTGTGCCACCACGCCTGGGTAATTTTTATATTTTTAGTAGAGATGGGTTTTGCCATGTTGGCCAGGCTGGCCTTGAACTCCTGGCCTCAAGTGATCCCTCCTGCCTCGGCCTCCCGAAGTGCTGGGATTACAGGCGTGAGCCATCGTGCCCAGCCTTAAACCCTTAAAAGTGTTTTAAAAACCATTCTTTGCTCATATAAAAACAAGCAACAAGTCATAGATCCCCAACCCCTAATGTATATTAGATTTACTCCACTTATTGGAGACACATTTAGTGAGCACCTACTGTATGCCAGGCTCTGTCATGTATGTAAGAGACGAAACAGTTACAATACAGATACAAGCCGGGCATCGTGGCTCACGCCTGTGGTCCCAGCTACTCAGGAGGCTGAGGCAGGAGGATTACTTGAGCCAGGGAGGTTGAGGCTGCAGTTAGCCATGATCACGCCACTGCACTCCAGCCTGGGCAACAGAGTGAGACCGTGTCTCAAAAAAATGGACTGTTCAGGTCGGGTGCGTTGGCTCACGCCTGTAATCCCAGCACTCTGGGAGGCTGAGGCAGGTGGATCACCTGAAGTCAGGAGTTCAAGACTAGCCTGGCCAACATGGTGAAACCCCGTCTCAACTAAAAATACAAAAAAAGTAGCTGGGCGTGGTGGCCGGCACCTGCAATCCCAGCTACTTTGGGAGGCTGAGGCAGGAAAATCACTTGAACCCAGGAGGCGGAGTTTGCAGTGAGTGGAGATCGCGCCACTGTACTCTAGCCTGGGTCACAAGAGCGAAGCTCTTTTAAAAAAAAAAAAAAAAGAAAGAAAGGACTCTTGTAGCGAGGGACCTAGACAGCAAAGGAGACCAGTGAGGCAGGTAGTTGGTGCGTCTGTGCCACTGGGACTGTGTTTCTGTAACCAGTGAGCTCCTTTGCAATTAGCGCGTGGGAGCTGCCTGACACAGAGCGTGTGTTGGCGCATAGGGGACTCTTCCCGGCGGAGGGAGCCTGCCAGGCAGGTGCACAAACGCAAACCGCAACCTTCAGGAAAGGCAAAAGCCACCAGCTCAGCCGCCTCACAAGCAGGGCCCTTGAGCTCGATTCTGAGAAAATGCAAGGAACATCCGCACCTAGGGCTCTACGGGGAGCCGCCGACAGCCTTGCTCTGACCTGGGCTTGCGACGCCTGCACTAGCGTCTGTACCCGAACCCACCTAAGTGTAGCCCCAGTGGCCTCAAATTCTGGAGTCTCCAGCCGGCAGGCCCGGCCTGTTTTGGGCTTGTTTTTTTGAGACAGGGTCTCACTCTGTCACCCGTGCTGGAGTACACTGGTGTGATCATGGCTCACTGCAACTCTGACCTCCTGGGTTCTTGGAGCTGCTTGTCAGCTGTGATCCCGAGTCGTAGGGATATACTCGTCTCCCTGTCTCATGGTACGGGCCAGGATGGGCTCCATTTTGCTCTGAGCGGCAGGTGGGTGCGGTTCCAGGCAATGCCTTGCTCTGGGGAGGGGATGCTGATTGGTCCAGCGGGGAGCCTGTACCCACTGCTGCTCCAATCAGCCGTGGACAGAGGCGGGGCTTCCCCACAGGGGCAGAGCCGTGGGAGGGGTGTCCTCTGGTCCCACAGGTAGCCGGGCATTTTCCACACATCCACCCCACCAACATGAGCTCTCCGGCTGCTTCTTCCCAGGGGAGGCCCTGGGGGCCATTGGGGACCCGGAAGTTCTGGAGCTCCTGAAGCAATATTCCTCGGATCCCGTCATTGAGGTAACCAGGTCCCCGCTTGTCTCCCTGCCAGTCTTGGGTCCCTGGGAAGCCCTGCCCAGCCCCGCCCCAGCCCGGACCTGGAGCAGCCTCATACCCTCCCCATCTCTGGTTGCCAGGGCGACCACTTGGCCAAGGATGCCCCAGGGATGAGGGAGGCGAGGGCGACAATCCGGACAGACACTTGCTGCGCCCCATTTGGCAAAACGGCGACACCCAGCTTTGCTCACCCACTTCCATCCCGGGCCTTGAGCCCCTGAGCCGGCCTGACCCCCTTTCTCTGAACCCCCATGTCCAGTCCCTCTGCCAAGACCCCTCTGAACCCACCCAGTGCCCTCTACCTCTGATACCTTGCCCTGGCCCGCCAGACCTCTTCAGGGATCTCCTGCTACCTTCTAAAATTTCTTCTTGGTTTTTTTTTTTTTTTTTTGAGACGGAGTCTCGCTCTGTCACCCAGGCTGCAGTGCAGTGGCGCAATCTTGGCTCACTGCAAGCTGTGCCTCCCAGGTTCATGCTATTCTCCTGCCTCAGCCTCCAGAGTAGCTGGCACTACAGGTGCCCACCACCACGCTCAGCAAATTTTTTTGTATTTTTAGTAGAGACGGGGTTTCACCATGTTAGCCAGGGTGGTCTCGATCTCCTGACCTCGTGATCCACCCGCCTCGGCCTCCCAAAGTGCTGGGATTACAGGCGTGAGCCACCGCGCCCGGCCCAAAAATGAAACAAATTTTTATTTTATTAGTTTTTTCTTTATAGAGACGAGGTCCTGCTCTGTCGCCCAGGCTGGTCTTGAACTCCTGGGCTCAAGCAATCCTCCTGCCTTGGTCTCCTTAACTGCTGGGATTATGGGCATGAGCCGCTTCATCCGGCCCCATCGTTCATTTTTGTGGCTGAGTCACGTTCCGTGGTGTGGACGGCCCATGCCGTGTCCACTCACTGTGGCTGGATGCTTGAATTATCTCTGCTTTTTAGCCGTTATGAGTTATGCCGCCACGGACATGCGTGTGCATGTGTTTGTGTAGACATGCCTGTTCCTTTCTCCCCTGCCACCTCTCGTCCACATCCCACCCCGACCCTTAGTCTCTCCTCCTCTGGGGCAGCAGGGGGTACGTGTGACACTCAATTCCGCTGTTCTGTTCCACGCTTAAAGCTCTCACGATACCTCATCACCTTTAGGACAAAATCCCAAGGCCTTACAGTGGCCGGCAGGCCTTACCCAGTCAGGCGGGGCCACACATGTTCCTTTGGCCCTCACCACTCCCGCAGAGTCCTGCCTCAGGGCCTTGGCACCGCTGCTTCCCCATCCCCGGGTCTCCACCTGACTCCCTCCCTACGCTGGCTTAGGTCTCTGCCTCCACATCACCTCCTCCCTGAGGCCCTCCCCAGCCCTCCAGTCCCCGAGTCACTCACAAGTCAGCCACCCCTGCTGGCTTACTTCCTGCCTGGAATGATGGGTTAGTCACCCTGCCAGTGTCTCTCTCCCCTGCTAAGCTGCCATCCCAGGGGGTGGGGAAGGGCCCCTGAGACCCCCCAGGGCCAACTCGCTGCCTGATACCCCTCCCCGCAGGTGGCCGAGACCTGCCAGCTGGCCGTGCGCAGGCTGGAGTGGCTGCAGCAGCACGGCGGGGAGCTGGCGGCGGGACCCTACCTCTCCGTGGACCCTGCCCCGCCGGCTGAGGAGCGTGACGTGGGGCGCCTGCGGGAGGTGCTGCTGGACGAGTCCCGGCCGCTCTTCGAGCGATACCGCGCCATGTTCGCCCTGCGCAACGCGGGAGGCGAGGAGGCTGCCCTGGCGCTGGCCGAGGGTGAGGAGGGGCTTCTGGGGTGGGGTCCTGGGCATTGCCTCGCTGTGAGGTTCAGTGATGGCATCTGTGCAGTGGGGCCGTGGCCTGCCCCCGGGAACGGCATCCCGGGCCTGGCCCCAAGCATTTCCCATGGGGCCTGTTAACCCGTGCAAGCGTCCCTCTCGGTCCCCATAGCTTCCAGCTTTTCCCGCCCCCATAGCTGCGGTCAGTTCCCCTGGGCAGCCCTAATCACTGGGGCTGGGGGCAGGGGTGTCTTCAAGATAGAACACCCCAGATTGGGCGTGGTAGCTGACGCCTGTCGTCCCAGCACTTCGGGAGGCCGCGGTGGGAAGATCTCCAGGACTTGGAGACCTGCTTGGGCAAGATAGCAAGACCCCATGTCTCACAAAAGAAAAGACAGCTCCCCTTCGCACCTCTCCTGGTCCCAGCGAGTGTCCCTCTTCCCTGCAGGTCTGCACTGTGGGAGCGCCCTCTTCCGCCACGAGGTCGGCTACGTCCTGGGACAGCTGCAGCACGAGGCGGCGGTGCCCCAGCTGGCGGCCGCCCTGGCCCGGTGCGCCGAGAACCCCATGGTACGGCACGAGTGCGCGGAGGCCCTGGGCGCCATCGCCCGGCCCGCCTGCCTAGCCGCGCTGCAGGCTCACGCGGACGACCCAGAGCGCGTGGTGCGTGAGAGCTGCGAGGTGGCTCTGGACATGTATGAGCACGAGACCGGGCGGGCCTTCCAGTACGCGGACAGCCTGGAGCAGCTGCGCGGGGTCCCCTCCTAGGGCCCCGCCCTCACCTGGGGCTCCTCGAGGACTCTTGAGGGCCTCTCCTCCCCCGCAGAGCTTTGGCGTCTAAACCGGGTGTGTGTGAATCGGTGTCATCGCTTGTGTCTTGCTGGGCGCACGGTTGCGGTTGCTGTCCCCCTCCTCCGTCTGGGACCGAGGAGCTGCCGTTGTGCTGTGACTCCCTGAGTCCCCTGACCGCTCCCCGGGGCCTGGCGCAGGGCTGTAGCGTGGAAGTTTCCAGGCTTGGGGTGGGACTCTGCGGGAGGCTCCGGGATGCCCGGCTCAGGACAGGGGAGGATCGCGAGGGAAGCCAGGGGAGGATCGCGAGGGAAGCCAGGGGCAGAGCTGGGGCTCTGGGAAGAGGCTGGCGTTATGGTGGCTTCAGCTTCACTAGGAATGGGGCGCAGGGTCTGGGGGCCTCTGACTCCCCACCCCGAGGCCTGGGTAGGGACGGGGTGGTGGTCCCTGAGTGGGTCAGGTAGGGCACAGGGACCAGGGAGGGACAAGCAGACCTCAAAGCGCTGCCCAGATGGAATATTAAATTATTTTTGCCAAGCATTGACTCCTCTGAGTGTTTTGGGTGAGGGGAGCGTGGGAGGGAGGGAGGGGTGGCTTTGACTCCTCTGAGTGTATTGGGTGAGGGGAGTGTGGGAAGGAGGGAGGGGTGGGGGTTTTCAGGGAACGTTCCCCGAGAGTGTGTGGCGTCTGGGCCGGGGGGCAGGGGGACGGTTGTATCTGCAGCCGTTGGCTCTGGGATCTGTCCTGCCACTGACTCTGAGCCACCATCAGCGACAGGCAGGCCTGCACCTGTTTTATGTACTGTTACCTGGTCAGATCTGCCCAGCCAACTCCCTCCAAGGGGGCTCTGGGGAAACTGCCCTCCAGCCTGGCCCTTCCCGGACCCCCATCTTCCCCCAGCTCCTGTTTTGGGTGCAGTGGGAGGGGTTCTGTGGTCCAGCTGAGAGCCCAGACATGGCTTCCTCTGCCGGCTCCCCCAGCCCTTCCATGTGTGGCTGGGGACAGCCCACTTACCTCTCTGTAAAATGGGCATAGCAGTAGAATCACAGGTGCAGAGCTCCTGGTCTGCAGCCAGAGAGGCCAAAACCAGAAGACAGGAGGCAAAATGCAACGGGAACCGACTATCCACTGAGCTGTGTTCTCCACTGGAGCGCTGGATCCTGCCCTGGGGCGTCAGTTTAGCTTGTCATGGGGTGGGGGGGTGGGGGTGTGCAGCTGGCATCTAGTCAGGTAGTCGGGGGAGGCCGGGGATGCTGGAAGACACCCTCCAGCACTCGGTCCCCACAACACAGAACGATCCGGCCCCAAATGAGTGCAGAGGTTGAGAAACCTGCGTGGAAGTCACATGTTTGATTATAGGTTTTTAATTTTAATTTATTCTATTATTTTTGTTGAGATGGAATTTCACTCTTATTACTCAGGCTGGAGTGCAATGGCATGATCTCGGCTCACTGCAACCTCCGCCTGCCGGGCTCAAGCATTTCTCCTGCCTCAGCTTAACAAGTAACTGGGATTACAGGCATGCACCATCACGCCCAGCTAAATTTTTTTTGTTTGTTTGTATTTTTTTTTTTCTTGAGATGGAGTCTCGCTCTGTTGCCCAGGCTGGAGTGCAGTGGCGCGATCTCCACTCACTGCAGGCTCCGCCTCCTGGGTTCACGCCATTCTCCTGCCTCAGCCTCCCAAGTAGCTGGGACTACAGGCACATGCTGCCACGCCCAGCTAATGTTTTGTATTTTCAGTAGAAACGGGGTTTCACCGTGTTAGCCAGGATGGTCTCGATCTCCTGACCTCATGATCTGCCTGCCTCGGCCTCCCAAAGTGCTGGGATTACAGGTGTGAGCCACTGCACCTGGCCCGTTTGTATTTTTAGTAGAGACAGGCTTTCACCATGTTGGTCATGCTGTTCTCAAATTCCTGACCTCAGGTGATCCACCCGCCTTGGCTTCCCAAAGTGCTGGGATTACAGGCATGAGCCACCACGCCCAGCTTTTTTTTTCCCTCCCCCTGAGATGGAGTCTTGCTCTGTTGCCCAGGCTGGAGTGCATTGGCACAGTCTCAGCTCAATGCAACCTCTGCCTCCCGGGTTCAAGTGATTCTCCTGCCTCAGCCTCCCGAGAAGCTGGGAATACAGGCACGAGCTACCATGCATGCCCAGCTAATTTTTGTATTCTTAGTAGAGATGGGGTTTCACCACGTTGGCCAGGCTGGTCTTGAACTCTTGACCTTGTGATCCGCCCGCCTTGGCCTCCCAAAGTGCTGAGATTACAGGCGTGAGCCACTGCGCTTGGCTCACCACTTTTTTTTTTATTTTTATTTATTTTTATTTATTTATTTTTTTATGGAGAGGGTCTCGCTCTGTCTCCCAGGCTGTAGTGCAGTGGCCGATCACTGCAGCTTACTGCAGCCTCGACCTCCTGGGCTCAAGCAATCCTCCTATCTTGGCCTCCCAAGCAGTTGGGACCTCAGGTTTGCCCCCACCATGCCTGACTAATATTTGTATTTTTTGTAGCGATGGGGTCGCAATATGTTTTGTTCTGTGTCGAGACAAGGTCTCACTCTGTTGCCCAGGCTGGAGTGTGGTGGTGCAATCTCAGCTCATTGCAACCTCTGCCTCCCAGGTTTAAGTGATTCTTGTGCCTCAGCCTCCTGAGTAGCTGGGACTACAGGCACGTGCCTCCATGCCTGGCTGATTTTTGTATTTTTAGTAGAGACGGGGTTTCACCATGTTGGCCAGGCTGGTCTTGAACTCCTGGCCTCAAATGATCTGCCTTCCTCAGCCTCCCAAAGTGCTGGGATTATAGACATGAGCCACATGCCTGGCCATCTTGTTTATGTTTTAGAGACAGAGTGTTGCTCTGTTGCCCAGGCTGGAGAGCAGTGGCTCGATCTAAGCTCACTGCAACTTCTGTCTCCCAGGCTCAAGTGATCCCCACCTCAGCCTCCTGAGCAGCCAGCATCCATTCTACTATAGTTCCGTGTGGCTCTCTCTCTTGCCATCTGTTCTCTCTGTCACTTTCTTGTTGGCCTCCAACCTCCCTCATCCTCACTCAGCTGATGACCTTGCTTTCGGCTTCAGTGAAAAAATCAAACAGACCTTCCGTGCACCCCCACCAACAGCTGTGCCTGCCTGCCTGTCCCCGTGCCATGCATGCTGCCTCCCCTCCTGCCCGCTAATGCTGGCTGATGAACTGTTGGTTCCGCTAGCCAAGACTTACCTAAGATCCTTATGGCTGTGCAACAAATTACTCCAAACTTAGCAGCTTCAAACAGCTGGACTTGGGTCAAATCGTGTCCTCCCAAAAGGCTTGTCCAGGTGGTAACCCCTGGTACCCATAAATGTGACCTGATTTGGAAATAGAGTCTTTGCAGGTGTTGTTAAGGATCTCAGCATGAGATCATCCTGGATTTAGGGTAGACCCTAAATCCAATGACCGATGTCCTTATAGAGACAGAAAAGTAGACCTGAGCGTGGTGGCACATGCCTATAGTCCCAGCTACTCTAGAGGCCAAGGCAGGATCGCTTATGCCCAGGAGTTCAAGACCAGCCTGGGCACCATGGTGAGACTGCATCTCTTCTTCTTTTTTTTTTTTTTTTGAGATGGAGTCTCGCTCTGTCACTCAGGCTGGAGTGCGGTGGCGCAATCTCGGCTCACTGCAAGCTCCGCTTCCCAGGTTCACGCCATTCTCCTGCCTCAGCCTCTCCAAGTAGCTGGGACTACAGGCGCCCACCACCACGCCTGGCTAATTTTTTTGTATTTTTAGTAGAGACAGGGTTTCACTGTGGTCTCGATCTCCTGACCTCGTGATCCGCCCGCCTCCGCCTCCCAAAGTGCTGGGATTACAAGCGTGAGCCACCGCGCCCGGCGAGACTGCATCTCTTTAAAAAAAAAAAAGACAAGGCCGGATGCGGTGGCTCACACCTGTCATCCCAGCACTTTGGGAGGCTGAGGCAGGTGGATCACCTGAGGTCAGGAGTTCGAGACCAGCCTGGACAACATGGTGAAACCGCATCTCTACTGAAAATACAAAAATTAGCTGGGTGTGGTGGTGCACACCTGTAATCCCAGCTACTTAGGAGGCTGAGGCAGGAGAATCACTTGAACCCAAGAGGCAGAGGTTGCAGTGAGCTGAAATCGCATGCCATTGCACTCCAGCCTGGGCGACAAGAGCAAGACTCCATCTTAAATAAAGAAGACAAGAAAACCCCCAGAGATAGAGGAAAGAAGGCAGATACCTTTCCTGTGGGTCATGAGTCTGGGAGCAGCAAGCGTATCTGGATGTTTCTGGCTTTGGGTGTTTCATGAGGTTGCAGTCAAGCTGTCGGCCAGGGCTGCCTCATCTGAAGGCTCAACTGAGGCCGAAGGAGCCACTTCCAAGGTGGCACCTTCCAATGCGACATTGGCTGCCTGAGCCACCTCTTTTGCTCACCAACTCCTGGTCCTTCTCATCAACTCAGCCATTACTTCAGCCATTCCCCCTTTTCTCTCCTGCTTCCTTGATTTCCTCTCTTTACCCATCAGCACAGACCAGCTGTAATTTTTTTAAAACAACAAGAAAAAGCTGGGCAAAGTGGCTCACACCTGTAATCCTGGCATTTTTGTGAGGCTGAGGCAGGTAGGTCACTTGAGGTCAGGAGTTGGAGACCAGCCTGTCCAACATGGTGAAATCCTGTCTCTGCTAAAAATACAGACATTAACTGGGCATAGTGGCCCACGCTTGTAGTCCCAGCTACCCGGAAGGCTGAGGTATGAGAATTGCTTAAACCTGGGAAGTGGAGGTTGCAATGAGCCGAGATCGCCCCACTGCACTCCAGCCTGGGCAACAGAGGGAGACGGAGTCTTAAAGCAACAACACCAACAACAACAAGAAAAACAAAACCCTAGAAACTAGTCCCAGCTACTTGGGAGGCTGAAGCAGGAGAACCACTTGAACCCGGGAGGCGGAGGTTGCAGTGAGCAGAGATCATACCACTGCACTCCAGCCTGGGTGACAGAGGGAGACTCTGTCTCAAAAACAAACAAAATTCAAATATAAAAAGCCACCCTCACCGGGCGCAGTGGCTCACGCCTGTAATCCCAGCACTTTCGGAGGCTGAGGCGAGTGGATCACAAGGTCAGGAGATCGAGACCATCCTGGCTAACACGGTGAAATGCCGTCTCTACTAAAAGCACACAAAAAAATTAGCTGGGCGTGGTGGCGGGCACCTGTAGTCTCAGCTACTCGGGAGGCTGAGGCAGGAGAATAGTGTGAACCCGGGAGGCGGAGCTTGCCTGGGCAACAGAGAGAAACTATTTCTCAAATAAATAAATAAATAAATAAATAAAATAAAATAAAAAAAAGCCACCCCCTTTTTTGTAGAGACAATATCTAGCTCTGTCACCCAGGCTGGAGTACAGTGGCACAATCTTAGCTCACTGCAGCCTCCAGCTCCTGGGCTTAAGCAATCTTCCTGCCTCAGCCTCCCAAGTCCCTGGGACTACAGACGTGAGCCACTGTGCCTGGCAAGGGTCGCTCTCTTTTTTGTTTGTTTGTTTTTGAGATGGAGTCTCGCTCTGTCACCCAGGCTGGAGTGTAGTGGTGGGATCTCGGCTCACTGCAACCTCCGCCTCCCGGGTTCAAGCGATTCTCCTGCCTCAGCCTCCCGAGTAGCTGAGATTATAGGCGCGTGTCACCACGCCTGGCTAATTTTTGTATTTTTAGTAGAGATGAGGTTTCACCATGTTGGTCAGGCTGGTCTTGAACTCCTGACCTCGTGATCAGCGTTCCTCAGCCTCCCAAAGTGCTGGGATTACAGGCTTGAGCCACCATGCCTGGAAAGGCTCACGCTTCTACACATTGTTGCATTTCCTCCTCCCAACACCCCAGGAAACTTTACCCACCCCACTGTAGAGAGAAGCCAGGGAACCCTGGAGAGCCAAGGTCATGCTGTGACAGGCAGAGCTGGGATTTGAACCCAGGTCTTCCTCACCACCACCTCCTACTGCCTTGTCCTGGCTCCCCGGCCCCTGGCTGCCTGGAATTCCTGGTGTTTCTCCCCAGGTTTCTCCTCTGCAGTGTTCCTGACTCAGGAAATGGCAACACCATCATTGCAGGCATTTAGCCTAAAAACAGGTTTGGTTAATGAAAGGCTGGGTGCGGTGGCACATGCCTGTAATCCCAGCACTTTGTAAGGCTGAGGCAGGAGGATCGCTTGAGCCCAGGAGTTAAAGAGCAGCCTGGGTAACATAGTGAGACCCTGTTTCTATAAAAAAAAATACGGCCAGGCGCGGTGGCTCAGGCTTGTAATCCCAGCATTTTGGGAGGCCGAGGCGGGCGGATCACGAGGTCAGGAGATCGAGACCACAGTGAAACCCCGTCTCTACTAAAAATACAAAAAAATTAGCCGGGCGTGGTGGCGGGCGCCTGTAGTCCCAGCTACTCGGAGAGGCTGAGGCAGGAGAATGGCGTGAACCCGGGAGGCGGAGCTTGCAGTGAGCCGAGATTGCACCACTGCACTCCAGCCTGGGCGACAGAGTGAGACTCCGTCTCAAAAAAAAAAAAAAAAAAAAATACAGAAAATTAGGTAGGTGTGGTGGCACAGACCTGTAGTCCCAGCTACTCAGGAGGCTGAGGCAGGAAGATCGCTTGAACCTGGGCAGTCAAGGCTGCAATGAGCCAAGATCCCACCACTGCACCACCGCACTCCAGCCTGGGTGACAGAGCAAGGCCCTGTCTCAAAAAAAAAGGTCCATCTCAAATCTGCCCACTTTCCTTCCACTAGGACCAGCTCAGTCCCCTCCTGGCTACCCCCTGGCCCCCACAGTCTGTTTCCCCCAAAGCAGCCACCAGGGGGCACCTGTGAGCACCTGGGTCCAGGGGGCACCTGTGAGCACCTGGGACCCGTCCCTCCTCTGCCTACAGCCCTCCATGGCTCCCACCTTCCTCAGGGTCTAGGCCAAAGTCTTCCTCACAGTCTACATGGCCCTGCAGGACCTGCCCTGACAACTCCCCATCTTCCCCTCCCCCCTACTCCCCCGGCTCACTCTGCTCCAGCCAAACTGGCCTCCTCACTGTTCCCCCAACACGCCAGGCACAGTCCTGCCCCAGGGCCTTTGCAGGGGCTGTGCCCTCTGCTTGGAACTCTCTTTCCCCTGGATCTCCTATGGCTGGTTGCCTTTTTCCTCCAGGTCTTTGCTCAAATATCACCTCCTCAGTGATGGCTTGGCAGCCCTATTTTTTTTTTTTTTTTGAGATAGTCTCACTCTGTCACCCAGGTTGTAGTACAGTGGTGCAATCATAGCTCACTGTGGCCTTGAACTCCTGGGCTCAAGCAATCCTCCCGCCTCAGCCTCCTGAGTAGCTAGGACTACAGGCACGCACCACGCCTGGCTAGTTTTTAAAGTTTTTGTAGAGATGCAGTCTTGCTATGTTGCCCAGGGAGGTCTTGAACTCCTGGCTCAAGTGATCCTCTTGCCTCAGCCTCCCAAAGTGTTGGGACTACAGGCGTGAGCCACTGCGCCCAGCCACACCTCCCTTTCTAACCTAATATGTCATTTATTCTAAGGTTACGTTTCTTTCTTAGCATCCATCTCCCTCCCTGGAATGTCCGGTTTTGATCTTTTTTTTTTTTTCCTTTTATTATTTTTTATTTTTTTGATACGGAGTTTCGCTTTGTTGCCCAGGCTGGAGTGCAGTGGGATGATCTCGGCTCACTACAACCTCCACCTCCCAGGTTCAAGCGATTCTCGTGCCTCAGCCTCCCGAGTAGCTGGGACTACAGGTGCCCGCCACCATGTCCAGCTAGTTTTTGCATTTTTAGTAGAGACGGGGTTTCACCATGTTGGCCGGGCTGGTCTCGAACTCCTGTCTCAAGTGATCCGCCCACCTCAGCCTTCCAAAGTGCTGGGATTACAGGCGTGAGCTACTGCGCCCGGCCTGGTCTTTCTTACTCATAGCTGTGCCCCAGCACCTAAGAGAGTGCCCAGCCATAGTCACTGCTCAATACATATTCGATGAATGAATGAAGAGCCAGGCACAGTGGCGAGGACCTTTAGTTCCTGCTACTCGGGAGACTGAGGCGGGAGGATTGCTTGAGCCCAGGAGGTTGAGGGTGCCATGAGCTATGATCGCGTCACTGCACTCCAGCACCCAGGGTGACAGAGCGAGACCCTGTCTCAAAAATAATAACAATATTAGCCAGGCGTGGTGGTGTGCACCTGTAATCCCAGCTACTCTGGAGGCCGAGGTGGGAGAATCACTTGCACCCGGGAGGTGGAGGTTGCAGCGAGCTGAGATCTCGCCTTTGCACTCTAGCCTGGGTGACAAGAGTGAAACTCCGTCTCAAAAAAAATTAAATAAATAAAATAAAATAATAATAATTAAAAAGATGAATGAATGAAGAAAGTGAGCCTGCCATGAGGAAATCTGGGCAGGGCGTTCCCGGGAGAAGGAAGCGCAGATTCGGAGGTCCCGAGGTGGGGACGGCTGGGCAGAGTTGTGGCTGGAGCTGAGCAGGTAGGTTGCCCGTGGGCGGAAGTGGTTTACAATGTGATTAACCCAGGCAGATGGTGGCCGTGGGGCAGCCGCCCAATCCTCTTAGCTCAAAGCCCCTTAATACTTCCGCTGTGTGGGTCACCTCCGGGCCTCCCCTGTGCCGGGCGGACACCATGCCGGGGCTGGCGGCCGAGGGGGAGGCCGAGGGCTGGAGCCCGTCCCCGCCACTGTACGAGGAGTACCGGCCGCCGCCCCTGGACAGCATCCGCCTGCCCAGGTACGTGCTGTACCTGCTGCTGGCCACGCTGGTGGTGGTGGCCGTCGCCTACGCCATCGTCGGGCACCTGATCAAAGACCTCGCCCACGACCTGGCCGGTGAGCTGCCCCCACCGAAACCTAGCCGGGGCTGATGCTGGGTCACCCTGGGTGGGTGGTCGGGGGATCCAAGGGCTTCTCCTAGCTGAGAAGGGGACAGAGGAGGGTGGCTGGGGCCGGGGAGTTGCCTCACCAGCTCCCTTGCCGCAGACTGGGTGTTTGGCCCGAAGCCAGACCAGGAGGCAGCACCCCGGGAGCTGCGCCCCAGCCTGACCGGCGAGGACTTGGAGGGGCTGGACCTGCAGCTGGCCCTGGCCTGGCAGGGCGAGGAGGAAGCTGGCGGGGGTGGCGAGGGAGCCCCCTCTGAACCCCCGCCTCCCCCGGAGCCCCGCCGCCCCTCCATTGCCTTCAAGGACCCCCCATCCCGAAGCTCCTTCTGGAATCTGATGTGAACTTGAATCCTGAATCCGGGTTCCGGACGCTTTGGCGGTCGTGTAGACAGAACTTATGCGTGCCAGAGCCCTTTCTGCAAACCCTGAGCTGCCCGGTCGCAGCGGATGGCTTTCTCCTTCCCAGCCGGCAGGTTCCGGGGGTTGGACGCTGGCGACTTTCACATACTCAGAGCCTGCCCGGCTCAGCCTCAGCCGAGCCATCAGCAAACTGTGAACTAAAAACACTAGGGCGATTTAAAACGTTGTAATATTATCAGCCAACCTCACCGAGTGCTTAGCGCGTACCTGCTGCTGTGCAGAGCAGGCTTTTTCTATGCAGTATCTCATTTAATCCTCCAAGGTAGGACTGATCGCCTCCATTTAACAGATGGGGAAACCGAGGCATGCAATGATGAAGTGGCTTTGCCGAGGTCTCAGAGCACAGAGTGCTTTTCTCAGAAAAAGCCCAGGCAACTGCCTGAGTTTGGAGGGCAGGGTCTCCAAGGCGGGTCCCGCCCTCACCCCCCCTGCTGGGCTCCCCTATCTCCAAATCTTCTCCAGCCCCCACCTCGGCTGCTGGGTCTGCTTGTCTCTGGGGGGTGGTCCTGACTTCCTAACCAGATCCAGAGCTCCCAGACAGCACCAAGGCCTCCTTCCCTTCCCAGCCCTGCACAAGATGGGATACACAGTCAGAGTTTAATAGATGCCTGCCTGGCTGGTTCAAGCAGACCTGTGGCCGTCTTGGGGCTGGGATGTGTGAGCCGCGTCCTGCTGTGTGGCCGTTCTGCTCAGCGGTCATCCGCAGACCTCTGGAAGAGAGGGAGTGTCAGCGACTCAGCAGGTGCTCCATAAACACCTGTGTGACGACGCTGGGCCTTCCTACCACTCGTCTGGGCCGTGGCTGCTCCCGTGTCAGCTGGGGCGGGGTCCCCCTTTGCCCGGGCAGGGCCCGCTATCTAATCAGCCGAGGCACCAAGGTTGAGGACAGGAGAGCCTGGAGCCTGAGTCATCAGCCCTCCGGGACATCCCCACGTGAGAGCATCCAAGTTTGCAGGTGGACCACGGGCATGTGGCCTCCGCACACCTTTCCTGTCCCTGTGTGCTCCCACGGCTGCTTGTGGGTCCTCAGGGGCCAAGAGCCTGGGCGAGGCAGGATAACCTGGGGGCGAGGCAGACCTGGCTTCAAATCCCAGGTCAGACCTGCTGCGTGACCTTGATTGTCCTGGGCTCTGCACAATAAGACCGGCACTATTTCACGGGGCATTAAGAAAAGGAAATGCGATCTGTGAAACTGCCGAGCACGGAGCCTCGTGTGTACCCTGAGAGCACAAAAGGTGACTCTCAAACTTGCTTTTAGAGACAAGGTCTTGTTCTGTTGCCCAGGCTGGAGTGCAGTGGTGCAGTCGTAGCTTGCTGCAGCCTTGAACTCCTGGGCTCAAGCGATCCTCTCACCTCAGTCTCTTTGAGTAGCTGGGACTACAGGTGCAGGCCACCATGCTCAGCTAAGTTTTACATTTTTTATTTTAGAGACGGGAGGAGGTTGGTCTGGAACTCCTGGCCTCAAGCGATTCTCCCGCCTTGGCCTCCCAGAGTGCTGGGATTACAGGCGTGAGACACCGTACCGGGCCTTGGTGACTCTTTATATTTCTATTTTTGTATTTCTTTTGAGACAGGGTCTTCTGTCACCCAGGCTGGAGTGCGGTGGTGCGACCATAACTGGCTGCAGCCTCAAACTCCTGGGTTCAAGTGATCCTCCCACTTCAGCACACCCTAGTAGCTGGGACTGCAGGTGCCTGCCACGCCTGGCTAATTTTTCTATTTTTGTGGAGATAGGGCTTCACTAAGTTGCCCAGGTTGGGCTCAAGGATCCGCCCGCCTTGGCCTCTCAATGTGGTGGTATTACAGGCGTGAGGCGCCGGGCGGGCGCACCTTTCTTAAGATATTCCAGTTGTATTTGTGAGTTCCCCCTGTGTCCAGCGTGGCAGGGGGCCTGGGCCCGGACGGGAGGTCGCAGCCATCTCAGCTCAGCCCCTGCAGCAGGGATCACGAGGGGGTGGCCCTGAGGCTGATGGTCCCCAGGGCAGGGTGCAGGGAGGAGGGACTCCCTCAGTTAATTGTTACACAGGTCCAGAGTCTGGCCTCCCGGAGGGAGAGCGATGGGGCAGGAGCTGGCAGGGGAGGGACAGGATGCCCAACCAGGTGGTGCCAGGGGCGGGCCCCGCTCCCAGGTCTCAGGCATCCCCCGCCCCGGGACCGCCTGTGCCTTATCACGGGCAGGCAGGGCCTCGCCCACACCAAACCTGTGGACGCCGACCCGGGACCGCCGCTGGCTGACTACTGGCTCGCTCGACCGTCATGGAGTCCCTGGGGGCCCTTCTGGTGCTGGAGTTTCTGCTCCTCTCCCCGGTGGAGGCCCAGCAGGGTAGGTGCAGGAGGGCGGGAGGGGACGTCGCGGGATGGGGGAGTTGGTCAGGTGATCACCATCTCCCAGTTTTCCATGGTGAGAAAAAGGAGAGGGGGCAGGAAGAAACGGAAGGGTGGCTTGGAGGCCCTCCTCAACCCCCGCAGTCCCGCCCGGCTTCCCCCTCGCTGGGCTCTGCCCTCTTCTATAAGGGCCCCCACACCGCCCACCTGAGCCTTTCCCCTCTCCAGCCCTTCTGGGCACACCTGGCTGAACACCCCCCCCCCCCGCCCCCTTGAGCTCGGCCCCACTCTGAGCTCCCGCCTCCTTTACAAGCCCCTCCCCATCTGAGCCCCCTCCTCTTTTGTAAACCACTCCTTCTCACTCCTCCTCCTTTACAAACCCCTCCCCGAGCCCCTCCTCCTCTGTAAGCCCCTCCCCTCTGAGCTCCTCCTTCTTTATAAGCCCCTCCCACTCTGAGCCCTCTAGTTCACAAGCCCCTCCCCATCTGAGATTCTTCGTCTTCTGTAAGCCCCTCCTTCTCACTCCCCCTCCTTTATAAACCTCTCCCCGAGCCCCTCCTTTGTTGTAAGCCCCTCCCCTCTGAGCTCCTCCTTCTTTATAAGCCCCTCCTTCTGAGCCTCTGCCTCCTTTATAAGCCCCTCCCACTCTGAGACCCTCTCCCCTTATAAGCACCTCCCCTCTGAGCTCCTCCTTTATAAGCCCCTCCCTCTAAGCCTCTGCCTCCTTTTATAAGCTCCTCCCAAGAGCTCCTCTGTTGTAAGCCCCAAACCCCCAGACTCTTCTTTATAAGACCCTCCCCATCTGAGACCCTCTTCTTCACAAGCCCCTCCCCATCTGAGCCCCCTCCTCCTTCATAAGGCCCTCCTCTGAGCTCGTCCTCCTTTATAAACCCCACCCCTGAGCCTCTCCTTTTTCATAAGCCCCTCCCCTCTGAGTTCCTCCTTTATAAGCCCCTCCCTTGAGCCTCCATCTGCATTATAAGCCCCGCCCCTTCTGAGTCCTCCTGATTTGTAAACTCTGTCCCCTCTGAGTCCCCCTTCTTTTATAAGCCCCTCCCCTCTCTGGTCCCCCAGGCTCCCTCCCACTCTGGTAAGGTACCCTCCCCCTCTCTAAACCCTCCCGACCCCCTCTAAGCCATCCTGGTCTCTGAAGCTCTGTCCCTTTCCAATACCCTTTCTGTCGGAGCACCCCCAGTGACCTTCTCTCTCTCCTTGCTAGGGTGGTGGGGGAATGGGGGTCTTCTGCCCTGTCCTTCCTCTGAGTCAAACCTCCCCAACTTCCTGCAGCCACGAAGCATCGCCTGAAGCCGTGGCTCGTGGGCCTGGCTGCGGTAGTCGGCTTCCTGTTCATCGTCTATTTGGTCTTGCTGGCCAACCGCCTCTGGTGCTCCAAGGCCAGGTGGGCGCCCGCCCCCACCCCGCTGCCCCCACAGCCCTGCCCAAAGCGCTGCCCCCGTCCCCAGCTTCCCAACCCTCTCTGGTACCCCCATCACCAGCCTCGAAGTCCAAAGGTCTCCCATTTCCCTGCTGCTCCTCCAACCCTACTCTCAGAGCCCAGACCCTGGGCCTGCACCCGCCCCTCTCCCCAAGACAACCAGCCCGGCAGCCCAGCCCTTCCTTGCGTCCTGGGGTTCATGAGCCCCGGCTGGGAGGTTGAGACAGAGGCTGCGGCTGTCACACAGCTTCCTTCCCTTTACCGCCCCCCTACTCCCCTCCCGCCCCCTCCCACCTTTCCCTTTATCTCTGCAGGGCTGAGGACGAGGAGGAGACCACGTTCAGAATGGAGTCCAACCTATACCAGGACCAGAGGTACTGTGTGTGCGGGTGTCAGGGGTCTGTGTGAGCCCCTCCTCGGGGTGGGGAACGGGTGTGCACAGATGACCTTACTGTCCTGAATCCTTCAAGCACATTCCTGCCCTGGGAACTTCACCTTTCCTGTATCTTCTGCCAGCTCCTTCTCCTCCTCCAGTCCCCACTCAGGGGTTTCCAGCCTGGCCACCAGCCTTCCTGACACTGTCCCCATCCCCAAGTCTGATTCACACTTATCACCAGCGGAGCTGTCTTAGTCGTTCACTAATTTTGAGACATTATGTGGTGCCTTCCAGTTGTGTAGGCAACTTAGCTTTGGTCCTGGCTGTGTCCTCATACCCAGCATTGGGCCTGGAACACAGGAGGTGCTTAATAAATACCTGTTGAAGAAGACTGTGGTGTAGTATTGTGTAGGTGTCTGTACAAGGCCTAGGTATGGGCAACCCACCTGGACTCAGTGTCTCCTATGGCTCTGACTGCTTCCCAACCTGAGGAATCCCATAGAGGGCTCAGGGACAGAGACATCCATCATCCATCCACCCATCAGCCACTCATCCACCCACTCACCCATTCACCCACTCACCCATCCATCCATCACCCACCATCCATCCATCATCCATCATCCATCCACCATCAGCCACTCATCCACCCACTCACTCACCCATTCACCCACTCATTCACCCATCCACCCACCCACCATCCATCCATCACCCACCATCCATCCATCCATCATCCATCATCCATCATCCATTCATCACACATCTGTTCACTCACCCATCTGCCCACCCCCTCGTCTATTCACCCACCACTTATCCACCCACTCACCCATCCATTCATCACCCCCTATCCATTCATCACCCATCCATCCACCCACCCACCATCCATCCACCCACCATCCATCTATTATCCATTCACCCACTCCTCCCACCCATCCATTCACCAACCCATCCACCCACTCACCCATCCACCCACCCACTCATCTGTTCACACACCCATCCATCTACCCACGCATCTATCCATCAGCCATCCATTCACCATCCATCCACCCACCCATCTATTCATCCACCCATCAATCCATCATCCGTCCATCCATCCATCCATCCATCCATCCATCCATCCATCCATCCATTCATCCATCCAGGGCTAGGGGCTCTGTCTTGGGCAAAGGCTTGGGGACAGGAGTAGGAGAGTGGGAGGTGGGAGGTGACCAGCCTGGCTGGGAGAGTCTCAGCTGAGTCCAAGATGTGCCTGAGGGAGAGGACCTGAGTGGTGGCTTTGTCTAAGACCTGGCTCAGCCCCAGTAAAATATGATTCCTATTCCCAGGATGTACTGGGGGATCTGGATCCCACCTGTGCACCTGTACCTGTAGCTTCCTTTCTGCCTTTTTCATTCCTCCATCCATCCACCCAACCATCCACCTGTACATCCATCTATCAGTCTGCCCATGCAGTCCTCACCCTCCAACCACCCATCCATCAGTCCACCTACACATTAGCCCATTGATCTGTCCACTCACTGACACACCCACCCACCCATCTATGCATCCATCGAACTATGCAGTCTTCACTCTCCAACTGTCCATCCATCAGTCTACCTATCCATTAGCTCATTGATCCATCCACCCACCTACAGTCTCATTTATCCTCCATCTACCTATCCATTGATATGTCATTCTCTTCTTCCTCCAATTCATCCACTCATCTACTTATTAATCTGTCCCTCCCTCCATGCAACCATCAGTTCACCTAACTGCTTATCTACTCATCCATCCATCCATCCACCTATACATTCGTTCATTGATCTATACATCCGTCTATACTCCCATCCACCATTCTCCATTCTCCATCCCCCCATCCACTGATCCATCATTCTCTCCTTCCTGTAATGTATCCATTTATCTTCCAATTTATTTATCATCTGCCCAGCCACTGCACCCAGCCTCAAAAGCAGCCTCCTTCGCCAGGGGTAAACTGAGTCCCAAGAGGCAACAGGGGCCCTTTGGCTTATGTCCATCCATCCATCCATCAAGTGAGTGGCCATTAAATAGGAATGTCTCTGTTTCTTATTATGGTTTGGGGCCTTTGTATCCCTACAGTGAAGACAAGGGAGAGAAGAAAGAGGCCAAGGAGAAAGGAGAGAAGAAAGAGGCCAAGGAGAAAGAAGAGAAGAGGAAGAAGCAGAAAAAGGCAGCGAAGGAAGGAGAGAGCAACTTGGGACTGGATCTGGAGGAAAAAGAGCCCAGAGACCATGAGAGAGCAAAGAACACAGCCATGTGAAGATTCCTGGCTGCCTCTTCCAGGCAGTCCCTCAGAGATGCCTCTTCTGCCCCCTAAAAGCAATGCCCTGGACTGGAAGCCTGTGAAATGACTCCATCTGGTATTCAGAATACAGTGTTCTCAAGTGAAGAAGGCTTGGAACCAACCCCACCTCCCTCAATGGGGGCTTTCTGGGCAAACATGGTTTTCATGCACCCCTCTTCCTGAGCTTGGTCCCTGCCCGGTGATTTTTCTTTATACTCGGAGAGCATCCCTGGTTGAAGTGACACCCGCAATCCTCCACGATCTCGTGGCTCCACCTGCTTCTACCCGCTGCCTGATTTCTTTTCTCTCTGCCTAACGTCTACTGACCAGAGCTTCCCCTCTCCCATGCACCCACTCCCAGCTGAGAGCTGCTTCCCGATGGTCTGCATTAAAGCATTCGTAAGAGTCCTTTGGAAGGGCGCCTGTCATCTCTTGGGACTCAGTTTACCTCTGGGGAAGGAGGCTGCTTTTGGGGTGGGGGGCGATGGCTGGGCGGATGGTATGGAGGCTCAGGCTGCACAGGTGCCCAGACGCCCTGAGCAGATTAAACACACCCCCGGCAATCTGGTTTTTTGCTATCCTGAGCCCTGGACTTTGAGCCCTGAGCACCGTCTCCAGGGAAATCTTTGCTCCTTCCCCCACCTCCCCATGTTTTGGGGCACGTGACTTTGTTCCTGGGAGCTGTATCTTGGGAGGGTGGGGGTGCCCCAGGGCCCTGAAATATCTTGGAAAGGAACTAGCACTTCCTTTTCCCAGTTTCTGTTCTCCTGCTTCCCCTCACCTTCTCCAGGTCCTGGACCTTGCCCCGAACAATGACCATCTCTCTTTTATTTGAGATGGAGTCTCGCTCTGTCACCCAGGCCGCAATGCAATGGTGTGATCTCGGCTCACTGCAACTTCCGCCTTCCAGGTTCAATCAATTCTCCAGCCTCAGCCGGGCCACAATGACCATTTCTTAATGAGGACCTTTTTCTTTTTTCTTTTTTTTTTTTTTTTAGACAAAGTCTCACTCTGTCGCCCAGGCTGGAGTGCAGTGGTGCAATCTCAGCTCACTGCAACCTCTGCCTCCTGGGTTCAAGTGATTCTCCTGCCTCAGCCTCCCAAGTAGCTGGGATTACAGGCACGCACCACCACCCCTGGCTAATTTTTGCATTTTTAGTCGACATGGGGTTTCACCATGTTGGCCAGGCTGGTCTTGAACTCCTGACCTCAGGTGATCCGCCCACCTCGGCCTCCCAAAGTGCTGGGATTACAGGCATGAGCCACCAGGCCCAGCCCATTTCTTTTTTTTCTGTTTTTTGAGATGGAGTTTAGCTCTTGTTGCCCAGGCTGGAGTGTAGTGGTGTGATCTCGGCTCACTGCAACCTCTGCCTCTCGGGTTCAAGTGATTCTTCCGCCTCAGCCTCCTGAGTAGCTGGGATTACAGGCGTGAGCCACCGCTCCCAGCCTGGCCCATTTCTTAACGAGGACCTTGATAAAGGCTGGCATTGGGGCTTTGTTGTGGGGTCTGGGGCAGGGGCTGGGGTTCTGGTAGGATTCAGCTCAGAGGGTGGGGAGCTTCACTTGGAGAACTCTTCTAAGACTATCCACTAGGGGGTGAAAAATCCTCAATAAATAACTGGTATCCCTGCAATCCCAGTGCTTTGGGAGGTGAGGGTAGGATCACTTCAGGCCAGGAGTTCAAGACCAGCCTGGGCAACACAGCAAGACCTGTCTTTACAAAAATAAAATTTATTTTATTATTTTGTTTTTAATTTAATTTTTAATTTTTTTTTTTTTTTTTGAGACGGAGTCTTGCTCTGTCGCCCAGACTGGAGTGCAGTGGCGTGATCTTGGCTCACTGCAACCTCCGCCTCCCGGTTTCAAGCGATTCTCCTGCCCCAGCCTCCCGAGTAGCTGGGATTACAGGCGCCCGCCACCACGCCCGGCTAATTTTTTTGGTATTTTTTAGTAGATATGGAGTTTCACCGTATTAGCCAGGATGGTTATTTTTTGAGACAAGGTCTCTGTTTCCCAGGCTGGAGTGCAGGGGCAGGGCTTTTCCACTAGGGGGCGCTTGGAAATTAAAAAAAAATTAAATCTTTTGTAGAGACAGGGTCTTGCTTTATTGCCCAGGCTGGAGTGCAATGGTTCCATCATAGCTCATTGCAGCCTTGACCTTCTGGGCTCAAGCAATCCTGCTGCCTCAGCCTCCTGAGTAGCTGGGACCACAGGCACGTATCACCACACTCAGCTTTTTTTAAATTTTTTTATTTTTGAGGCAGAGTCTCCGTCACCCAGGCTGGAGTGCAGTGGCACGATCTCGGCTCACTGCAATCTCCACCTCCCAAGTTCAAGCAATTCTCATGCCTTAGCCTCCTGAGTAGCTGGGATTACAGGCATCTGCCACCACACCTGGCTAATTTATACGTTTTTAGTAGAGATGGGGTTTCGCAGTGTTGCCCAGGCTGGTCTCGAACTCCCAGGCTCAAGCAATCCGCCCTCAGCCTCCAAAAGTGCCAGGATTACAGTTGTGAGCCACCGTGCCTGGCTAATTTTATTTTTATTTTTTGATAGCGCTAGGGTCTCGCTATGTTACCCAGGCTGGTCTCGAACTCCTGACCTCAAGCAATCCTCCCATCTCGGGTCTCCCAAATTGCTAGGATTACAGGCATGAACCACTGCACCCAGCTGCATTTGGAATTTTTTCGCGGGGGCATTTTGGGTTGTCACAAGCCTGCGCCCGTTTTAGGGTGGGGAGTCAGGGGTGACCAACCCAACAGCCTGCAGTACTGGGACAGCCCTCACCTCCCAGGCCAGGAATCTCATCACCCAGGGGCCAAGGGCTAGACACGACCAAGGCTTTCCGTAAGATCCAAGGGGAGGCTAAGTTTCCACCCCGCTGAGTTTCCACCCCAGCTCCAGCTGATCCCCTGACTCCAGCTGAGACCCCCTGACCCCGGCTCAACCCCTGCTCTACAAGAAGCCTCCTCTGGCCTGGCTGGAGCCCCACTTTCCCCCTGCAGAGAGGAGCTGGGATGGGGGAGGTGGGTGGGGGTCCCCGGTCTGCCCACAAGGGGGCGCCAAAACCTCGCTGCTGAGGGTAGTGGGGGCCACCCAAGTTGGGAGTGGGACGTGGGAAGGGGCCTCGGACCCCCCATCCTCTGTGTCCTCGGTGCCTGTCACCAGGAAGCGGCGTGGGGCCGTGTCAGCGAAGACGCACTGTGCCTGCTGCCCTGTCAATGCACCTTACCTCGCTTCTTTGTGCCTCAGTTTCCCCATTTGCAAAAAAGGATCGTCCCTGCCTTCTGGTCTCGTGGGTAGGATGGAAGGAGCCCATGGGGCAAAGTGAGTTTTTCTGGCCCAACCTGGGGTCTCTTGGGGTTTTGGAGTGGGGGACAGGATGGAGGGCCCCATCTCAGCCCCCCCAAGAAATAGCCTCTCATACTCTTTGTTTTTTGTTTTTGTTTTTTGAGACAGGGTCTTGCTCTCTTGCCCAGGCTGAAGTGCAGTGGCGCGATCTTGGCTCACCACAGCCTCTACCTACCAGGCTCGAGGGATCTTTCCACCTCCGCCTCTCAAGTAGCTGGGACTACAGGAATGCACTACCATGCCGGCTATTTTTTTTTTTTTTTTTTTTTTTTGAGATAGGTTCTTGCTCCATTGCCCAGGCTGGAGCACAGTGGTGCGATCTCTACCACCCAGGTTCAAGCAATTCTCCCGCCTCAGCTTCCTGAGTAGCTGGGATTACAGGGGTGCACCACCAACCCAGCTAATTTTTGTATTTTTAGTAGAGACAGGGTTTCACCATATTGTCTAGGCTAGTCTTAAACTCCTGACCTCAAGTGATCCACCCGCCTCTCAAAGTGCTGGGATTGCAGGTGTGAGCTACCACACCTGTCCCCTCTCACACTTTTTTTTTTGTTGTGTTTTTGTTTTTTTTTTTTGAGACAGTCTTGCTCTGTCGCCCAGGCTGGAGTGCAGTGGCACAATCTTGGCTCACTGCAACCTCCGCCTCCCAGGTTCACGCCATTCTCCTGCCTCAGCCTCCCGAGTAGCTGGGACTACAGGTGCCCACCACCACGCCTGGCTAATTTTTTTGCATTTTTAGTAGAGACAGGGTTTCACCATGTCAGACAGGATGATCTCGATCTCCTGACCTCATGATCCGCCTGCCTTGGTCTCCCAAAGTGCTGGGATTACAGGTGTGAGCCACCGCACCTGACCACACTTTTTTTTTTTTTTGAGTCTCCCTCTGTTTCCTAGGCTGGAGTGCAATGGTGAGATATTGGTTCACTGCAACCTCTACCTCCTGGGCTCAAGCGATTCTTGTGCCTCAGCCTCCTGAGTAGCTGGGATTACAGGCGCATGCCACCGCACCTGGCTAATTTTTGTATTTTTAGTAGAGATGGGGTTTCGCCAAGTTGCCAGGCTGGTCTCGAACTCCTGGCCCCAAGGGATCCAAGTGCCTTGGCCTCCCAAAGTGCTGGGACTGCAGGCGTGAGCCACCGCACCCAGCCCCTCTCACACCCCTGATTCTCCCGGGCCCCAGCCTCCCTCCCCTCTGACCTCAGTGTGGGAGGGGCCCCCGGCCTGGAGGGGACAGAGCTGGACACGGTCATGCCCCTGAGTGGTCAGGGCTGGGTCAGGAGGGATTGGGGGTAGAAGCTCTGCTGGGGCAGGTGGGGAAGGCTTCCTGGAGGAGGGTGTGTTGGAACCAAGTTGGGGCCCATCCTTCTGCCCCCAGCCCTCCATGGCTCCCACCTCCTTCAGGGGAAAAGTCCAAGTTTTCCCTATGGCCCACAAGGCCCTGCATGACCTGCCCCGTCCCTTCCCTGCCCTTCAGTCCTCCCTCCATCCCTCTCCTCACTCTGCTCCAGCCACACGGGGCTCCTCACTGTTCCTCCAATGAAGCAGGCATGGTCCAGCCCCCGGGACTTTGCAGGAGCTGTGACTTCTGCCAGAATTTCAGGATGCTCCTTCCCTCCCTCCCTCCGGGCCTGTCTAGATGGGACCACTCCCCACGCTTCCTCTGCTCATTGGCCTACTCATCACTTACCTCCTCTGACATCTTTTACTTCTATTTGATTGATTGATTGATCGATTGATTGGAGACAGCATCTTGCTCTGTTGCACTCCAGGCTGGACAGCAGTGGTGCAATCACAGCTCACTGCAGCCTCAACCTCCAGGGATCAAATAATCCTCCTGCCTCAGCCTCCTGAGACTGCAGGTGCATCACCACGCCCAGCTAACTTTTTAAGTTTATTTGTACAGATGGGGTCTCACTATGTTGCCCAGGTTGGTCCTGAACTCTTTGACTCAAGCGATCCTCCTGCCTTGGCCTCCCAAATTGCTGGGACTACAGGTGTGAGTCGCTGCATGCGGCCACTTCTATTTGTTGTTCATTGTTCTTCCTGACCTGGAGGAAGCTGTAGGCTCCAAGAGGGGAGCTGAACTTCAGTGTTTCGTTCACTGCTGGGTCCTAGGGCTTGGCACTCAGGAGATGCTCAGGAAGTCTTTGCTCAATGACTGGGAGTTTGCCAGGTGGCAAGAGAAGGCATTTTGTGCGTTTATTGAGCACCGACTGTGTGCCAGGCTTGGATTACTCCAAGGAGCAAGGGAGGTGGTGGAATCCCCTGTGCCTGGCATGGAGTGGGTGCTCCGTACATGCCTTATGGAATTCACCGATAGCTCTGAGACTGCTGTGGGAGGGAACCAGGCTGGAGAAAGGTGGGAAGGCTTCCTGGCAGAAGAGGACACCAGTGTGAAAGGTCTGCACAGATGGGGAGGCAGGAATGAGCAAAGGCCCAGGGGTGTGAAACGGCCCATCCTACAAACGGGAAGAGGTTACAGCCACCAGGGGCGTTGCTGGGACAGGTCTAGCCTCGGAAGCTCATTCAAAGCCACCATCTAAAGTGGGTCTCCCCCACCCCTGGGCACTGTGGACATGGGTGCTGGATCAGTCTCTGGGGTGGGGCCATCCTGGGCACTGCAGGGTGCTGAGCAGCGTCCCTGGCCTCTACCCACTCCATGCCAGGAGCACGCCCCAGTCGTGACAACCACGGATGTCTCAGACATCACCCAGTGTCCTCTGGGGGGGCAGGATCGCCCTTGGGTGAGACTCCCTGGGTTAGGGGATTTCATGGACCCCCCAGTAGACTGCGTCCCATGATCCTCCACCCTGCTGAGGTCCTAGGAGGCTGCACACATTGGAATCCACACCCTGAGTGGGGAGGGAGCGAGGAGGAGAATCCTAGGAGCTACAGGTCTCCCTGGTTTCCGTCATCCACCCCATTGGGAGCTTACCCTGGTGTCTACTGTGAGCAGGGGGAGCAAATCTGATTTTTTTTTCCCTCCAAACAATCAAAGCAGGTCTCTCCGCGCCAGGCACTGTGGACGTCTTGTGTGGATGAACCTTGGTCCTGGGCACTGCAGAACGCTGAGCAGTGTC
The DNA here is from genome assembly GCF_009828535.3 of Hylobates moloch. NCBI lineage: Eukaryota > Metazoa > Chordata > Mammalia > Primates > Hylobatidae > Hylobates > Hylobates moloch. The sequence continues at coordinate 95,734,286 of NW_026652290.1, forward strand.
CCTGACCTCCACCCACTCCACGCCAGGAGCATCCCCCAGTCGTGGCAACCACAAATGTCCCCAGATATTGTCTAATGCCCCCGGGGGACACTTGATCTGAAGCTTTCAGAATCCCAGCCTGCCCATTCACAGGGTTTGGGGGTCCCCCCCAGCTCCCTGCAGCCTCTGCCCCTCACTTTTCCAAAGGACACAGAGCAACCCACACGGGACACGGAAAAGAGGACCCAGGACAGCCAGAAAGAGTCGAAGCATAGCTTGTTTAATTTTTATACATTTTTTCTTTTTTCTTTTTTTTTGTCTTTTATTGAATCTTTTATGGAATCCCCCTTTTTTCTTTTTTTTTCTTTTTTTTTTTTGCATAGGGAACAAATAAACAAAATAATGACAGCCAGAGTCACTTTCTGTAAATGGTACTTAGGTAGGCGCGTCCGCGAAAACCAAAATGACTGCATAATATACAAGGTTATGATTGGAGTATGATGTGAGGGGCGGGGCGGGGTGGGGGGGGAGAGCCGGCGGGTCTGCCCAGGTGTCCCCTTGTCCCCCTCCTGTCCTCGCCATCGAGAGGAGAAGTAGGAGGAGGAGGGGAGGGCGGGGGACCCGCGGGAACCTTCTCCGGATTGGGTTCATGAGCATTTTTGTGGGTGTGTATGTGTGTGTTATCCGGTGTGCGGTAAGCAGAAAGCTAGAAGGAGTAAACTATCCTGGTGATATCAGTAAAATACAAAATGGAAACAACAAAAAAATCTCAAAAGGAAAAGGAAAGGAAAACCAACACCACCCAAAGAGTAAGGGAGGGGAAAAAAGAAAGAAAGAAAAAACCCAAAGGAAAATGTTTTGTCCCTCCCTCCTGCCAGCTGCCCCCCGACCCCCCACTGTATGCCCTGCCCCATCCTGTCCCCCGGAGCCTTTGCTTGTTCTTTCTCTGTGTGAGAATGCTTGGGGCTGGGTGGGCAGGAAGCTGGGGGCACAGGCTGGGACCTCTGGACTTGAAGGGGCTTTGGTTTTAGGGGGGCCTGGCTGGGACCCAAGACGAGAGGATGGGGTGTGGATGCAGTTGAGGGGCCGGGGCAGCCCGTGTCCCCTTTTCGGAGGGCTCTCTTCCAGCCAGGAGATGTGCATGGAAGGCTGGGGGGGTGGTGGCTTGGGGGTGCATGACTTCCTTCCTCTCCAGGGGCCCTTATTCCTGTTGGATCCCCTTCCTCCTTCCTGTCTCAGGTGTGAGCAAAGCCTTGGGGAGAGGGCTGCCAGGGACGGGGGGGTGGGGCAGGAGAATCCCAAAGCCACACCAGCAGACATGTGAGGCACTGCTTGGGAAAAGTCTGTTTTGGTATCACTGGCAACAAGTCCTGCTGGTACTGCTTTGGGTCCGCCTCCTCACCTCGCCCTGGGGGGAGGTCAAGGGTGGTGGATGACCCCACACTCTGTACCACTGAGCAATGGATGGGCAGTGGTGTCAGTTTGGAGGTGAGACTCTCAGGAAGTGTTTGACGTGGCAGAAATGGGGAAAGACGGGAGGATGCGGAGGAAGCTGGATTGAGAGACGTATGTCCCAGCGCCCTCCAAAGAGAAAGTAAAATCCGGGGTCTCAGAGACAGAATCCAGACCAAGATAAAAGGTAGCCACTGTATATTCTGTATTATGAGAAAAAAATTCCAAAATTACATATATGTATAGTATAGCCCTACACTGGAGGTCAAAGTACCATTGGGGAGGCCAGGGTGGGGAGGGGGCCTGCTTGCTGTCTCTTCTGGAGGGCTGGACAGTTGCTCCTGGCTCCAGGACCTGTCTGGCAAGGGACAGTCGGGTGCAGCCAAGTCTGTCTGTGCCTGGGATGCTGCTGTGTCTCAAGGTCCTGGGGCAGGGAAGGTGGAATTGTCTGCTGCCTGGGGACCTGCAGGGGGACCCAGGTCTGGCCCCTAAGTGGCTCTCCCAACCGAGTCTCCTTTGGCATTCCTTTGGGATCTGATTGTCTAGCCCAGGGTGGGGCCCTGGGGTCAGAACCTGGGCATGAAGGACTCCAGATCCTCCTCTCCCCGGGCAAACAGGGCTGGGTCTTCCTACTCCTCCATGCCCCATCTCCACCCGGGTCATTGTCAGGTGCCCCGGCGGAAGGGGGACAATTTGCATGTATTTGGGAGGCCTCCCTATTCTTTCCCACAGCATGGGCAGACCCCAGAGTGAGACTGGGGTTGGGGGGGCCTGGCATAGGTGTGGTGTCCATAGCAGGGGTGAGTGATGGGGGCTTCAAGAGGGGGGTGGGACAAGATTTGAGAAGATGTCAGTTTCATACATGTAAAAAAAAAAAAAAAAAACCAACCCAAAACCAACACTCCCTCCTCCACCCAGGGATGACGGCACCCCCTTTTGTGAACCCAAACTGCAGAGGTGGGCATGGAATCCTGCTTCCTGGTGTTTTTGTCTTACTCTGTCTGCAGCAAGGTGCCTGGGAATTTTGCCCTACAGGGACCCTGCAGCTTTTCCAAGAAACAGGGAGGCGGGGAGAACTAAACCATCCACAACACGCTGCCCGGCATGGGCTTTTGCCTGCTGCACTCAGCCAAGGTGCCACGTGAGCCCAGGAGGCAAGCTCGGGGTGAGAAGGGTGGCGCCCAGCCCAGGACTCTGGGCCCCCGGGTGTGGGCTGTGCAGGGACGTGATGGTCCCGATAGTGATGGTGCCACCCACTCCCTTTGCCACCAGTTGCTCCCAGTTCCCTGGCAAGACAGATCTGCTCAGGAGGGGGGCAGAAAAAGAAAAAGCTAGAAATCAGCTACATGGATGCTGTGCACAGCCAGCCCGGGCTCTCTGGCCAATGGATATTACTTAAGGGCAGTGTCGTGGCCAGCTGTGGTGGTCTGGACTCTCCCTCTGTGTCGCCTGGGGAGACTGCTGAGGTGACTTTTTGGAAGAAAACACGAGATGAATGTATGATGGTGGCTGTGGAGACCACCCAAAATCCCGGGGTTGGGGGCAATGGTGAATGAATGGGACCATCTGGGTGGGTCCCTACACGAGATGCTTGGAGGGGCTGGAGGTGGTGAGGGCTGCAGGTTGGAGAATCCCAGCCCTGGGTCCTCCCTGCCTGGCTGCCCCACTAACCATCTGGCTATTGTCTTAGCTTTGGTCAAGTAAAAAGCAAAGGAAGCTGGAGTTAAAAACAAAAAGAAAAGAAAAAAAAAGAACAAGAGAAAATAAAATCAAGGACAAGACAACAGCACGGTCGGCCACCGGACCACGGCCTGTGACTCGGTGCCGCCTGGCTGTCCCTGCGCCCTGCCGGACCCTCGGCTGGGCCTCCAATGGCTGAGCCAGGCCCGTGGGTACAGACAGACGACAGATATTGCATATATCAGGTTTTGTTTTTGTTTCATACCGGATACCCTTCATATTCACAGCTGGAAGACAGAGACAGGGGATGGGGGACAAAGGAGAGGGTGGGAGAGAATGCCACCTGGGGTGGTCTCCGGATAGGGGAAAAGAGGTGCTTTGGCAAGAAGGGTGGGGGTGCACGGGGCAGGGGAGAGGGGGTGCCTCTGAGGTGGGTGTGGAACAGCATTTGACCCTGAGCCAGGGGTACGCCAGCCTGCATGAAAAGTGGGGAGCGGGGAATCTGGCTGTGGGCGGGGTGGCCACCCCGTGGTTGGAGGGACAGCCTGCAGTGGGTTGGTGAATGGTGTCTAGCGGCCGGCCCATGGCCTAGGGACCAATCAGAGAGGAGAGCCCTTTTCAGGTCTGTCCTCTGGGCAGGGGATTCAGAAATGACCCCTCTGGGTACCCGAGAGCAGGGTTGGGGGTGGTAGAGGCTGAGCACCAGGGGGCACCCCTGAATACAGCAGGAGGGGAGACAGGACCAAGGACAGCCAGGGGCTGGGTAGACTTGGGGGCAATTGTTTTCAGTGGCTTGATTTTTAGATTTTTAGCGTGGTTTTTCTTCCTTTTTTTTTTTAGATTCTCACTTTCTTTTTATTTTTTACAAATAGAAATACATCCCTTTTCAATTTTTATTTTTTATTTCATGTCACTGTTTTGTCTTTTTTTTTTTTAACTACACGAGCAGAACATGCAGCTATGTGTGTGCGCTGATATTGTTTAAAGGTAATACTTATTCTCGGAAGGCAAGGCACATCTTGTGGTAGAAAATTTCGTGCAAATTAGGAAACATGGAATTTTTTTAAAGGTTTTTTTTGTATCTTTTTTTTTTTTTTTTTAAAGAGGAAGTGGGGGGGTAGAGGGGGCGAGGGACAGGGAGATAGAGCCAGGGATAATCTGCCATGCATGTGTGTCAGCGCCGCCAGCTGACCTCGGGAACCAGGTCGCAGGAGTCCTTGACTAAGCACCATGCAAAGTTAGGTAAAGAGTTGGTTCTAGTCGCGCCCTGACCCCTCGGGAGCCCGGCTGGCCTCCCTCCCCCACTCCACGACCCCCACACCCTGGCTGAGAAGCTTCCGGACACCCCAATGGCACAACCCGACCACCCCCTCCCCCGCCCGCCCTCCTGGAGAGCGGCCCACGCTTTGATCCCCAAGGGCCACCGGGGGAGCGGGGCCCCGAGGACAGACGGACGGACGGACCAAGGGCTCGAGGCCAGAGGATGGCGAACCTCTCTTGGGCGTGATGGGGAAGGGTCCTGGGTCTTTCTCTTTAGGAGCGAGCGGGTTCGCCAAGCTCCTGAGGCTCGTTTGGGAGGAGAGTCTGGTTTTCGGGGGCAGGGGGGTGGGGCTAGGGGCAGGTGAGACCCAGAGACCTGCCCTGGCTTTTTGGCCTGGGTCGGGGGAGGGGGCCGTGGTGGGGGGAGTTTTTCCCTAGGCATGGAGGTCAGTTGGGGCTGGGCTGGGTGGGCCGGGGAGGGGTCCTTGTGTTTGAACTCGGTGGCCCTAAAAACACCTAACACCCCTCCCAGGCCTCCCCTAAAGATGGTGATCCTGGGGTGGGGGTGGAGGTGTGGATGGGGCCAGGGAGCCGGGGTGGGGGGGGGCACCTGGCGTCCCCAGCTTAGTGTTTTTGGAGCGGCTCAACGGAAAAACGCTTAGCAGATGGGAGGCCCCCTACACGGCCGCAGGGGGCCCCGAGGTGCGACGCCGAACCCCCCGAAAACCCTCCCGTTCCGAGCGGGGACCGCTGGCGTCGGCCTCCTCTCTCCTCTGGGGGCCCAGCCGTGACGCACGTCCCCCGGCTGGGCCCCGCGTCGGGGGGAGGTGATGAAAGTGCAAACGGCGGTCCCCCTTCGCTGGGAGGCACCAGGGAGGGGGGACGCTCCAGAATGTAAGGCACTGGCAGCGGAGGCGTGGGGGACGCACCGGCTTCCCCAGAGCCCACCCCCGCGCCCCGGCAGGGCAGGACGCTTGGGAGGTGACGCCCAGCTGTGCCCCTCGGGCCACGCAGGGGCCCCATCTCTCTAGCTCTGGGGGTGGGGCACGGCGATGAGGGTTGACTGGAGGGGCTGGTGGAGGAGCTGGAAGGGAGGGGGAGGAGGCCCGTGGCCATTCCGTGTCCCAGCTGGATAAAGGGGGGGGCGGGTGGTGGGAATCAGGCACTTAAACCACTCGCTCTCACCTCCCACCGCCAGGGGCTGATGGGGGCGCTCCAGATGGGCACCCCCAACTCGGGGAGCTCTGGGTGTCCCGGCTCCTCCATCCCCTTCCTCGGAAAGTGCATTTCTTACAGTGTGTGCAATGTGGGTCCCTCCCTTTGGGGGTGTGAGCCAGGCGAGGTGGGGGGGCCTCCTATGCCGGGGGTGGGGGGTGGGGGGGCCGGGGCCAATTGCATAGACTTCTCCTCCCAAACGGGCGGGCGCGAGGGCTGAGAGTCCCCAGCGAGACAGCGAGTCGGCCGGCGCTTTGGGAGGGGCTTGTGGGGAGGCCCCACGGCAGGCAGGGCCCCCTCAAGGGGCAGCAGGTGCCTGGGCTTCGCTTCCTCCCCTGGCCAGGGCTAGCAAGCGCCACGCACCCCCGTGACACCACCACTCGCCTGCCCCACCCTGCCCGCCTCTGCGGTCTCCGCTGCCCGGCCGGGGTCCGCTGTGTCTCCCTTTCCCCCCAATGGCTGCGTCCTCGGTGGGGAGTGAGGGGCCGGTCCGTGTCCGGCAGAGGCGCGGGGGCCCGGGGAGAGGTGGCCTTGCTGGGTGTCGCGCCTGTCGGCCCTGGGCACAGGCTCCAGGCTGTGCTCACCTGGTGTTACGACAGAGCCAGGGCGTCCGGGGCGCGGGCGGGCGGCTGGCGTCTGTCCTTCCCGAGCAGCAGGCAGAGAGGAGATGAATAATTTAGGAAGACGCCCTGTCCCGGGTCTCCCGTGGGGGTGGCGGGGCCTGGCCCTCCAGTCCTGCGGCCTTGGCGTCCCGAGAGTTGGAAACATTGCGTCTTTACCTTGTGTCTTCTTGCTTGGGTGGGTTTTTATTTTTTCTTCTTCTTTTTCCCTTGTTTTTTCTTTTCCTCCTGCGTGTGTGCGTCTATGTGTTTTGTCTTTTCGGCCGGGCTGGGAGTCGGCAGGGGTGTTCTTGTTCACTCTAATTTTCCACCGAAAACGTGGGCCGGGGGCCGGCTGTACTGCCCCCTGGGATTCCTGGGACGATGGAGAAGGGGCGAGGGAAGAAGACCTTTGCTATCCCAGATACCAGGACTGAGTGGCCCAGTGGCGACAGAGAGAGGGAGAGACAGAGAGAGAGAGAGAGAAAGGGAGAGAAGTCGAGGGGTCAGACTCTGCTGCAGACATGGTTTACCTCTTCCCACACTCACCCCCCACCTCCTGCAACCCTGTGACCTCAGTTTCCCCATCCCAGGCTCTAACAACCTGCTGGGTGACCCATGGCAAGTGACTCTGTCTCTGAGGAAGGCTGCCAGACACAGTACAGGATGCCCAGTGAAACTGCAGTTCTGGTTAACACAGAATTCTTTTAGTGTAAGTCTAGCCCATGCAACATTGGGGATATACTTATAAAAAAAATGATCCATTTATCTGGAACTGTATTTAATATTTTATTTATTATTTTATTTTATTTTTTGAGATAGAGTTTCGCTCTTGTTGCCCAGGCTGGAGTGCAATGGCATGATATTGGCTTACTACAACCTCTGCCTCCTGGGTTCAAGCAATTCTTTGCCTCAGCCTCCCGAGTAGCTGGGATTACAGGCGTCCACCGACATGCCTAGATAATTTTTGTATTTTTAGTAGAGATGGGGTTTCACCATGTTGGCCAGGCTGGTCTCAAACTCCTGACCTCAAGTGATTCACCTGCCTTGGCCTCCCAAAGTGCTGGAATTACAGGTGTGAGCCAGCGCTCCCAGTCTGGAACTTAATCTTACTTTACTATATTATTTATTTATTTATTTATTTATTTATTTATTTATTTATTTATTTATTGAGATGGAGTCTCACTCTGCTGCCAGACTGGAGTGCAGAGGCATGATCTCGGCTCACCGAAACCTCTGCCTCCCAGGTTCAAGTGATTCTCTTGCCTCAGCCTCCCAAGCAGCTGGGATTACAGGTGCGAGCCACCACATTCAGCTAATTTTTGTATTTTTAGTAGAGATGGGCTTTCACCATGTTGGCCAGGATGGTCTCGCTCTCTTGACCTCGTGATCTGCCCGTCTTGGCCTGCCAAAGTGCTGGGATTACAGGTGTGAGCCACTCTGCCTGGCCTTTATTTTATATTTTAAAAATTATTTTCTTCCCTATTTATTATTTATTTATGAGACACAGTCTTGCTCTGTTGCCCAGGCTGGAGTGCAGTGGTGTGATCTTGGCTCGCTACAACCTCCGCTTCCTGGGTTCAAGTGATCCTTGTGCCTTAGCCTCCCAAGTAGGTGGGATTACAGGCCTGCCCCACCACACCCAGCTAATTTTTGTATTCTTAGTAGAGACTGGGTTTCGTCATGTTGGCTGGGCTGGTCTTGAACTCCTGGCCTCAAGTGATCCGCCCACCTTGGCCTCCCAAAGTGCTGGGATTACAGCCGTGAGCCACTGTGGCCAGCCAATTTATTATTTTATTTTATTTTGAGACAGGGTCTCGCTCTGTTGCCCAGGCTGGAGTGCAGTGGTGCCATCATAGCTCACTGCAGCCTCCACCTTCTGGGCTCAAGTGATCCTCCCACCTCAGCCTCCCGAGTAGCTGGGACTACAGGTATGTACCACCACACTTGACTAGTTTTTTTTTTTTTTTTTTTGTAGAGATGGGGTTTCGCCATGTAGACCAGGCTGGTCTTGAACTCCTTCCTCCCAAAGTGCTAGGATTACAGACATGAGCCACCACATCAGCTGCCTTGTTTACTTTATAAAGAGTTTTTTTGTTGATTTTTTGAGACAGTGTCTCGCTCTTGTCACCAGGCTGGAGTGCAGTGGCGTGATCTTGGCTCACTGCAACCTCTGCCTCCCGGGTTCAAGTGATTCTCTTGCCTCAGCCTCCCAAGTAGCTGGGATTACAGGCATGCGCCGTCACACCCAGCTAATTTTTGTATTTTTGGTAGAAACGGGGTTTCTCCATGTTGGCCAGGCTGGTCTCAAACTCCTGACCTCAGCTTATTCGTTTGCCTTGGCCTCCCAAAGTGCTGGGATTACAGGCATGAGCCACCGCACACGGCCTTGAGAATGTTTTTAAAAAGTAAACAAGAGGCTGGGCGTGGTGGCTCATGCCTGTAATCCCAGCACTTTGGGAGGCCAAGGTGGGTGGATCACCTGGGGTCAGGGGTTCGAGACCAGCCTGGCCAACATGGTGAAACCCTGTCTCTACTAAAAAATACAAAAATTAGCCAGGCGTGGTGGCACGTGCCTGTAATCCCAGCTACTCAGGAGGCTGAGGCAGGAGAATCGTCTGAATCCAGGGGGCGGAGGTTGCAGTCAGCCAAGATCGTGCCATTGCACTCCAGCCTGGGCAACATAAGACTCTGTCTCGAAAAAACAAAAAACCAAAAAAAATTCTCCTCTTTAATGATGCCCCCAGTACCCCCATGAAGGAGGGAGTAGGTCTCCCTCCACTGCTCTGTTTTGTGTGAAGAAAGTGAGGCCCAGAGAAGTCAAGGAACTTGCCTGAGGTCACCAGCATGGAAGTGGCAGAGTGGGAGCTTGAACTCAGGCCTGTCTGGCTCTGGCTCTCATTTCTGCTCCTGCCCAGGGCCACCCCCCTCGCCTGCCTCTCGGGACTCCCTTGGCATTTTCTGAGCACTGTCCTGGGCGTCCAGGGCCCATCCTGTCACAGGTCCCCCAGATGGCCCCCCCCGCCCCACAGAAGCTCACTAAGCACAGAGGGGCTGAGGATGACTCTCAACCTCCCAGAGGCGGGAGACCGAGGCTAAGGGAGGGGAGGTCTGCATGGAGTTGTACCCAAGGTCACGTCATTTGGGGACAGCTCCAGCCTCAGTCTCTGCAGAGAAGCCGCTGTCCAGACCCCTGCCCTGGAAACGCAAACTCCAACCCCAGATGGAGCATCCAGGGTGGACTGTGAGGGGAGGGCTGTGCCTCTGGACCTGGGGAGACCCCTCCGCTCCCCCACTGAGGTTAGAGGTGGGGCCTCCCCCCACCCCTGCAGCAAATCATTCAACAGAGCCCCTCCAACCAGGCAGCCACTGGGCCAGCCCATCTAACTGGCACCACAGTGGTTCCCAGCGCCCCACCTCCAGCCAAGTTCAAGTTCATCTTGGCCATTACCTCATGTCTGGTTTCTGCTGGCAACCGACAGACTCTGGGCGTGACCCTCCCCGTGGTGGACCAGCCTCCCCTCAGCCCTTCCTCCCTCCTCCCTCCCCTCCCCTCCCCTTCCTGCCTGGGGCAGGGGTGGGGTGGGGGCGCCCTCAACTCCACATCCTCCCACTCAGCTGAGGGAAGACTGAGGCAGTGGGTGTGAAGGGTGAGGTTTGGGCTCTGGTATCCTGCTGGCCTGGCTGCAGCCGCCTGTGTGGCTCCGGGCATGTGGCTCAACGCCTGCCTTGCCCCCCACCCTCGGTTTACCCACCTGCTTACGTGGGCTCCCGTGCAGGAGAAATGTAGGGGCGTGGAGGACATCACAGAGGGGAGGGGCTGGGGCCTCAGAGCCACCCAGCCTCACAGTGGGGGGATTGATAGGGAAGGACACAGGGGGATGGGTGGGTAACTGACCAGGGCGAGATCAATTAGCATAGATCTTGGGGAGGGATATTGACGGGGGGAAAGTCCATGGACTGGGGGGTGTCGGGAGCTGGAAAGGCAGAGGGAAAGGCGCGCCCACCCAGGCTTTGAGGGAGGAGGGGGCAGAGGGAAGCGAATCCGCCAGGAATAGAGGAGGCGGAGGCAGAAGTGCTGACTGGCCAGAATCGGAAATGAGAGGCCTCTGAGCTCAGGGCCCTTTGAGCGGGAGTGGGGAGAGGGGAGAGCGGGGTCTCACTGCTTCTTCCCTCCCTCTCTCCGGGGTCTGCAGGGAGGCAGCGGCGCCCGGCCTCACCCCAGGTGCTCTTAGTCCAGTCAGGGCAGCAGCAATGTGGTCCTCCCCAGAACTGTGCTCCCCGGACACCCAGTTTGGGGACCTCACCTTCCCCCCAACCCATGCCCCCCTGAGAGCCTCTTGACAATGTGTCACCTCCCTTCTGTGAAAGTTCTGACTCCCAGGCCTGGCGGGTGGCCACTCCCTCCCTCTAAACCCTTCTAGGGCTCCCCACTACCCCAGAGCAAAGCCCACATCATCTGTCTGGCCCCTGCCACCGGAGGTCTCTCACATTCCAGCCAGTTCCCAACCCCCCACACACCATTGCCTATGCTGAGCCCCCTGCCAGTGCCGCCCCACACCCCATTCTGCCAGCCCCGGTCTCACCCTTTCTGGGTCCCCAGAGGGGTCCAGTCAGTCAAGAGAGGGATGCTGAGAAAGGTGCCGCCCTTGCCTGCCTCAGTTTCCCTTCCCTCCCAGGCTCGGGTGGGGTGGAGCTGGAGCCAGCGCAGTCTGAGAGAAGGGTCCTGGGCCCTGGCGGGAGGGCCTGCTCAGAGGGTTTGGTCCGAGGCAGAAGCTGGGGAAGGGTTAAGCGAGCGGGCTTGGCCTCCTCCCACCGCAGCTTTTATTAGCTTTGGTTTCTGAACCACTTAAGACATTCCCAACCTCCCGCAGGGGCAGGGAGAGATGTGGGGTGGGGGTGGCAGAGGTAATGCTGGGCTCCATCAGCACCAGGCGGGGGAGAGGTTGGCCACAGGGGGCCCAAATCCCAAAGCGAGGAGTCGTGGACATCTGCTCGCTGGGGGACCCTGACCAAGTAACTCCCCTCTCCGGGGCTCTGTGGGTGCAAGGCAGGGTGCTTAATATTTAGGGGGTGTGGGGAAGTCTGAACCTTTCGGTGCCCTTTCTGTCCCCCAGTGCCCCTCAAAGGCTCTTGGTGCGGGTGCCCAAGGCCAGAGGAAGAGACAGAGGTTCAGAGTGGGTGAGCCAGCGCTGGGCTGAAGCCCTGGCTCCTGATCCAGGATTCCCTCCACCCACAGCACACGGGTCTCCTCTGAACTCAGGAGAAGCAGCCTCAATCCCTGCTTCCTCCTCTGGCTGGTTTTGTGGAGCCTGGGAGGAGAGGGAGGGGCTGCCTACAGGCGTCCTGGGCACCCAGCACAGGGAGGGAGGCGGAATGCCATGTCCCCTCCCCCATCCCCGTCCGCTCAGCCAGGACAGCCCCGCAGGGTCCCGGGGAGGCCCTTGCCCGTGGGCTCTGCAGCAGGAAACCTCCCTCAGTGGCCGGAAGATTTGAACACAGCCCCTGGGGACCCCATACATCTCCACGCTCTGCAGTTCTGTGGCCGCCGGGTAGCCCAGAGCTCGTTTCTCTCTGCGTCTGGACCTCCCGGGCCGCGCCTGCGGCAGCTGCTCCTACATTCTCCAACCCTGTCCCCAACACAAACCGGGGAGAGAGCAGAGGCTCAAAGGTCCAGCCGCTTACCCAGAACCCGCAGACGCGCTCACACGCTCCTGGCCTACACAGAGCCCCTTATGGGGGGGGGGGGTGAGGGACACCTGGGCCTGGGGCTAAGGCTGCCCTCCCATGCCCCCCACTCCCTAGACTACTGTGCAGCCTCAGGCAATTCACTTCCCCTCTCTGAGCCTCCTCTGTCAACCGCCTGCCTGCCTGCCTGCCTTCTAGGGGTGGGGGGACCCCAGCCATGCTCACTCAGCTGCAGCCGTCTGAACATGAATGTGAGCATGAACACTGGCCCCTGCCCCATGCTGTCTGTCCCACTGACGAAGCCTCTCTGCCCCGACCCCGCACACTGGCTTTGATGTGGGCTGAAGCCTGGGATGGGGGCTTGGATGCTGTCCTGGGAGTCCCCACGCCCCGCCATGGGCTGCCTCAGTTTCCCCCGGCCACCCCGTGGTCCCTCTAGGCCTTGGCGTGGATGGAGGGGAGAGTGATGCGCTGTGTGACCCTGGGCAGATCCCCTTGTCTCTCTGGGCCTCAGTTTTCCCATCTATACCATGGGAAGCAGGTGGTAATGACACTGGTCCCATAGCTCTACCACGATGGTCTCCAGGAGACGCCCCTGGGGACCCCACAGGCTGAGTCTGGGGCCACACCCCATCCCCCCAGGACCAAGGTGGAGGGAAATTTGGCCTCAGGGAGAGGCCAGGTGGGGGCTCGAGGCCCAGGTGGGGTGTGGGAGGCTGGCGCCCCTGTGCCGGGGGTGTGGCGTGGGACCCAGAAGGCCCTCTTCGCCCTGAGCCCCCCGGGCCGGCCCCTCTGCCCTGCCCCTCCCGCCCCCCCAGCTGGCCTCTCGGCCCCTACCTGTGCCTGATAAATGCCCGCAGGATCCCTTGGTCCTAATCCCACAAAGGAACGGTTTGCAGGGGACGTGTCGGGCGGAGAGTAGGCTGCAGGGAGGAGAGAGACCGAGAGCCCGTTAGCGAGGGGTTGCGGGAGCTGGGGCGGCCCTGGCCCCAGAGAGGGTGGCCACCGCCAGGCGTCACACAGCCGGGCCTCTGCACCCGGTGCCTGGGGCCTCCGAGCCTGCCGCCCTCCCCCGGTTGAACCGGGCCCCCTTGAAAGGCCCGAGGTCCTTGGGAGGCAGGGATCCTGACTCGAGGGGCCTGGGGGTCATGGCTGAGATCGCCCAGGTGGGCGGGGTGTCTGCTGAGAGGGAAGGCAGGATGGCTCCGTAATTCACAAAACCGCCCGTGAATTATTCAGGGTGTGCAGTGCCCGCCCGGTCCTGCCACTGAGAGCTGCCTCTGCGCGGGGTGCATGAATTATTGAGGGCGTTTTATTTATTAATCTTCCTCCCGAGAGGGCAGAGGGAGGGCTGGGTGTGTGCATACATACAGATGTGCGTATTTATATTTCAGTCTCAGCGATTATATTTTGTCAGCGTGTGAGTAACTCACGGCCTGGTGCTACAGGGGGGATGGGGGCCTCAGACAGGCTGGGACCCAGGTAGGGGGAGAAGAAGCTGCAACAGGCGGGGTCCCCAAGTTGTCCTGGCTGGGGTTGGGGGGAGCTGGAGGCAGCGAGGCTTACGGGGAGAAGCAGGGGTAGATTTGCAGTTAAGAGCCCCGGTGCAGGGAAAAGGGGGTGGAATCCATGCCTATCCTGCATTTATTGTCTACTGTATGCCAGGCTCTGGGCATGATCCCACCGAGCCCTGAGCAGATCCTACGCAGTATCCTGCATCTATTAAGTGTCTACTGTATGCCAGGCTCTGGGCGTGATCCCATTGAGCCCTGAGTGGATCCTACGCAGTATCCTGCATTTATTAAGTGTCTACTGTATACCAGGCTCTGGGCATGATCCCACTGAGCCCTGACTGGATCCTATGCACTCAACACTCCCATTTCACAGATGAGCAGGCAGGGACAGCTGGCAAGAATGACCACAGCTGCCTGACACCACGCAGCATCAGGTGCCATACGGAATGTCCTCTCTGCCTCCCTGACCCACATCACCGGCTTGTTCCCCACTGCCCTGTGAATTGGGCACCAAGGTGAACCCATTTTGCAGCTGAGAAAACCGAGGCTCAGAGAGGGGAAGACACCTGCCTGAGGTCACACAGCAAGAGAGCTGCAGAGGCGGGATTCCAGCCCAGGGTGGATTTGGGGCTGATCTCCTCCAGCCAGTGATCAGAAGAAGCCGGTTTTTATGGGCAGGCAGCCCGGGTTCTGGCACGCAGTGGGGACGGGGGGAGGAACGCCGGGGCAGGGAGAAGAGGAGCTGAGGGCACCTAGAAGGAACCGCGGCCACCAACTGCTTGGGTGGGGTGGGGGTCTCATTTGGAGAGTGAGGGACAGAGATGCTCAAAAATGGGGGTGAGGGGCAGATGGAGTCCATGGGGAGAGCTCTCTGGGTTCAGAGATGTCTGGCGCCCTGTGAGGGTGGGTGACCCACCCAAGCCTGCATGGGGGTCGCGGGGAGAGTCTAGGGGTAGAGCCAATGCGGAATAACGGGGTGGACCTCAGGACAGGGATGCCAGGACCGAGGGGCCGTCCAGCGGCCACCCAGAACCACATCCAGAGAGTGGAAAAGTCCAGAAGGTGCAGCGGCCGCCAACCCAGGGGCTTCCGGGTCAGGTGGACAGGCGAAGAGGGTCCCATCTAAAGGTGTGGTCCAGCCCAGGCCACCCAAAGGAACTGGGCCTGGTGTAGCTCCTTTCTCCCCAAGAAGCCAGAACTCTGGAAATGTTTACGTAAAACGTCCTGATTTTAAAATGATCACAACTGATTCTCCTTTGCCACAAACAAAAGACCAGTCTGGGGGTCGAGTCTGGCCCTTGGGCCGCCACTGTGAGATCGGTGTCCACTGTCAGCTGCTTGACACACCAGGGAGGGTTTCTGACGGCCCACGGCAGGCACCGGGGTCCCCCAGGCGATTCGGCGAAGGGGACAGACTCTGGACTCTCACCCTGGCCTGTGGCTTGGTCCGGCCAGCCCCCAAGGCTGCCTCAGCCCTACATGGGCCCAACCACGTGGCCCCGGGCTGTTTTCTGGAGACCCACCAAACTCGCCAGGCCCCGCAGGGTCGGGTCTGACCTCTGACCTGGCAGTGGGGCTGGGGAGGGGACAGGCCCCCCTGCGGACATCCGCCCCACCAGGGCACCGCTTCCCGCGTGCTTACAAGGTGAGGTCGGCGACGTGGCTCCTCCCTCGGAGGTGGTGGCGGGTTTGGTGGCAGGGGGGAGCGCCAGCCGTGGCAGCCCCGGGGGCGGAGGTGCCAGCATCTGAGCAGAAAGGCAGTGGCTGGGCATTTTGAGCTGACCACTTCCATTTAACTGGGGGAACAGAGAGACACGTGGTTAAGGGGTGGGCTCCCCCTCTACCTCGGGCTGCTGGCGCCGGCCGCCCCCGGCTCTGTGCACGGCCCGGGCGGGGTGGCAGGCTGGGGGGCCAGGGCGCGGGTGTGACCATGGCGGGTTTGGTGGGTCTGAGGACGGCCGGAGGTGGAGGGGCCTGGGGATGCCCGCTTGCTGGTGTCACTCAAAGCCCGGCACTACTGGGGCCGTGCTCACTGCATCTCCTCCGTAAACCCCCTGCACGCCAACTCAACTGATTTCCTTCCGAACAGTGCCACCGCCTCCTAACAGCAGGTTCTCTGCGTTTTTCCTAATTCACTGCGAGCACGCCATCATCCACCATCATCCACGGCCTGGCCCGTGGTTCCAAAGTCCGAAAAGCTCTGAACATCCAAAGCTTCCTGTGGAGTCTGGCAAACACTGTCTTAATCGAACTGAGTTTGGTGGTTTTTTTGTAATCAATTTCTTTCTGCCCCCCACCCGCCCCCCAATCTTTTTTTCTTTTTGAGACAGGGTCTCGCTCTGTCACCCAGGCTGGGGTGCAGTGGCACAATCACAGCTCACAGCAACCTCGACCTCCCAGGTTCAAGCGATCCTCCCACCTCAGCCTCTTGAGTAGCTGGGACTACAGGCGCCCGCCACCATGCCTGGCTCATTTTGAAGTTTTTTTTTTGTAGAAACTGGGTCACGCTATGCTGCCCAGGTTGGTCTTGAACTCTGGGCTTATGCAATCCTCCCGCCTTGGCCTCCTAAAGCGCTGGGATCACAGGCGTGAGCCGCTATGCCCAGTCCTTCCCTGCCTTGTGTTAACATGACTCCGACTCATGCAGTTGCTAGGACCTACGGGTGCCACCCAGACCCCACAGGGTGCGACGTGACGCGTCTGAAACCCTGACATTCGAAAGCATCTCAATTCTGACCCAATCCAGCTGCCTCCCAGCACGACAGAGGAAGGGACTTCAGAACCGAGTCCTCAAGACCCTTTTAAGCAGAGGTTGTGCCTTCGTGTGAGCACGTGGCCCCCGGGAGGGCACCTGGAGCCGCCGAGAGAAGCCTGAACGCGCCCCGCCCGACTCACCGGTCCAGGTTGCTGGCTGGCTGGGTCGCAGGCCAGCGAGACAAGATCTTTGAGCGGGTCCTGGGGGTTGAGATGAGGTGGGTAGCGGATGGCCGTGTGGGGGAAGTAGGTGGAGGCCGTCTGGGGTAGGATGGACGTCGTAGGGAAATGCAGAGCGGAGGACGGGTGTGGGCTCCGGGAGATCCCTGCGGAGACAGTGGGAAGCGGGGGTTACTTGGGGGCTCCAGCCGGTCTGCTCTGTGACCGTGTGACTGTGTGTCTGTGGGTGTGATTCCTGCCTGCATCTCAGTGCATTTAGTAATAATAACCACCGAAAAAACCCAGCAGCGCTGACCATATTTACACCTAAATTCCCCGACTCCCACGGCAACCCCACTGGGGCTGTGATATTATCCTTGTGTTTTAATTTAATTTTTTTAGTTTTGTAGAGGTGGGGGTCTTGCTATGTTGCCCAGGCAGGTCTCGAACTCCTGGGCTCAAGTGATCCTCCCTCCTCGGCCTCCCAAAGTGCGGGGATTACAGGTGTAACCGACTGAGCCTGGCGTTTTTT
Organism: Hylobates moloch; assembly: GCF_009828535.3. Taxonomy (NCBI): domain Eukaryota; kingdom Metazoa; phylum Chordata; class Mammalia; order Primates; family Hylobatidae; genus Hylobates; species Hylobates moloch. Next base: position 95,751,118 of record NW_026652290.1, read on the forward strand.
TTGTTTGTTTGTTTGTTTTTTTTGAGACAGTCTCCCTCTGTCACCCAGGCCAGAGTGCAGTGGTATGACCTCAGCTCACTGCAACCTCCACCTCCTGGGTTCAAGCAATTCTGACTCAGCCTCCCAAGTAGCTGGGATTACAAGTGCACACCACCATGCCCGGCTAACTTTTGTATTTTTAGTAGAGATGGGGTTTCACCATGTTGGCCAGGCTGGTCTTGAACTCCTGACCTCAGGTGATACGCCCACTTTGGCCTCCCAAAGTGCTGGGATTACAGGCGTGAGCCACTGCACCTAGCCCCGTCTTTTTTTTTTTTTTTAACAGAGGATGACAGGGTGGCCTTCAGGGGATGTGTCACCTGCCTGGGGCCATACGGCATCAGGTGGCAGAGCCAGAATTTGAATCCAGCCCATCTGGCCCCACAGTCTATACTATAAACCTAGGCTTGGCAAGCTCTTTCTACAAATGGCTGAATAGTGATTTTTTTTTTTTTTTTTTAAGAGATAGAATCTCACTTTGTCACCCAGGCTGCAGTGCAGCGGCATGCTCATGGCTCTCTGCAGCCTCGACCTCCTGACCTCAGGTGATCCTCCTGCCTCAGCCTCCTGACCTCAGGTGATCCTCCTGCCTCGGCCTCCTGACCTCAGGTGATCCTCCTGCTTCGGCCTCCTGACCTCAGGTGATCCTCCTGCCTCGGCCTCCTGAGTAGCAGGGACTGCCAGCGTGTCCCACCACGCCTGGCTAATTTTTTGTATTTTTAGTAGAGATGAGGTTTCATCATGTTGCCCAAGCTGGTCTCAAACTCCTGGACTCAAGCAATCCACCCGCCTCAGCCTCCCAAAGTGCTGGGATTACAGGCATGAGCCACTGTGCCCGGCCTAATTCCAGCACATAAAGAAATCCCGTCTCCAACAGCCATCACTCCTCACCTCCTCCCCCAGCCCCAGCACCCATACATCCCCTTCCTGCCTCTGTGGCTGGGCCTGTCCTGGACGTTTCATAGAAATGAGATCACATGCTGTGTGGCCTTTTTGTCTGGCTTCTCTTACTGAGCGTGACGTCCTCAAGGTGGCCTGCGTCAGAGCCTCGTGCCTTTTCATGGCTGAGTCATATTCTATTGTGGTGCCTGCCTTTTCCTCTTTCTATACAGTTCAGTGATTTTTAGTATTTTCACTATTTATAGCAATCACTCCCCCGTCTCCCCAGCCTCTGGCCAGATAGTAAATATTTTTGGCTTTTGGCCACGTGGTCTCTGCTGTAATTACTCAGCTCTGCCAAGACAGGGTGGGAGCTGCCACAGGACATATACAAAGACGTGGTCGTGGCTGTGTGCCAATAAAACTTTATTCGTAAGAACAGGCAACCAGGGGGCCGGCGTTTGCTGACCCCTGGCCCAAACGACTGCTTTGATTTGGGTCTGCCTCTCTGTGTGCATGACTGTGTAAAGAACTAAATATTTTATCACTGGAACATGGGGTGGTAAGCAATATTTGAGGCTTCCTACAATTCACCCCCCTTAATCCCAATGGCAACCATGGGAGGTGATTTTTTTGTTTTGTTTTTTTCAGATGGAGTCTTGCTCTGTTGCCCAGGCTGGAGTGCAGAGGCGCAATCTCGGCTCACTGCAGCCTCTGCCTCCCAGGTTCAAGAAATTCTTGTGCCTCAGCCTCCTGAGTAGCTGGGATCACAGGCACGCATCACCACACTGAGCTAATTTTTGTATTTTAGTAGAAACGAGGTTTCACCATGTTGTCCAGGCTGGTCTTGAACTCCTGACCTCAGGTGATCCGCCTGCCTTGGCATCCCAAAGTGCTGGGATTAAGGTGTGAACCACTGTGCCTGGCCGAGGTGGAGATGTCTCTCTCTTTTTTTTTTTTTGAGATGGAGTCTCGCTGTGTCGCCCAGGCTGGAGTGCAGTGGCATGATCTTGGCTCATTGCAAGCTCCACCTCCCGGGTTCACGCTATTCTCCTGCTTCAGCCTCCCAAGTAGCTGGGACTACAGGTGCCTGCCACCATGCCCGGATAATTTTTTGTATTTTTAGTAGAGACGGGGTTTCACCATGTTAGCCAGGATGGTCTCGATCTCCTGACCTCATAATCCGCCCGCCTTGAACTCCTGAAGTGCTGGGATTACAGGCGTGAGCGATCGCACTTGGCCTTTTTTTTTTTTGAGACAGGGTCTTGCTCTGTTGCCCAGGCTGGAGTGCAATGGCGTGAACTCGGCTCACTGCAACCTCTGCCTCCCGGGTTCAAGCGATTCTCCTGCCTCAGCCTCCCAAGTAGCTGGGACTACAGGTGCATGCCACCACACTCAGCTAATTTTTGTATTTTTAGTAGACAAGGGGTTTGACCATGTTGGCCAGGCTGGTCTTGAACTCCTGACCTTGTGATCCGCCTGCCTCGGCCTCTCAAAGTGGTGGAATTACAGGCATGAGCCACCGAGCCTAGCCTTTTATTTTGAGATGGAATCTTACTCTGTTGCCCAGGCTGGAGTGCAGTGGTATGATCTCTGCTCACTGCAACCTCCGCCTCCCAGGTTCAAGCAATTCTCCTGCCTCAGCCTCCCCAGTAGCTGGCACAGGTGCGTGCCACCACGCCTGGCTAATTTTTGTATTTTTAGTAGAGATGGGGTTTCACCATGTTGGCCAGGCTGGTCTCAAACTCCTGACCTCAGGTGATCCACCCACCTCAGCCTCCCAAAGTGCTGGGATTACAGGCGTGAGCCACTGCGCCCAGCCTCATCAGCAGCTTCTGATCCTGCCTGTCCGTCAGTGTCTGGGGTTGGAATGCGGGGATTAGATTGAGACGGGGTGAGGGGAGTGAGGTGAAGTTAGGTTGCAGCCTCTTCTTATACAGGGGGGAAACTGAGGCCCAAAGGGACTGAGTCCAACCTCTCAGTCGGGCTGCAACAAGGCCCTGGGCACTCTCCACTACGGCACCTCTATGGGTTTTTGCCCACCTAGAAGACTACAGCAATAGGACGCATGGTCAGACATCCAGTGGGACTTCCCTGGCTGTGAGAGGCCTGATTGGAGGGCCCGCCGACCCTCCCCGCCAGGGGCCCGTGGCGCTTACCGCTGTGCACGGCGATGACAGGCCGGTGGTGCTGGGTGAAGCTGGAGAGGCGGGGAGAGTCCTGGGGGGACGGGCTGTTGAATGGTGACTTGTCCATCTCTGTCTTCTTCACCGGGGACGAAATGCCTGTGGAGGGGACGGGACGAGAGGGTCACAGGCTGGTCACACCCTGGGAGCCCTGGACCTTCCCCGAAGCCAAACTCCGCAGGGAGAGGAGCCTCCTCACCCCGCCTCCTCCTCCCCCAGAATCCTGAGCGGGAGAGAGCCCATCACACAGAGGAGTAAACGGAGGCTCAGAGCAGAGAAGGGGCTGGACAGGGCGGCACAGCCGGGGGATGGAGAGCTGGGTATCAACACGTGCCCCTGGGCCTCGCTCCCAGCCCTCGCCTACTTTCCTTCCAGAGAAATGGGAAGGCTCAGGGCTGCCCCATCACCTAGGAGTCACCCGAGCCCTAGAGAAGGCGGCAGGGAGGGCAGAGGCAGATCCGAAGCCCAATTAGACCCTGACTGGCTAAGGGCGCACAGACAAGCCCCAGCTCAGCTCTGCCTTCCCTCATCCACGCAGGAGGAACGGAGCCTCCCTGGGGCTGAAGTGAGGTGCATCCACCCTCTGCAGTGACTTGCTGGCATCACTCTGCAGACAGGGGCCTCACTACCTCCCAGGCTGCCTGGGACAAAAGCCCCAACAGCCCCCAACTCAGCAGCTCAGCCCCTCACACCTTCCTCATTGAATCAACGAATGAAGAAACAGATGGAGGCCGGGCACGGTGGCTCATGCCTGTAATCCCAGTGCTTTGGGAGGCTGAGGTGGGCGGATCACTTGAGGCCAGGAGTTCAAGATCAGCCTGGCCAACATGATGAAACCCTCTCTGCACTAAAAATACAAAAATTAGGTGGGTGTGGTGGCGGGTGCCTGTAATCCCAGCTACTTGGGAGGCTGAGGCAGGAGAATTGCTTGAACCTGGGAGGCGGAGGTTGCAGTGAGCTGACATCACGCCACTACACTCCAGCCAGGGCTACAAAGTGAGACTCCATCTCAAACACAAAAAACAGATGGATAGTTGGGTGCAGGGGCTCACGCCTGTAATCCCAGCACTTTGGGAGGCTGAGGCGAGTGTATCACCTGAGGTGAGGAGTTTGAGACCAGCCTGGTCGACATGGCGAAACCCTGTCTCTACTAAAAATACAAAAATTAGCCGGGTGTGGTGGTGGGCATCTGTAATCCCAGCTACTCGGGAGGCTGAGGCAGGAGAATCGCTTGAACCCAGGAGGCAGAGGTTGCAGTGGGCCGAGATCACACCATTGCACTCCAGCCCAGGCGACAAGAATGAAACTGTGAAACTCTGTCTCAAAAACAAACAAGCAAGTAAACAAACAAACAAACAAACAAAAAACTGATGGATGGACTCAGGGAGGCTCACCCACCAAACATCGGCTTCCCTCCCCCTCCAGGCACCCCCCTGGAAAGCCCCTGGGTGTGGGGGAAGCAGGTGGTCCAGGGTTCAAACCCCGGCTGGCCATGAGGCTGTGTGACCTGGGGTGAGCTGCCACATCCACCCCTTTTCATAAAACAGGGGATTCTGTAAAGCTCTGGAATTTCCATCGGGAGCAGTGTGGGAGTGGCGGCTGTGAGGATTGGGCCAGGGGTGCCTGTGCAGGTGAAGCCCACGGCCGTCCCAGATCCCTGGGCATCGGGGCATTCTCTGAGGATGCCTTCAGCCCTGCTTTCCGAGGGAACGTCAGCCACCCAGCTCAAAGAATGTTAGTTACTGCAGGAGCCGCTGCTGCTGCTGCTGTTTGGGGTGAGTGGGGAGATGACAGGGTGCCCCTTGACACTTTCATCCTGTCTTCAAAATGAAGTGGGAACACAGAGCCCCCAAAGAGGGCCATATTGGGTATTTCCAGGAGGCTGGGGTGGAGTCCCAGCTTTGGAGCCGAAATGCCTGGCCTTCTGGGGCTGTCTCTCTCTCTTTTTTTCTTTGAGATAGAGTCTCGCTCTGTCGCCCTGGCTGGAGTGCAGTGGTGCGATCTTGGCTCACTGCAACCTCCGCCTCCCAGGTTCAAGAGATTCTCCTGCCTCAGCCTCCCGAGTAGCTGGGATTACAGGCGCCCACCGCCACGCCTGGGTCATTTTTGTATTTTTAGTAGAGACGGTGTTTCATCATGTTGGTCAGGCTGGTCTCAAACTCCTGGCCTCAGGTGATCCGCCTACCTCGGCCTCCCAAAGTGCTGGGATTATAGGCATGAGCCACTGCGCCTGGCCAATTTGTCACCCAGGCTAGAGTGCAGAGGCACGATCACGGCTCACTGCAGCCTCAACCTCCTGGGCTTAAGTGATCCTCCCACCTCGGCCTCCCAGGTAGGTGGGACCACAGGCATGCACCATCATGTGCAGACAATTTTTTTTTTTAGAGATGGGGTCTTGCTATGTTGCCCAGGCTGGTCTCAAACTCCTAGGCTCAAGGGATCCTCTTGCCTTGTTCTCTCAAAGTGCTGGGATTACAGGCGTGAGCCACAGTGCCTGGCCCCAGGGAAGCTTTGTCAAGTGAGGGATAAGGGTCACATCTTGCCTGAGAAATGCAGTGTCCTGGGCCCTACCCTATCCCTGGAAATGGAATCTCAGGGAGGCATGCCCTGGACAGCCACATTTTTAGAAAGGATTTTTACATTTCTTTTAAGGTAAAACATATCTACTGAGACCATCCAAACAGGGTGATGAGTTTAGCTTCCCTTCGACCTGGCCCTTGGAGTTCCTTACTTCCAGGGTCTCTCAGATGGGCACTGTGGACACTGGGGCCGGATCGTTCTCTGGGGTGGGGTCCTGCTGAGCAGAGTCCCTGGCCACCACCCACTTCATGCCAGGAGCACCCCCCAGTTGTAACAACCACAGATGTCCCCAGACATCACCAAAAGTACCCTGGGCAAGAATCACCTGTGGTTGAGACCCTCTGGGTTAGGGGATCCCATGGACCCTCCACGAGACTATGTCCCATGATCCTCTGCCCTGCTGTGGTCCTAGGAGGCTGCACACGCTGCAATCCACACGGAGTGAGGAGGGAGAGAGGAGGTGAGTCCCAGGAGCTGGGGTCCCCCTGGTTAATTCTACCGTCTGCCCCGTCAGGAGCTTCTTCTAGTGTCTGGTGTGAGCAGCGACGTAACTCAGTATTTTCCAAATAATTCACGCAGGATTTCTTAGTCTCAGCACTGCTGATGTGGGGGCCAGATCGGTCTCTGTAGGGAGCTGTCCTGGGCACTGGAGGGCGCTGAGCAGCATCCCTGGCCTCCACCCACTCCGTGCCAGGAGCGCCCCTCAGTGGGGACAACCACGGATGTCCCCAGATGTGACCTGGTGTCCCCGGGTGATGCCCTGATGAGAAACGGTGAGGATGTCACCGTGTCTTGGGTCTCCTGCTGATGGTTCCATAGGCACCTGCAGGCATTTGTGTGGCACAGCCCCTCCCCAGTCCTGTCCCCACCTCCTCCATCCTCCCAGCATCGCTGCATCCTTCCCCGAATGGGGTTACCACTCAGGGAACTTCCGTCCTCTCTGACGGCTGCAGCCCGGGGGAGCCCAGATCCAGGACCCAGCTGTGGGGGGACGTGCAGCTCTTCATCTGCTTTTGTGGTTATGGAACCAGCTGTCCCCATGGCCCTGCACACACCACGCTGTGAGGAGTGAAGGTGTCACCGGGACACACCCCAGAAGCAGGTCAGCAGTTCCCGGGGATCCGGGAACACCCAGCTCTGGAGGAGGCTGGCACCCAGGACACCCACACGGGGGGCAGGAAGGATGACACCTCCACTCACGCCCAGCCTGTGAACACTCACGGGGGAACACTCCTGAGGCCTTGGACGTCGAGGCTGAGCCACCCAGAGAGGCCCCACTGCCCAGTGGGATGCCATGAAGTCTGTGACCAAGCTGGGCCCCAGCAGTCAGGCCCAGACTTTTCCAGGGCAGGAGCATGTGGCAGGAATGAGGGTGGCCTAGAGCCGGGGAGGCCAGGCTGGTCTTGTCGGCACATGTGTGTGCATGTGTATGCCTGTGCATGTGTGTGCGTGCATGTATGTGTGTATGCCTGTAGGCATGTGCATAGCTGCATGCATGTGTGCATGTCTGTGCATGTGTGTGTACGCATGTGAGCATGTGCACGTGTGCACACCTGCATATGTATGCCTGTACATGCACGTTCATATCTGTGTATGTGTGTATGCCTGTGCACGTGTCTATGTGTCTGAATGTGCACACGCGTGTGCATGTGAATATATGCATGTATGTGTACGCGCGCGCATGCATGTTCATGTCTATGTGTGCGTGCACGCACATGTACACGTCTGCAAGCATGCATGCATACGTGTGCATGCCTGTGCACATGTGCGTGCATCTATGTATGAGCATGCATGCGTGTGTGCAAGCGTGTGTGTGTGAGTGTGTGCAGGGCCACGGCGGGAACGAGGTTAGGGTTGTCAGACGCTCACTTAGGACGATTTCCTAGAACAGCTTGTCCTGGATGGAAATAGTCTGGCTCAGACTCCACCCCCGGCCGCCACATCCCTGCAGACACCGCTAGAGCTTCCTGAGATGGGGCCGGCAGGAGCCAGGGCAGGGCAGGAAGGAGGGGGGAGCGCGGCCCAGGCACTGAGAGAAAGAATAAGCCGGCATGCTCCCGGCAGGCTCTGCAGACACTGACTGCACCCCGCCTCCAAGCATCCTCTGTCTGTTCAGCAGGCATGCCTGGGACCCCTGTGGGACCTCCCTGTTCAGCCAGCGGGCATGTGCGTCCCCCGCCCATCTCAGAGGCCATCTTTCCTCTCAGGGAACACATCCATATGCCCCTCCCCGCATCCTGAATGCCCCGTCTGAGAATAGTGACTGTAAGGAGGACGCAGGCCCGAGGGCTCCCCCGTCACAGCTTCTTCCTGTCTGTTTAACACACACACCCATCTGACCTCCTCTCTGTTTTTGACAAAAGGCCCTCATCACCCCTTCGGGGCAGCCATTTGTCACACACGCCCATCTGACCTCCTCTCTGTATTTGACAAAAGGCTCTCATCACCCCGTCGGAGCAGCCATTTGTTTGCTCAACAAACAAGCCCATCTCCCACTGAAATGCCAGCTCCCCCGGGGGGCCAAGGACCACTCTTGCTGGGTCTCTAGGGTCTGGGGTCAGGAGGGGGCCCTACACAGGGTGAGTGGAGTAGACAGAGGCACCAATGCAGGGCATGAATCTGCTGAGGACAGCAGTGACCACTGGGCGTTGACAGTGCACCAAGGTCTCCTCTGGGCCCCGTGGACACTTGGGACTGGATCATTCTCTAGGGTAGGACCATCCTGAGCACTGCAGGGTGCTGAGCGGTGTCCCTGGACCCACTCCATGCCAGGACCACCCTGCAGTCGTGACAACCACACATGTCCCCAGATGTCACCCAGTGTCCTCTGGCGGCAGGCTCACCCCTAGGTAAAACCCCCGGCTCAGAGGATTCCACGGACCCCCCAAGAGACTCCGCGTCCCATGAGCCTCTGCCCTGCTGAGGTCCCAGCAGGCTGCACACATTGAAATCCACACCCTGAGTGGGAGGGAGAGAGGAGGTGAGTCCCAGGGGCTGGGGGTCCCCTGGTTTACACCGTCTGCCACACTGGGAGTTTATTCTGGTATGAGCAGGGGCAGACTTTTTATTTTTACTTTTATTTTACTTTTTTGAGATAGGGTCTCACTCTGTTGCCCAGGCTGGAGTGCAGTGGTGCAATCATAGCTTACTGCAGCCTTGACTTCTGGGCTCAAGCGATCCTCCCAACCTCAGCCTGTCGAGTAGCTGGGACCACAGGCACACGCCACCACGTGCAGCTAATTTGGTATTTTTTTGTAGAGACAGGGTTTCCCTATGTTATCAAACTCCTAGGCTCAAGCGCTCCTCCAGCCTTGGCCTCCCAAAGTGCTGGGATCACAGGTGTGAGCCACCACGCCCAGCCTCAATTTTTTTCCACATAATTAATACAGGTTTCTCAGCCTCAGCACTGTAGACATCGGGGCTGGCTCGTTCCCTGGGGAGGGGCTGTCCTGGGCACTGCAGGGTGCTGAGCAGCGTCCCTGGCCTCGACCCACTCCATGTCAAGAGCACCCCCAGTTGTGACAACCACAGATGTCCCTAGACACCGGCCAGTGTACCTGGGGGTGGGGCAGCATCGCTCTGGGTGAGGACCTTCTGTGAAGGCACCAGCCTCCTCTCTTAATGTGGTCCTCACAGCTGCCCCGTGCAGAGCGTACAGGAGCTGCGTCCATTTCAGATGTGGAGGCTGAGGCCTGATGGGGGAAGTCACTCACCTAAGGCCATAGAGCCAAGGTGGGGTGGAGGTGGAGTTGGAACCCAACTCTGTCCCTCCCCAGGCCATGCTGCACTAGTCTCCACCCTGGGGTTAAAAAAAGGGATGGGCGGGCCGGGCTCGGTGGCTCACGCCTGTCATCCCAGCACTGTGGGAGGCCCGAGGCGGGAGGATCACTTGAGGTCAGGAGTTCGAGACCAGCCTGGCCAACATGGTGAAACTCCAACTCTACTAAAAATACACAAATTAGCTGGGCGTGGTGGCGGGCGCCTGTAGTCCCAGTCCCAGCTATTTGCGAGGCTGAGGCAGAAGAATTGCTTGAATCTGGAAGGCCGAGGCTGCAGTGAGCCGAGATCATGCCACTGCACTTCAGCCTGGGCAACAGAGGGAGATTCTGACTCAAAAAAAAAAAAAAAGGGTTGGAGGAAGCCCGGGGTGACAGAGGAGGGCAATGGATGGGGGCTGCCTGCCCCGCCCTGTGTAATAACTGCCTGTGGACGGGACCTGTGTCGCCTTCGAGGGGGAGCTACACAAGCAGCAAAAACAAAGCACAGCGGGGGCTGCTCGAAGGCACCTTCCTCCACCCCACGCAGCCAGGTAAGCAGGGAGACCTCAGGAGGAGGCGGCCAGGAGAACGGGTGCTCCTGGCCCAGGCCCCAAGTGGGCAAAGCCTAGAGGCTGGAATGTGGGGCCTGGAGGCGTGGTGTGGGGGCCTTGCCTGGCATGGGGCTGGCATGATCCCCCCAGGCCTCTGTGAGCCTCAGGGTGGGGGACTGGCTGAGCACTGCCCGGGAGCAAAGGCCCCAGGGCCGCCAGAGGAAGGGAGAGCTGCTCTAATCAGCTTAACCCCCTTAATGAGCGGCTAATTGGGGGCTGTCTAGACAGGAAGCTGGAAAGGGCGGGGAGGGGGAGGAGGAGGAGGAGGAGGAGGAGCATCCCAGGGTGGTGGCCAGGGTCCAAGGGCACCTTCGGGAGAGACCCTGCCTGCCCGGGTTCCTGTTTTGTGTCCTCCCTCTGCGGAGGCACCTGGCTTGGGACGGCCTTGCAGGCTGCAACAATAACCCTGGCCCTTCCCGTGCCCCCGGCCCCTCTGGCCCTTCCTGTGCCCCTGGCCCCTCTGGCCCTTCCCTTGGGCCCCCTGGCCCTTGCCTCGGTCCAGCAGTGAGGTTACAGCTGGGCCCCACTGGGAACCTCAGGGACCCCGCTCCAGCCCAGGGGCGAGGCCTGTTCCGAGGCGTCCCCCTTGGGACTTCAGAGGCTGCGAAATGTTTATCGATGCAGGCCACGGCGATGGGGAGAGGCCCAGGAAGCACTGGACATAAGCTCGGGGCTCTGCCCCTTCCTTAATGTGGGACCTTTGGGCCTCAGTTTCCCCACTTGTCAACTGATGGCCAGGGGCAGCCCTGATCTCATAGAGTGTTGCCAGGGAGGGGAAATAACCCGGCTTAGGACATCACAGATGCCCCATAAAACAAAGAGAGCAAGGTGCCCTGAGTGGGGCCACTGGGAACGGCCACGTGGTTCTGTGTCCCTGTGCACCTGCTTGCCGCTGGGGTGACCTGGAGCAGGTGACATCACCTCTGAGCCTCAGGGTTTCCCTCTGCAAAATGAGGTGCCTGCCAGTCACCTCCGCAGGGCTGTCTGGGATTAAAATGTTGGGAAGGGACATAGAAAAAAAGTGGCCAGCCGGGTGCGGTGGCTCACACCTGCCATCCCAACACTTTGGGAAGCAGAGGCAGGAGGATCGCTTGAGCCCAGAAATTTAAGACCAGCCTGGGCAACATAGGAACCCTATCAATACAAAAAGTACAAAAAATAGTCAGGAGTGTTGGCAAGTGCCCGTAGTCCCAGCTACTTGGGAGGCTGAGGAAGGAGGATGGCTTGAGCCCAGTGGGTGGTGACTGCACCACTGCACTCCATCCTGGGCGACAGAGCAAGTCACTATTTGGGGGGGAAGAAAAAGGCTGAGCGCGGTGGCTCATGCCTGTAATCCCAGCACTTTGGGAGGCCCAGGCAGGTGGATCACCTGAGGTCAGGAGTTCCAGACCAGACTGGCCAACATGGTGAAAACCCGCCTGTGCTAAAAATACAAAAATTAGCTGGCCGTGGTGGCGGGCGCCTGTAATAACAGCTATTCGGGAGGCTGAGGCACGAGAATCGCTTGAACCTGGGAGGCGGAGCTTGCAGTGAGTCAAAATCGCGCATTGCACTCCAGCCTGGGCAAGACAGATTCCATCTCAAAAAAAAAGAAAAAAAAAAAAGTGGCCCAGACCAGGGGTCACGTACCTTCTCCTCCCTCCGTTTAGGTCCTTTGCATATGCCACTGGCTATATATAGGGGAGATTCTGCCCTCAAGAGACATTTGGCCAGGTCTGGGGACATTTACGGTTGTCACCACTGGGGGGTGCTCCTGACACGGAGTGGGTGGAGGCCATGAACTGCACAGCACCCAACAGTGCCCAAGACGGCCCCGCCCCAGAGGATGATCTGCCCTCAAACATCCACAGTGCAGCTCCCGAAACCACGATTCTCCCTGCTGGGAATGCCCTCCTATCATTTTCCCTGCGGATAAATCCACTTAAATCATCCCGGTTGTAGCTTAGCCGCGAATTAATAATAAACCCAGTTCTCACGCCCCAAGTGCGTGCTTTACGTAAAGTCCAGCCCTGGGCCACGGGTGTTAAAATTCTTCCAGTGTTTGGCTGGGTGCGGTGGCTCACGCCTGTAATCCCAGCACTTTGGGAGGCCGAGGCAGGCGGATCACGAGGTCACGAGATCGAGACCATCCTGGCTAACACGGTGAAAACCCGTCTCTACTAAAAATACAAAAAATTAGCTGGGCATGGTGGTGACTCACCTGGTGACAGAGAATCTGACTAAAAAAAAAAAAAAAAAAATTTTCATGTTTTCTTCACTGAGTTATCAATCAGCTCTTGTTGCCCAGGCTGGAGGGTAATGGTGCAATCTCGGCTCACTGCACCCTCCGCCTCCTGGGTTCAAGTGATTATCCTGCCTCAGCCTCCCGAGTAGCTGGGATTACAGGTGCCCACCAGCACACCCGGATAATTTTGTGTTTTTAGTAATGATGGGGTTTCACCCTGTTGGCCAGGCTGGTCTCGAACTCCTGACCTCAGGTGATCTGCCTGCGTCGGCCTCCCAAACTGCTGGGATTACAGGTGAGCCTTTTTTTTTTTTTTTTTTTTTTTTTGAGACAGGGTCTTTCTCTGTTGTCCTAGATGGAGTGCAGTGGCATGATCATAGCTCAGGGCAGCTTTGACCGCCCGTCTCAAGCAATCCTCCCACCTCAGCCTCCCAAGGAGCTGGGACTACAGGTGTACGCCACTATGCAACGTTAATTTGTTTTTTTTTTTTAAGTAGATATGGGGTCTTGCCATGTTGCTAGGATTACAGTTGTAAGCCACGGCACCCGGCCAGCAACCTGATTGTACAGCAGAGGAAACTGAGGGGCAGAGAGGTTAAGGAACCTGCCAAATGTCACACAGCTGGAGAAGCGGAGAAGCCAGTTGCCCGAGCTCCTCACTGCTCTGTCACCCTGATTCTCCTCCTCGGGGAAGTCCTCCCTTTTCTTCCAACCTCTATCAGGGTCCTCTTGTGCCCCCTGACTATCCTCTGTGCCTCTTCCTCTGGGCTGTAGTGACCTGGATAAAAACCCATCTCCCTCACTAGGCTGTTAGTCCCTGGAAGGTAGGGACAAGAGTAGGCTGGATCATCTCTCTGTCCCCAGGGCCTCAGGTAGGGGCAGCACACAGGAGGGCTTTACACTGAGGATGAAACCCTCAGCAGGGAGTGAGTTTGCCATCCCCTGAGGTAATCGAGTGGAAGCTGCAGGAGCACAGACCTCCTCTGACATTCCCTGCTAGCTCTGCGATTCCCGATCACAGAGCAGAAGCTGGTGGGGGCTTCCTCTTTGTCCTTCCCCATTGCTACCACCTCTTTCCCCAGTGGAAGGGGTTGCCAGTGAGCAGCCGGGCAGAAAAGTCAGACTGAGCTCCAGAGACTCTAACATTTCCTCTCTCTTAAAATGTTTTCTTTTTGAGTTTTCTCAGTTGAAAGCTAGATTCTTTATTTTCCACCTTTCTCCTCTCCTAATAGACTTAAAGCTATGATTTTTCCTCTCAGGGTTGCTTTGGCTCATCGCAGAGGTGGTCTTTCACTTTAATTAGCGTGCAGTTTACATTCTGACAGCCTCATCAATTACAGAGTTAATGAGAAGTGACGGCTGGGTGCGGTGGCTCACACCTGTCATCCCAGAACTTTGGGAGGCTGAGACGGGTGGATCACTTGAGGTTGCTGGATCACTTGAGGTCAGGAGTTCAAGACCAGCCTGCCCAACATAGTGAAACCCATCTCTACTAAAAATACAAAAATTAGCTGGTTGTGGTGGTGCACACCTGTAGTCCCAGTTACTCGGGAGGCTGAGGCAGGAGAATCACTTGAACCCAGGAGGTGGAGCTGAGATTGTACCACTGCACTCCAGCCTGGGTGACAAGAGTGAAACTCCATCTCAAAAACAAACAAACAAACAAACAAACAAACAAAAACAAAATGAAAGTGACTTTTTTTTTTTTTTTTTGAGACATAGTCTCGCTCTGTCCCCCAGGCTGGAGTGCAGTGGCGCGATCTCAGCTCACTGCAAGCTCTGCCTCCCGGGTTCACGCCATTCTCCTGCCTCAGCCTCCCGGGTAGCTGGGACTACAGGTGCCCGCCACTGCGCCCGGCTATTTTTTTTGTATTTTTAGTAGAGACGGGGTTTCACTGTGTTAGCCAGGATGGTCTCGATCTCCTGACCTCGTGATCGCCTGCCTTGGCCTCCCAAAGTGCTGGGATTACAGGCATGAGCCACCGCGCCTGGTCAGAGACAGGAATGTTATAAAGACGCAGATGACAATGACCTCCTGTTTCCCGGGTATGTCGCATGGGCCAGATGGTTGCTTCACGCACATCCTACCCTTCCTCCTCCCGTAGCTCCCAAAGAACAATTATTATTCACATCACCCCCATTGTGAAGATGAAGAAACTGAGGCTTAGAGAACTTAAGTGATGTGCCCCAGGTTACGCAGCACACAGAGCTAGACACGGGCAGGGCTGGGATCTGAACCCAGGTCTCTCCAATGCCTGAATCTGACCTCTTAATCCGAAAGTTATACTGCTTCTAAAAATCCTACAGGTGGCCGGGCGCAGTGGCTCACGCCTGTCATCCAAGCATTTTGGGAGGCCGAGGTGGGTGGATCACCTGAGGTCAGGAGTTTGAGACCAGCCTGGCCAACATGGTGAAACCCCGTCTCTACTAAAAATATAAAGATTAGCTGGGCGTGGTGGTGGGTGCCTGTAGTCCCAGCTACTTGGGAGGCTGACGCAGGAGAATTCCTTGAACCCAGGAGGAAAAGGTTGCAGTGAGCCAAGATCTCGCCACTGCACTACAGCTTGGGTGACAGAGCAAGACTCCATCTCAAAAAAAAAAAAAAAAAAAAAAAAAAGGGGGCCTGGCATGGTGGCTCACACCTGGCATCCCGGCACTTTGGGAGGACGAGGCAGGAGGATCACTTGAACTCAGGAGTTCAAGACCAGCTTAGGCAACATAGTGAGACCCCATCTCTACCAAAAAATTAAAAAAAAAATTAACGGCGCATGGCGGTATGCAGCTGCAGTCCCAGATACTTGGGAGGCTGAGGAAGGAGGATCACTTGAGCCTGGGAGGTCGAGGCTGCAGTGAGCTGTGATTCTACCACCACACTCCAGCCTGAGTGAAAGAGGAAGACCCTGTCTCAAAAATAAAAATAAAGTTGGCCCCATGGGTACAGGGAGGAGAGAGGAAGAAAGGAGACGAAACAAATCTGGTTAGAGGCAATTGCTCACGCCTATAATCTCAGAACTTCGGGAGGCTGGGGCAGGAGGAGCACCTGAGCCCAGGAGTTTGAGACCAGCCTGGGCGACACAGCAAGACTCCATCTCTTAAAAAAAAGAAAGAAAAAAAAAATTAGCCAGGCATGGTGACATTTGCCTGTAGTCCCAGCTACTCAAGAGACGGAGGTGGGAGGATCGCTTAAGCCCGGGAAGTTGAGGCTGCAGTGAGCCATGATCCTGCTACGACACTCCAGCCCGGCTAGAGTGAGACCGTCTCAAAAACAAAAGCCACAAATTTCCATGTTTATTGGGTGCCTATGTGTTATGTGCCAGGCCTGTTTTACGTACATGAGACGTATTAATTCGCTTAATCCCCATGACAACCCCAGGCAAGCAGTACTACAGGTACTAACACACCGATTTTACAGATGAGGAAACTCAGTGGGCAGGGCGAGGGAGGCTCAGAAAGCTGGAGTCACTAGGAAGCTGTAAGGGCTGAGCTATGGACCCCGGCAGGTGGACTACAGATCCCACGTATGTATCCACTGGGCTGCTCCCTGGGGCCCTTGAGGATAAGGTACTGCACAGAGCAATGCTTGTAAAATTTAGGGGCACAAAGTCGGTTGCGAATCTGAGGATGGATGCCAGGGACACCCTCTCCAGCATAACACAAGCCCACAGGCCATTTTGCACAGTTTCCTGAAAGTCACGGGTGCCGGCAGGCCCGAGAGCAGGACCTTAGAGTAAAGCGATTCTTTAGATGAGAACTGTAGTGGAGATGGGGACCCCAAATAAGGGAAATCTTTAGAGAAAGAGCTTGGAGAGACAGGAAATACACATAATCCCAAGGAGCTGGCGTTCAATGGAAAAAAGACCCTGTGAAGCTGTGGACCCTAAAGAACAGGAACCCTATAAGAACGACACCCCAGGCCGGGCGCGGTGGCTCACACCTGTGATCCCAGCACTCCGGGAGGCCGAGGCGGGTGGATCACCTGAGGTCGGGAGTTTGAGACCAGCCTGGCCAACATGGTGAAACCCCGTCTCTACTAAAAATACAAAAATTAGCTGGGTGTGGTGGCGCACGCCTGTAATCCCAGCTACTTGGGAGGCTGAGGCAGGAGAATCGCTTGAACCTGAAAAGTGCAGCTTGCAGTGAGCCGAGATTGCACCCCTGCACTCCAGCCTGGGCAGCAGACCGAGACTCCGTCTCAAAAACAAACAAACAAACAAACGAAAAACAGAGGCCGGGCACGGTGGCTCACGCCTGTAATCCCAGCACTTTGGGAGGCCGAGATGGGCGAATCACCTGAGGTCGGGAGTTCGAGACCAGCCTGACCAACATGGTGAAACCCCCGTCTCTACTAAAAATAGAAAAAATTAGCTGGGCGTGGTGGTGCAGGCCTGTAGTACCAATTACTTGGGAGGCTGATGTAGGAGAATCGCTTGAACCTGGGAGGCAGAGGTTGCAGCGAGCGGAGATCGTGCCATTGCACTCCAGCGTGGGCAACAAGAGCGAAACGGGAGGGAGGGAGGGAGGGAGGAAGAAAGGAGGGAAGGAAGGAAGGAGGGAAGGAAGGACAGCCCAGAGAGGACCCTTCTGAAGAGAGAAAAGCAAGAGGATAAAATCTTCCTAGAAAAGGATGCCATGGGAATGAAGACCCTACAGAAAAGACACGAGTCTCCTACAGAACCAGAAGATCCCATGGAGATGGGAACCTGGTTAAAAAAAAAAGTAACTTCGGCCGGGCGCGGTGGCTCACGCTTGTAATCCCAGCACTTTGGGAGGCCGAGGCGGGCGGATCACGAGGTCAGGAGATCGAGACCACGATGAAACCCCGTCTCTACTAAAAATACAAAAAAAAATTAGCCGGGCGTGGTGGCGGGCGCCTGTAGTCCCAGCTACTCGGAGAGGCTGAGGCAGGAGAATGGCATGAACCCGGGAGGGGGAGCTTGCAGTGAGCCGAGATTGCGCCACTGCACTCCAGCCTGGGCGACACAGCGAGACTCCGTCTCAAAAAAAAAAAAAAAAAAAAAAAAGTAACTTCAAGAAGGACCCCAATGAGAAGGGATCCGGCATCTCAGGACCTTCTAGCGGGAAAGAGGACAAACAAGGTCCCTACAGACAAGGGATTCTATGACAGATCCCAGGTCCTGTTGATCAGAGTCACTACTGAGTCCATCCTGCAGCTCGGGGACCCCATAGAGATGTGGCATTCACGGCTGGAGGGCAGGAAAGTCAGGCAGGGGACAATCTCTGCCCTCCTCGGCCTCAGCTGAACCAAAGAGATCCGAGAACGGGAGCCCGGACCGTACTTGCAGCCAAACGCAGCTCGGCGCGACTACAATTCCCAGGAGGCCCCGCGGCTCCAGGCCGGCTTCCTGCCCCGCGGCGCCCGCGCAGTGGCTGCCGGAAGACGTAGTTCCCGCCGCGGTAACTCCGACCGGAAGGCCGGCTACGCCCCTGCCGCCAGCCCTACCTCCTTCCATGTCCTCCGTCCAGTTGCGGCTGCTACTCGTGGGCGAGCTGGGCGAAGTGTAGTAATCGCCGCCAGGGCTAGTGTCCACGTCTTCCTCCATCGAGCCCGATTTGTGCCGCTTGCTCCTTATGGGCGAGGGAGGGGGAGAGGCTGGTTACCAGGGAGACGCGGGGCGGGGGGGCGCGGCGGCGGCCTTTGCTACTTCCGGTCCTTAAGTGGGCGGGGCGAGGGAAGTAGTATCGCGAGACATCGCGGGAGCTGCGGGCGTTCGGCCCGTTCCCTATGAACGCCTGTTCCAACCTGTCCATTGCTTGGATGGGACACCCCGGCCAGAGGCAGGGAGGGACTCAGCAGAGGTCGGACACCAAGCTAGCATGGTGGCGACCAAAACCCAGGCAGCCTGGCTAATCCCCGGCCACCTGTAGTCCTCAGAACTGCCTGTTAGGGGTATGATCCCATTTTATGGATGGGGAAACTGAGGCACACACAATGTGACCCGCTCGAGGTCACAAAGCATATCTCAGCAAGAACCTGTGTCTGCATTCTTCGGGGTGGTGGGGGATCCTAAGGGCTGGCTGAGCCAGCAGGACTTGAGGCTGGGAGAGCCCACGGTGGGCTGTCAGGGCTAGGAGAAGAAGCACGTGGGGCTGGCTGGGTTTTGAAGGATGAGTAGGAGTTTCTCAGGCCAGGTGAATCGTGAAAAGAGGTATTCCAGGGAGAGGAATGAGTCAGCTCGGGCCAGAGGGGATGGGTTGATGAATGGGGTCGTGAAATGCCCAGAGGTGGGGACCTGGGTACTTACCCACTGGAGGAGGTGCTGGGCAGCGTTCTTCTCAGGCCAGTGCTGGCCGGGTTCAGGTCGTATGCCAGGTGCCCCTGCAGCTCCCCCAGGGAGAAGTTGGGTCCTGTTCCGGTCACCACGGGTGCTGCAGAGGGTGACAGAGGAGAGTGAGGCAGGAAGCAGTGCCCAGTGCTGCGGTTTGCTTTAGAGAGGTAGGGAAAGCCATTGGGTGCAGTCCAAAGGGGGACCCCTTTCCCATATTGGCCCAGTTCCTAGGGTGGCTGAAACCAGTTTCATTCTATGGATCAGAGGACCAAGGCCATTGGGAGAGGCCAAGAGCACACTGTGAGGCAGAGGCGTAGCCAGAGCTGGAGGCCAGGCTCTGCTGATCTGGACAGGGAAGGTGTCAGTCAGGGCTAAAGAAGGACAGCGCCCAGGACTCGCTGGGGTGGGATTCACACGGTGTGTGATGGAAGGCTCTGGGTCTCCAGCAGGTCAGCAGGGAAAGCAAGGGGACAGGAGGGGCGGGGTCCTTTGGGGTCTCCTAGGACAGGACAGTGGAGGCCCCAGGGAGGAGGAAGGATGCTGGGGCAGAAGGTTCCTTAGTTGCCATCCAGCATTTAGATTCTGTTTCCTGGAGAGGTGGGAGGGAGCCCTGACCTTGGGCTCTGGGAAGGGCCTGGCTACCTCCCTTTCTAGGAACCTTGGCTTAGTGACACGGGGGGTGTCTGGCAAGGACAAGGACTAGGGTGAGGGGGGTGGGCTCCTTCCTCCCTGCGGCCCCGTCCCCTCTCCAGGACCCAGCTCAGGGCTGACGGGAACACTCACTCCGGGACACTTGGATGAGCTCAGTGACGCTGAACACGCCAGAGGTGACAAAGCTCTCCTGGAAGTCAGTCGTGTCTGGAACAGGAAGACAGCGGGGTCAGTGGGCTGAGCCAGGCCTATTTCCCTTCCCCACACTCCAGGGCTGCCTGTACTCCTGGGGGCTGGCCCGAGCCTGGACTTTCCCCCTGTCCATCCCGTGCACTGGGGGAATGACAGCTCCAGTCTGATGGGGAAGGCCCCATGGGGGGGTGTCCTTGTCCAGCGTGGGCCTTCACACAGCCTTCATCCGGGTTCCCCCATGCTGTGGAATGCTGCATTCAAGTGAACAGCAGGCCGGGCACAGTGGCTCATGCCTGTAATCCCAGCACTGTGGGAGGCCGA
Source organism: Hylobates moloch (assembly GCF_009828535.3). Taxonomy (NCBI): domain Eukaryota; kingdom Metazoa; phylum Chordata; class Mammalia; order Primates; family Hylobatidae; genus Hylobates; species Hylobates moloch. The sequence continues at coordinate 95,770,846 of NW_026652290.1, forward strand.
GGCAGGAGGATCGCTTGAGCTCAGGACTTCAAGACCAGCCTGGGGAACAGTGAGACCCCATCTCTACAAAAAGTGTTAAAATTAGCCAGGTGTTGTGGTCCGTGCCTGTAGTCCCAGCTACTCAGGAGGCTGAGGCTGGAGGATCACTTGAGCCTGGGAGGTGGAGGCCGCAACGAACCATTGTGCCACTGCACTCCAGCCTGGAAACAAAGCGAGACCCGCTCTTAAAAAACAAGTGGAAAGCGGAGGCCTGGGCTCACATCGGCTCCATCGCCTGCCTCAGTGTGCGATCTGGGGCAGGTCACTTTCCCTCTCTCAGCCTCCAAGTTTCCCTGATCGCAAAAGTGAAACCATCAACCCCATCATCCGGGTTGTCATGAGATCTGCATCCAACTGCCTGGGAGGGGTGGCTGGCTTGCTTTGCACACTGACACCCTTCGAGATACTCTGGCTTCCTGTTCTTCTCCCCTCCAGACTGGGAGGTGTGTGTGGGCAGGGATGTCTGTCTGCCCCGACCCTGCAGTGTCCTTCGTGCCTGGACCAGAGCTTGGCACCCAGCAGTGGGTCAGTTAAAATGGGGCGTTGAATGGGGGGCCCACAAGCCGCAGTTAAAACCCCCAGTGTCCCCAGCATCGCTCCTACCTAATATCAAAGGAAGGGAGACCGTCCTCTCTTGACTGGAGTGGTTTGGACTCATTTCACAGATTGGGAAATCAAAGTTGTCCCCGAGAGGTGGGGAGCCTTGGCCAACCTCAGACAGCTTGGGGACAGCCCTGTCCTGCCCTTGGACACCCTTGTAGGAGGGATTCATGGACTCAACAGGTGTTTACTAAGCATCCACAGTGTCTGATTCTGAGCGGGGCCCCGGCACAGCAGGAGATGATACAGATGGAAGCAGTCACCCCCGTGAGACTCAAAGTCCACTGTGAGCGACAGACAGCAGCCAAGATTAATAGGTCAGCAAAAGTCAACGAGTGTTCCTAGCAGCACTGTTCACCACAGCTCAAACTGGAAAGCCACCCAAATGTCCCTTCAAAAGATGAAGAGATAAACACAGCGTGGTCTATCCACACACTGGAATAGGACTCAGCCGTGAAAAGGATGCCGGGCGTGGTGGCTCATGCCTGTAATCCCGGCACTTTGGGAAGCTGAGGTGGGCGGATCTCGTGAGCTCAGGAGTTTGAGATCAGCCCGGGCAACATGGCGAAACCCTGTGCCTACAAAAAATACGAAAATTAGCTGGGTATGGTGGTGTGTGCCTGTAGTCCCAGCACTTTGGGAAGTTGAGGCAGGTGGATCACTTGAGCCCCAGAGTTTAAGACCGGCCTGGGCAACATGGCAAAACCCCATCCCTACAAAAAGTACAAAAATTAGCTGGGCATGGTGGTACACACCTGTAGTCCCAGCTACTTGGGAGGCCGAGGCGGGAGGATTGCTTGAGCCCTGGAGGTCGAGGCTGCAGTGAGCTATGATTGCACCACTGCACTCCAGCCTGGGTGACAGAGCAAGACTCTGTCTCAAAAAAAAAAAAAAAAAAAAAAAAGGAAAAAGGATGAGGCCCTGGGCTGGGCGCAGTAGCGGTGGCTCACGCCTGTAATCCCAGCACTTTGGGAGGCTGAGGCGGGTGGAACCACCTGAGCTCAGGAGTTCAAGACCAGCCTGGCCAACATGATGAAACTCCATCTCTACTAAAAATACAACAATTAACTGGGCATGGTGGCAGGTGCCTCTAGTCCCAGCTACAGGCTGAGATTGTGCCACTGCACTCCAGCCTGGGCATCAGAGTGAGACTTCATCTCAAAAAAAGTAAATAAATAAAAATAAAAGAACGAGGCTCTGACACAGGCTACAACATGGATACACCTTGAGGACATCACTCAGTGAGGGACTCCAGACACAAAAGGCCACACAGTGTGTGATGCCATTTCTTTTTTTTTTTTTTTTTTTTTTGAGACGGAGTCTCACTCTGCCGTCCAGGCTGGAGTGCAGTGGCACGATCTTGGCTCACTGCAACCTCTGCCTCCTAGGTTCAAGCGATTCTCCTGCCTCAGCCTCCCAAGTAGCTGGGATTACAGGTACCTGCTGCTGCGCCTGGCTAATTTTTGTATTTTTAGTAGAGATGGGATTTCACCATCTTGGTCCGGCTGGTCTGGAACTCTGACCTCATGATCCACCCGCCTTGGCCTCCCAAAGTGCTGGGATTACAGGCGTGAGCCATTTCTCTGAAATGTCCAGGACAGGCCAAGCCGCAGAGACAGGAAGGGGATGCGTGGGCACCAGGGCACCAGGGCTGGGAAAGGAGATGGGGAGTGGTGGCTGATGGGGATGGGGTTTCTTTTAGGGAGGATGAAACGTTCTGGAATTAGGCCAGGCTAGGCGGCTCACATCTGTAATCCCAGCACTTTGGAAGGCTGAGGCGAGAGAATCACTTAAGGTCAAGAGTTTGAGACTAGCCTGGCCAACGTGGTGAAACTCCATCTCTACTAAAAGTACAAAAAATTAGCTGGGTGTGGTGGTGTGTGCCTATGATCCCAGCTACTCGGGAGGCTGAGCCACGAGAATTGCTTGAACCAGGAAGGCGGAGGTTGCAGTGAGCCGAGATAGCACCACTGCACTCCAGCCTGGGGGAAAAAAATGTTCTGGAATTAGATAGAGGTGAATGTACTTAGTGCACTTTGACTTGGACACTTAAAAATGGCTACAAATGATACATTGTACATTATGCACATGTTACTACAAATTAAAAGCTCATTAAGTAAAATGCGAGGTGCATCAGCCTGTGGTAAAGCACGCGGCAGGTGGGGAACTCGCTAGGGTGGGGAGGGAGGCTATTTTACACCCAGGGCTGAGAGAAAGCCTGACCGCGATGGTGGCATTTTACAAAGACCTCAAGATGAGACTGGATAAGAGGAAGGAACTTGTTAAAATCTGCAAAGCTCCGAGAACAGCGCCTGGCAACCGCCCCGTGACTGTTGGCTTCTCTGATGGGGATGATGTTTCATCACCTCCCTGAGGGCCACGATGTTCCCGGCACTGGGAACAGCCCGTGCAAAAGCCCCGGGGTAGAAACGCACTTGGCAAGTTGCAGGCCAGCAGGGTTGCAGTGGAAAGAGCCAGGGAGCCTGGTCGGTTTGGAAGTGGCACAGGCTCTTGGCTTTTGGGCGGCGGTGGGAGCAGTTTCTCTCCCGGCCCCCAGGGGGCAGCACGGGCTGCAGGGAGCTCACGGCTGTGTCCAGTTGTGCAGACCCAAACCCCCGCCAGTCCCCCGTTACAATCTTTCCTTTCTTTTTAGAGACAGAATTTTGCTCTGTTGCCCAGGCGCCAGTGCAGTGATGCAATCATAGCTCACTGCAGCCTCGAACTCCTGGGCTCAAGTGATGCTCCTGCCTCAGCCTCCCAAGTAGCTGAGACTACAGGCACGCATCACCATGCTTGGCTAATTTTCGTATTATTACTTTTTGTAGAGATAGGGTCTTGCTATGTTACGCAGGCTGGTCTCAAACTCCTGGGCTCAAGCGATCCTCCTGCCTCAGCCTCCCAAGTAGCTGGGATTACAGGCATGCATCTCCATGCTTGACTAATTTTTGTATGTGTGTGTGTGTGTGTGTGTGTGTGTGTGTGTGTGTGTGTGTATATAGATTTTTTTTTTTTTTTTGGTAGAGGTAGGGTCTTGCTATATTACTCAGGCTGGTCTTGAACTCCTGGGCTCAAGCGATCCTCCCGCTTCAGCCTTCCAAAGTGCTGGGATTGCAGGCGTGAGCCACCGCACCCGGCCCCCTGTTACAGCCATTTGCTGAGTGAAGACAATGAACCCTGCCCCGCGCTGGGAGGTTCAGGGCCACACATTCTGAAGAGGACAGAGCGGTGGCCCCCGAGTGTCCAGGAGAAGTGGCCAGAGCCGTTTCCTGCTGACCCAGCTGGCCAGCTGGTGTCCGCACGCCCCCTCCGCCTCCCCCCACCGGGGTTTCCTGTTTGTGCAGCGCCTGCTCAGCTCCATCTCTGGGGGACTCCCTGGCGAGCTGGGAGGACGTGATTTCCTCTTCCAGACGCCCAAGCTCCCCAGGGGACCAGGCCAAGCGCCGCTGCCCCCACCTCCCTCCAACATCTGGCTTGGAGAGAGGCGTCTGGGGATCACAGGAGGCCGAGGAGGACCCGGGTCACAGACGGAGGAGTCACCAGGGGCCATGGAGGAGTAGCCTCAGGCCTGTGAACCTCTGAGAACCTTTCAGCCTCCCTGTACACGCCTGTTCCGGTCCTTCCAAGAAGGACGCCTCACCCACTCGCTTTCTCTTCCTTCCTTCTTTTCCTTTCCTTTTTTTTTTTTTTTTTTTTTTTTTGAGACAGAGTCTCACTCTATCCCCCAGGCTGGAGTGCAGTGGTGTGATCTTGGCTCACTGCAACCTCCGCCTCCCGGGTTCAAGCAATTCTCCTGTGTCAGCCTCCTGTGTCCTCCTAGTACAAATGGGGTTTCACCATGTTGGCCAGGCTGGTCTTGAACTCTTGACCTCAGGTCATCCACCTGACTCAGCCTCCCAAAGTACTGGGATTACAGGTGTGAGCCACTGCGCCCTGGCCCCTTCCTTCTTTTTCTTTTTGAGTTGGAGTTTTTACTCTTGTTGCCCAGGCTGGAGTGCAATGGTGCAATCTCAGCTCACTGCAACCTCCGCCTCCCGGGTTCAAGCAATTTTCCTGCCTCAGCCTCCCGGGTAGCTGGGATTACAGGCATGTGCCTCCACGCCCGGCTAATTTTTGTATATTTAGTAGAGATGGGGTTTCTCCATGTTGATCAGGCTAGTCTCAAACTCCTGACCTCAGGTGATCCACCCGCCTCAGCCTCCCAAAGTGATGGGATTACAGGCGTGAGCCCCCGCACCCAGCCCTTCTTTTTTTCTCTCTCTCTCTTTCTTTTCTTTCTTTCTCTTTCTTTCTTTTTTTTTTTTTTTTTTTTGATGGAGTCTCGCTGTGTCTGCCAGGCTGCACAATCTCGGCTCACCACAACCTCTGCCTCCTGGGTTCAAGCGATTCTCCTGCCTCAGCCTCCCGACTAGCTAGGATTATAGGTGTGAGCCAACATGCCCAACTAATTTTTGTGTTTTTAGTAGAGACGGGGTTTCACCATGTTGGCCAGGCTGGATTTGAACTCCTGACCTCAGGTGATCTGCCTGCCTTGGCCTCCCAAAGTGCTGGGATTACAGGCGTGAGCCACCGCACTCGGCCCCTTCCTTCTTTTTCATCTCTCCTCCTTCCTCTCCCCATATATCCTCTCTTGTCTTTTTCTCTCTGCTTCATCCCTCCCTCTCTCCTTCCTTTCTTTCTACAAATGTTTATTGAGCACCCACTCTGCACCAGGCCCCATTCTAAGCCCTGAGGGCACAACAGAGATCTAGACAGAAAAAGCCTCTGCCCTCGAGGAGGTGACATTCCACTGGGGAGATGAGCAAACACCCGTGCAGTCATTAAGCAACTAAGCAAATCCATAGGCAATCACTAACTTCCTCTGAAGGAAAGAAAACAGAGGGCTGAGATTGAGGGTAGCCAGGCTGGGTGCGGTGGCTCATGCCTGTAATCCCAGCACTTTGGGAGGCCGAGGTGGGTGGATCACAAGGTCAGGAGATCAAGACCATCCTGGCTAACACGGTGAAACCCCGTCTCTACTAAAAATACAAAAAATTGGCCAGGCACGGTGGCTCACGCCTGTAATCCCAGCACTTTGGGAGGCCGAGGCGGGTGGATCACGAGGTCAGGAGATCGAGACCATCCTGGCTAACACGGTGAAACCCCGTCTCTACTAAAAATACAAAAAATTAGCCGGGCGAGGTGGCGGGCACCTGTAGTCCCAGCTACGCGGGAGGCTGAGGCAGGAGAATGGCGTGAACCCCGGGGGGGGCGGAGCCTGCAGTAAGCCGAGATCGCGCCACTGCACTCCAGCCTGGGTGAAAGAGCAAGACTCTGTCTTAAAAAAAAAAAAAAAAAAAGATTGAGGGTAGCCACAGGCTGCTTGTGCTGAAGGGGTTTAGGGTAGACCTCTCTGAGAAGGGGGCATTTGAGCTGAGACCAGGGGAGATTTGGAGAGAACAAGCGAGCAGTTAGTAAGCTGTTTAGACAGAGGTAACAGAATGTGCAACGGCCCTGAGGCAGGACTGGGCCTGGTGCACTGGAGGAACAGCAAGGAGGTCTGTGTGGCTGGGAGTGGGTGAAGGGGAGAGAGGGAGGAGGGGAGGACAGGGTGGGGATGGGACAGGTTGTGCAGGGCCTTGTGGGCCACAGGGAGGACCTGGGCTTTTACCCCAAGAGAGGTGGGAGCCATGGATGGCTGCGGGCAGAGGAGGGACGGGCCCTGACTTGGGGGCTCACAGGCGTCCTCTGGCAATAGTGAGAAGGACAAACGGCGGGGGACAAGGGCAGGAGCTGGGGGCTAGGATGGAAGTGACTGCTGTGGTCTAAGTGAGGTAAATTTTCCCACTTCCTATCCCTACAACATAGAATTACACTGTCCTACTCATCTATTAGACACCCCACGAGGGCTGGGTGTGGTGGTTCAACACACCTATGATCCCAGCGCTTTGGGAAGCCAAGACAGGAGGATCACTTGAGCTCAGGAGTTTGAGACCAGTCTGAGCAACATAGTGAGACTCTGTCTTTACAAAAACAATTTAAAAAATTTTTAAAAAGCCGGGTGCGGTGGCTCATGCCTGTAATCCCAGTACTTTGGGAGGCCGAGGTGGGTGGATCACGAGGTCAGGAGTTTGAGGCCAGCCTGGCCAACATGGTGAAACCCTGTCTCCACTAAAAATACAAAAATTAGCCGGGTGTGGTGGCGCATGCCTGTAATCCCAGCTACTCGGGAGGCTGAGGCAGGAGAATTGCTTGAACCTGGAAAGTGGAGACTGCAGTGAGCCGAGATTGCACCCCTGCACTCCAGCCTGGGCAGCAGACCTAGACTCCGTCTCAAAAACAAACAAACAAACAAAAAAAACAGAGGCCGGGCGCGGTGGCTCACGCCTGTAATCCCAGCACTTTGGGAGGCCGAGGTAGGTGGATCACCTGAGGTCAGGAGTTCAAGACCAACCTGGCCAACATGGTGAAACCCCGTTTCTACTAAAAATACAAAAATTAGCCGGGTGTGGTGGCGTGCACCTGTAATCCCAGCTAATTGGGAGACTGAGGCAGAAAAATCACTTGAACCCGGGAGGTGGAGCTTGCAGTGAGCCGAGATTGCGCCACTGCACTCCAGCCTGGGTGACAGAGCGAGACTCCATCTCAAAATAAATAAATGAATGAAAACAAAACAAAACAAACAAAAACCCCCAAATGTCCCATGGGACTGTAGAACTCTCCGGGGTCTCCCATGGGGCGAGCACCTCAGAGCCCAGAAGCTGCGAGCTCAGAGTCGTGGGTTCCAACCCAGCTTCCTGGTCGCCCCTGGACAGGCCCCTTAACCTCTCCGAGCCTCAGTCTGCTCATCTGTAAAATGAGTGGTGCCAAGCAAATGATTCCCAAATAAAAGACGAGGGCAGGGCTGTGCCCTCCGCCCTTCACCACCACGCTGCCCCCAGACTCACCCAGCGTGATGGGCTTGCTGTCCTCCTGGTCAGAGCCCATCCCTGTCCGGGGACTGCCGCTTTGCTCTGCGTCTGCAAAGAGAGGAAAAAACATTGGTGACGTCACAGAGACCCCACCCCAGGAACAGATGAGGTGTTGATGCTGGTGGCCCATCCTGGGCTGGGCCAGTGCTGTGGAGACAGACAGTGGCCCCGAAACACGCCCAGGCCCCGGGGTCTCTGCTTGGGCCCTTCCCTTGGCTGCTGCCCTAGAGGGTCACGGACATCTGGCCAGGCACCCTGCAGACACCAGCTAGGCCCTGTGAGCGCCAGTGTACCTGTATGTTGGGTAAGCCCTCCGCTTCTGCAGGGGCGGCTCAGTCGTGGGTAACAGCTTAGACACCTGGAGTCTTAACAGACTGATGTTCAAATCCCAGCTGTGCCGCTTTCTTGCTGTGTGACCCTGAGCAAGTCACTTGCCCTCTCTGAGCCTCATCTGTAAAACGTTCAGGCCGGGCACAGTGGCTCACACCTGTAATCCTAGCACTTTGGGAGGCCAAGGGAGGCAGATCACCTGAGGTCAGGGTCAGGAGTTTGAGACCCGACTGGCCAACATGGTGAAACCCCATCTCTACTAAAAGTACAAAAACTAGCCAGGTGTGGTGGTGCGCACCTGTAATCCCAGCTACTCGGGAGACTGAGACAGGAGAATCACTTTAGCCTCGGAGGCGGAGGTTGCAGTGAGCCAGGATTGCACCACTGCGCTCCAGTCTGGGCGACTGGAGTTGGAGGCCAGCCTGAGCAACATAGCAAGACCCCATCTCAGAAAATAAAATTAAACAACAACAACAAAAATAAAACAGCCAGGCACGGTGGCTCACACCTGTAATCCCAGCACTTTGGGAGGCCAAGGCAGGAAAATCACTTGAGGTCAGGAGTTGAAGACCAGCCTGGCCAACATGGCAAAACCCCGTCTCTACTAAAAATACAAAAATTAGCCGGGTGTGGTGGCGCTCTCCTGGAATCCCAGCTACTCAGGAGGCTGAGTCAGGAGAATCGCTTGAACCCGGAAGGCAGAGGTTGCAGCGAGCGGAGATCATGCCTCTGCACTCCAGTCTGGGCGACAAGAGCAAGGCTCCGTCTCAAAATAAATAAAATAAATAAAATAAAATGAGGTTCGGTCATTCGGCCCCCCCTTAGCCTTATGCAGGAGGTCTATCACTATGTCCGTTTTACAGATGGGGAAACTGAGGACCAGAGAGGTGAGTCCCGGAGACGTCACGTCCCTTAGCCTCAGCCTCTGCCCCGTAGTCCCAGGGACCCGGCTGTTAGTCCTGGGTTGCCATTCAGGGACCCCAGAGAGAGGAGGCTGAGGGGTGGTCTCTGTGATGGCGACTCCCCCACTGCCCGCCCGGCTTGGGTGCTCCCTCTGCCCCGGCGCCCACTCCTCCATCTTATCTAAAAATAATTAGGTTCCTTGGCAGACACGCAGGCAGACAGACGCTGAGCTCAGCGTTATCGGCTCTGGCAGCCTGGATGCAGGACGAGTCACATCCGCCCCCTCTAGGGCCCTGACCCTTCCACGGAGGGCTGAAGCTAGGGGGCAGGTGGACAAGCCCAGCCAGGCAGACCCCCTCCCCAGCCCCACCCACGGATCACCCAGGTCAAAGACGAAGGTGGCAGGAACCAACGTCGAAAGCCGCAGGAAGAGAATCACGCCCCTCCTGCCCACCCGCCAGACCCCAAGGCCAGGATGCAATCGCTGTGTGACCTCAGGCAAGTCACCTAACTGTCCTGAGCCTGTTTCTCATCTTCCACGTGGGCCCAAACATTGCCCAGGCCTTATCAGAGCTGGGAGGTAGCGAGGAGAGGATACTCCTGAAGCACTTGAGGGCATTTGGAGACCTCAATCACGGGAGAATCCGCCCCGTTATTACTTTCTTCTATTTTTATTTATTTATTTTTATTTTTTTTGAGACAAGGTCTCACTCTGTCTCCCAGGCTGGAATGCAGTGGTGCGATCGCAGCTCACTGTAACCTCTGCCTCTCAGGTTCAAGTGATTCTCCCACCTCAGCCTCCAGAGTAGCTGGGATTACAGGCGTGCGCCATCACGCCTGGCTAATTTTTGTATTTTTAGTAGAGACGGAGTTTCACCATATTAGTCAGGCTGGTCTTGAACTCCTGACCTCAAGTGAGCTGCCCGCCTCAGCCTCCCAAAGTGCTGGGATTACAAGTGTGAGCCACCGCGCCTGGCCGTATCCATTTCATAGACAAGGAAAGCTGCGGGTCAGAACCACGAGCAATATTCTCCCTCCCAGGCCCCGTGATGGGCTTTTTCATCAGGGTTATTTTATCCACAGTTTTGTGCTGGGATCAGACACCTGAGCCAAGTACTGTCTCCGACAGCCCCCGGGTCTTTGTGCTCCTGAGCAGGTCACTTTCCGTTCTTTTTTTTTTTTTTTTTGAGACAGAGTCTCGCTCTGTTGCCCAGGCTGGAGTTCAGTGGCGCGATCTCGGCTCACTGCAACCTCTGCCTCCTGGGTTCAAGCAATTCTCCTGCCTCAACCTCCCGAGTGGCTGGGATTAGAGGTGCCTGCCTCCATGCCCATTTAATTTTTTTTTTTTTTTTTTTTTTTTGAGACGGAGTCTCGCTCTGTCGCCCAGGCTGGGGTGCAGTGGGCAATCTCACTGCAAGCTCCATCTCCCGGGTTCACGCTATTCTCCTGCCTCAGCCTCCTGAGTAGCTGGGACTACAGGCGCCCGCCACCACACCCGGCTAATTTTTTGTATTTTTAATAGAGATGGGGTTTCACCGTGTTAGCCAGGATGGTCTCGATCTCCTGACCTGGTGATCCATCCGCCTCGGCCTCCCAAAGTGCTGGGATTACAGGCGTGAGCCACCGCACCCAGCCTCACTTTCCTTTCAAGGCCTGAGTTTCTTCATCCGCAAAATGAGATGATGATTAAGCCAGGGGCAGTGGCACAGTGGCTCATGCCTGTAATCTCAGCACTTTGGGAGGCCGAAGAGGGAGGATCGCTTGAGGCCAGGAGTTTGAGACCAGCCAGGGCAACATAGTGAGACCCCGATTTTACACAAAATACAAAAAAATAGGCCAGGCGCAGTGGCTCACTCCTGTAATCTCAGCACTTTGGGAGGCCGAGGCAGGCGGATCACTTTGAGCTCAGGAGTTAGAGACCAGCCTGACCAACATGGTGAAACCCCATCTCTACTAAAAATACAAAATTAGCCAGGCATGGTGGTGCACGCCTGTAATCCCAGCTACTTGGGAGGCTGAGACAGAAGAATCACTTGAACCCCGGAGGCGGAGGTTGCGGTGAGCCGAGATCACACCATTATTGCGCTCCAGCCTGGGCAACAAGAGCAAAACTCCATCTCAAAAAAAAAAAAAAAAGAAAAAAAATTAGCCAGACATGGTAGCAGGCACCTGTAGTCCCAGCTACTCAGGAGCATCACATGAGACTGGGAGGTCAAGGGTGCAGTGAGCTGTGATCATGCCACTGCACTCCAGCCTGAGTGACAGAGCAAGACCTTGTTTTAAAAAAATAAATGGAGACCACTCTCAGGGTTGCTGTGGGAATGATCAAAGCAATGATATTTCCTAGTGCACGGAGCCTCTGGAGTTAGCTTGGCGCTGTGCTAATGGCTTTGCACACACCGTGTGTCCAGCACCCACTGATTGCCAAGACCAAAGATGCCATAAACAGCACAGGAGCAGGGCCCGGTGCCTCAGTTTCCTCATCAGGAAACAGAGGAGCAGATGAGAGAAGCTGTTCCTCCAGCTAAGATGCCCCAGCCGTGGCCATCTGGGCCGGACAGCAGCTGAGGGGAGTGTGCCCAGCTCGGCCCCAAGCCCTGCAGCCGATCCCAGGCTGGGGAAGCCAGCCGCCCCTCGGAGCTGGCCAGTTCCCTTTGGACTGCCTCAAGGCTGGGCACCGGTGGCCAAGACGTTGGGAAGGACCCAGCCTGGGCAGCCGGCCGTCCGGGCTCCAGGCCGTGGGCACAGGACCCTCTTCCGGAACCGGAGCCCACACAGACTGAGCAGGTTGCAGTGCCCAGCTGGCGTCTGGGTGTTTCCCTGGGAAGGAGAATGTTTCTTGGGCATGTACTAAGTGCCAGGCCCCCACGGTGGCTCCCAGCATGAGCTTGCGAATTGGGCAGCCAGGGAGTGGGGCCTTGGATGCATCCACGCCTCACTCTTCTCATCTGTGAAATGGACACAACCATAGCACCCTCTCTATTGGAAGCTGTTTATGAGGGACAAGATGGCAATGAATGAGACATTGGCCAGGCGCGGGGCCTCACGCCTGTATTCCCAGCACTGTGGGAGGCCAACGCGGGTAGATCACCTAAGGTCAGGAGTTCAAGACCATTCTGGCCAACATGGTGAAACCCCATCTCCACTAAAAATACAAAAATTAGCTGGGCGTGGTCGTGGGCACCTGTAATCCCAGCTACTGGGGAGGCTGAGGCAGGAGAATCTCTTGAACTTGGGAGGCGGATGTTGCAGTGAGCCCAAATCGGGCCATTGGCACTCTAGTCTGGGCGACAGAGTAAGACTCCATCTCAAAAATAAAAAGTGATGCCCGTCTGGGAAGTGAGGAGCGCCTCTGCCTGGCCACCCATTGTCTGGGAAGTGAGGAGCGCCTCTGCCCGGCCACCCCGTCTGGGAAGTGAGGAGC
>NW_026652290.1:95783098-95845603 GCF_009828535.3 Hylobates moloch
AAAATAAATGGAGACCACTCTCAGGGTTGCTGTGGGAATGATCAAAGCAATGATATTTCCTAGTGCACGGAGCCTCTGGAGTTAGCTTGGCGCTGTGCTAATGGCTTTGCACACACCGTGTGTCCAGCACCCACTGATTGCCAAGACCAAAGATGCCATAAACAGCACAGGAGCAGGGCCCGGTGCCTCAGTTTCCTCATCAGGAAACAGAGGAGCAGATGAGAGAAGCTGTTCCTCCAGCTAAGATGCCCCAGCCGTGGCCATCTGGGCCGGACAGCAGCTGAGGGGAGTGTGCCCAGCTCGGCCCCAAGCCCTGCAGCCGATCCCAGGCTGGGGAAGCCAGCCGCCCCTCGGAGCTGGCCAGTTCCCTTTGGACTGCCTCAAGGCTGGGCACCGGTGGCCAAGACGTTGGGAAGGACCCAGCCTGGGCAGCCGGCCGTCCGGGCTCCAGGCCGTGGGCACAGGACCCTCTTCCGGAACCGGAGCCCACACAGACTGAGCAGGTTGCAGTGCCCAGCTGGCGTCTGGGTGTTTCCCTGGGAAGGAGAATGTTTCTTGGGCATGTACTAAGTGCCAGGCCCCCACGGTGGCTCCCAGCATGAGCTTGCGAATTGGGCAGCCAGGGAGTGGGGCCTTGGATGCATCCACGCCTCACTCTTCTCATCTGTGAAATGGACACAACCATAGCACCCTCTCTATTGGAAGCTGTTTATGAGGGACAAGATGGCAATGAATGAGACATTGGCCAGGCGCGGGGCCTCACGCCTGTATTCCCAGCACTGTGGGAGGCCAACGCGGGTAGATCACCTAAGGTCAGGAGTTCAAGACCATTCTGGCCAACATGGTGAAACCCCATCTCCACTAAAAATACAAAAATTAGCTGGGCGTGGTCGTGGGCACCTGTAATCCCAGCTACTGGGGAGGCTGAGGCAGGAGAATCTCTTGAACTTGGGAGGCGGATGTTGCAGTGAGCCCAAATCGGGCCATTGGCACTCTAGTCTGGGCGACAGAGTAAGACTCCATCTCAAAAATAAAAAGTGATGCCCGTCTGGGAAGTGAGGAGCGCCTCTGCCCGGCCACCCATCGTCTGGGAAGTGAGGAGCGCCTCTGCCCAGCCACCTATCGTCTGGGAAGAAGTGAGGACCGTCTCTGCCTGGCCACCCCGTCTGGGAAGTGAGGACCGTCTCTGCCTGGCCGCCCCGTCTGGGAAGTGAGGAGCGCCTCTGCCCGGCCGCTCCGTCTCGGAGGTCTACCATGGAGGCCAGAAGCAATGTGGGGGCTGGACGTGGTGGCTCACGCCTGTGGTCCCGGCACTCTGGGGGGCGAGGCGGGTTGATCACTTCGGGCTAGGAGTTCGAGACCAGTCTGGCCAACATGGCGAAACATGAAAAATACAACAGACAAACTAACCAACCAACTCAGTGACAACAAAACAGGTCTACCCTGGAGTCATACTCTAATTTTTTCTATTTTCCTCCCTTTCTGATCCTTTATCCCACTTTCTTTTTCTTCCTCTTCCTTCTCCCTCTTCTTTGTCAAATAGAGGATTGAGTTATTATCACTGATCCATATAAAGTCCCTCTCTCATTTATTTTAACTCCCACCCCCCATTTCTATTCCCCGACTTCCCATGTGCAACCTTCCTAATATGTTTGATACGCATTTTTGTTTGTATGTATTATTAGAAAATGTTTATTTTTTGTGTGTGCAAAAAAATTAATAAAAATACAAAAATTAAAAAAAAAATAATAAAATAAAAAGTGATGAATGAATTATTAATAAAACTCCCGGAACCATGGCTGCCATAGTGAGAGCTTCACCAGGCAGAGGGCAGCTTCACTACTATTGCTATTTGATTAATATCGCTACTGTTACTGTCTTTGATGGTGTTATTTTGTATCTGTATTTTATTTATTTTATTTTATTTTGAGATGGAATCTCACTCTTGTTCTCTTGTTGCCAGAGCTAGAGTGCGGTGGCACGATCCAGCTCACTGCAATCTCCGCCTCCCGGGCTCAAGCAATTCTCAGCCTCCCGAGTAGCTGGGATTACAGGCACGCGCCACCACGCCCAGCTAATTTTTGTTGTATTTTTAGTAGAGATGGGGTTTCGCCATGTTAGCCAGGCTGATCTCTTTTTCTTCTTTTTTGTTTTTGAGACAGGATCTTGCTTTGTCACCTAGGCTGGAGTAAGGTGGCACAATCACGGCTCACTGCAGTCTTCAACTCCTGAGCTCAAGCTGTCCTCCTATCTGAGCTTCCCAAGTAGCTGGGGCCCCAGGTACATGCCACCACAAATGGTTAATTTGTGTATTATTCGTAGACATGGGTTTTTGCAATGCTGCCCTGGCTGGTCTGGAACTCCTGGGCTCACGCAATCCACTCTCTTTGGTCTCTCAAAGTGCTGGGATTACAGGTGTGAGCTACCACGTCCAGCCTCTTTTCTTGCCTTATTGGTCTGGCAGAACTTCCAGTACAATGTTCAATAGAAACGGTGAAAGTGGTGCCCTTGTCTTGTTCCTGATCTCAGGAGAAAACATCCAGCCTCTCACCACTAAGTACGGGGTTAGCTGTGGGGTTTTGTAGCTCCCTTTCTTGGGTTAGGGAAGTTTTCTTCTTTTCCTATAGTCCTAGGAATTTATGTGTTTTTTAATTAAATTAATTTTTTTTTTTTGGAACAGAGTCTTGCTCTGTCGCCCAGGCTGGAGTGCAATGGTGTGATCTCAGCTCGCTGCAGCCTCTGCCTCCCGGGTTCAAGCAATTCTCCTGCCTGAGCCTCCTGAGTAGCCGAGATTACAGGTGTGTGCCACCTGTAATCTAATTTTTTAATCTAATTTTAATTAGCCCAGCTAATTTTTGTACTTTTAGTAGAGATGGGGTTTCACCAAGTTGGCCAGGCTGGTCTCAAACTTCCGACCTCAAGTGATCCACGTGCCTCATCCTCCCAAAGTGCTGGGATTACAGGTGTGAGCCACTGTGCTCGGCCTAATTTTGTTTGTTTGTTTTTGAGACAGGGTCTTGCTCTGTCACCCAGGCCGCAGTGCAGTGGCACAATCATGGCTCACTGCATCCTGGACCTCCTGGGCTCCAGCAATCCCCCCACCTCAGCCTGTTGAGTAATTGGAACCACGGGTGAGCACCACCATGCCTGGCCAAAATTAGTGTAGTTTTAAAAATAATATGCTATAAATATATGCCATCTCATTTTAATTTTTAATTTAATTTCTTATTGTGGTAAAATATACATAATATTTACCATTTGAACCATCTTTACATGCACAGCTTAGTGGCATTAAATGCATTCCAATGGCTATGCAGCCATCACCACCATCCTCTCCAGAACTTTCTCCTCTTCCCGAACTGAAACTCTGTCCCCATGAAACACTCACTCCCCGTTCCCTCCCCAGCCCCCAACACCCCCGCCCCCCATCCTACTTTCTGTCTCTATGAATCTGATGACTGTAGGGACCTCCTAGGAGTGGACTCACACAGGATTTGTCCTTCTGTGTCCGGCTTTTCTCAGTTGAGCTTAATGTCCTTAAGATTCACCCATGTGGGTAGCCTGGTCAGAATCTCCTTCCTTTTTATTTGGCTGTCTCATTTTATGTATTTATTTATTTAGATGGAATCTCGCTGTGTCGCCCAGGCTGGAGTGCAGTGGCACGATCTCGGCTCACTGCAACTTATGTCTCTCGGGTTCAACCAAATCTCCTGCCTCAGCCTCCTGAGTAGCTGGGACTACAGGCTCCTGCCATCGCACCTGGTTAATTTTTGCATTTTTATAGAGACGGTATTTTGCCATGTTGGCCAGGCTGGTCTTGAATTCCTGACCTCAAGTGATCCTCCTGCCTCGGCCTCCCAAAGTGCTGGGATTACAGGCGTGAGCCACCGCGCCCAGCCAGCCGTCTCATTTTAAATCATCTCTAAAACCTGGGAATATTTCTCAACCATCTGCTGACCATTATTCTATCATTTGGCTCCTGAAAACTCCTCATGTTCTAGAGCCATCGGTATGAAAGTCACAGCCACATATGACTTTTTACATTTAAGTTAGCTACACTGAAATAAAATTACACAGGGTATGGTGGCACATGCCTGTAATCCCAGTACTTTGGAAGGCCGAGGCAGGAGGATCACTTGAGCCCACGAGTTCCAGACCAGACTGGGCACCATGGCGAGACCCCGTCTCTACAAAAAATACAAAAGTTAGCTGGGTGTAGTGGCATGCCTGTAGTTCCAGCTACTCCAGGAGCTGAGGTGGGAGGATTGCTTAAGCCTGGGAGGTGGAGGTTGCAGTGAGTTATGATGGAGCCACCGCACTCCAGCTTGGGTGACAGAGTGAGACTGTGTCTCAAAAAAAAAAAAAAAAAAAAAAAGAAAGAAAGAAAATTAAATTTTAAGTTGCTTGGTTGCACAAATCACATTTCAAGCACCAAAGAGCCACGTGTCTGGTGGTGACCAAGTTGGACAGCACAGAATATTTTGCCATCAGCGAGGAACATTCTAGTGCACTGTGTTGCCCTGGCTGCTTCCATGAAAAATTGGAAGAAAAGAAAAAGAGGCGGCAGGGCGTAGTGGCTCACGCCTATAATCCCAGTACTCTGGGAGGCCGAGGTGGGCGGATCACGAGGTCAGGAGATCGAGACCATCCTGGCTAACATGGTGAAACCCCGTCTCTACTAAAAAATAAAATAAAAATAAAAATAAAAATAGAAAAAATTAGCCGGGCGTGGTGACGGGCACCTGTAGTCCCAACCACTCGGGAGGCTGAGGCAGGAGAATGGCGTGAACCCAGGAGGTGGAGCTTGCAGTGAGCCGAGATTGCGCCACTGCACTCCAGCCTGGGAGACAGAGCCAGACTCTGTCTCAAAAAAAAAAAAAAAAAAAAAAAAAAAAAAAAGAAATGAAAAAGCAGCACAGATAATTCCTCCTCCTCCACCTACTTACTAGACACCCAGCCTTAAAATGGCCCTTCTTTCGGTCTGAGCAGATGTGTATAAAGTGCATAATGTCTCAGTCTGGCTAACTTCCACGGCCCCAAGATTCCCCAGACCCCAGTGGGCAGCTTCCATCTGCTGAGTTTTTACTGTGCTGAATTAGCACTTCCTGACCCCATCTGATTAAATCTGCTCAATTTGTGAGGTTGGTCAACCAAGGCCCAGTGCGCAGAGTGTATTTCCCAAAGCTGGTGTCAGATTCAAAGCAAAGTTGTCTGCCTAGCTCCGAAATTCTGTTGTTGTTCTGTTTTGAGACGGGGGTCTCACTATATTGCCCAGGCCGGTCTCTAACTCCTGTGCTCAGATGACTTTCCTGCCTAGGCCTCCAAAAGCACTGGGATTACAGGTGTGAGCCACCATGTCTGGCTAGAATTTTATGTTTTTGCAAAAATGTAGGCTGGGCACGGTGGCTCACGCCTGTAATCCCAGGACTTTGGGAGGCCAAGGCAGGCACATCACCTGAGGTCAGGAGTTTGAGAGCAGCCTGATCAACATGGAGAAACCCTGTTTCTACTAAAAATAAAAAAATTAGCTGGGTGTGGTAGCACGTGCCTGTAATCCCAGCTACTCAGGAGGCTGAGGCAGGAGAATCACTTGAACCCGGGAGGCGGAGGTTGCAGTGAGCCGAGATCACGCCATTGCATTCTAGCCTGGGCAACAAGAGTGAAACTCTTTCTCAAAAAAAAAAAATAATAATAATAATAATAATGTACAGACATATATAGTTACACTATAGAAAAAAACATATTGTATATTAAATATATATTTAATGGCATAAGTATATTTTATATACCGATATGGCATATTTTATATACCTACATGCCATACAGGTACATTTTATATACCTAGCTATATGACATATAGGTATACTTTATATACCTATCTATAATATATATTATACATATTTAATGCCATAGGTACTTTTTATATATATAGGTATATAAAATGTACCTATGCCATTAACATTTCACAGGGGAGTGATTAGGGAAAAAATGTTTAAAAGGGCTCTTTAGGGGGAGGCAATCACGGTCTTGATTTTTTTTTTTTTTTTTTGAGACAGGGCCTCACTCTGTGGCCCAGGATGGAGCACAGTGGCGTCATCATAGGTCACTGCAGGCTCCACTTCCTGGGCTCAAGTCACTCTCTGGCCTTCCTTTCCCAAGTAGCTGGGGCTGCAGGCTTGTGGCACTACATCTGGCTAATTTTTTAAAAACTTTTTTTTATAGAGATGAGGTCTCACTGTGTTGCCCAGGCCGAACTCAAACTCCAGGGCTGAAGCGATCCTCTTGCCTCAGCCACGCAAAGTGCTGGGATTACAGGCGTGAGCCACCTCGCCTGGCTGGGGAAGGCAATAATGGGGGAGAAAAAAGGGTTGTGAAACACTGTAGGTGGACAAGACCCTTCCACCCAACCCTATACTGGCACCAGGTATACAGTAGGCGCTCAATAAACACACATCACTGAACAACTTCTCCCAGAGCCTCCATCAAAGATTGCTGTCTAGGGAGAGCATTTACTAGAAGGCAGCAGGGTTTCCTCAACTCCAAACCCCTGTAATGAGGAGGCTTAAATAAGTTTGCAGGGGTTGGGGGGCTACAGGTGTGTAGGCTGGGAGGGAAACAGATCTGGGTTCCCATCCTCCTCTGCTGCCCCCCAGACAAACCCCTGCCCATCTCTGGGCTTCAGAGGCCAATGGGTGAAATGGGGCATGGGGTGGGGGGAGTGGAGGCAGACCTGACCTGTGTAGAAGAAAATAGGATTGAGTTGAGAAAGAACCAAGCACTTGGCCGGGAGTGGTGGAGCTCACGCCTGTAATCCCAGCACTTTGGGAGGCCGAGGCAGGTGGATCACTTGAGGTCAGGGGTTCGAGACCAGCCTGGACAATATGGTGAAACCCCATCTCTACTGAAAGTACCAAAAAAAAAAAAAAAAAAATAGCTGGGTGTGCTGGCATGCGCCCATAGTCCTAGCTACTCGGGAGGTTGAGGCATGAGAATTGTTTGAACCTGGGAGGTGGAGTCTGCAGTGAGCCGAGATTGTACCACTGCACTCCAGACTAAAGAACCAAGCACTTGGCAGGGCGTGGGGGCTCACACCTGTAATCCCAGCACTTTGGGAGGCCGAGGTGGGTGGATCACATGAGGTCAGGATTTCCAGACCAGCTGGCCAACATGGAGAAACCCCGTCTCTACTAAAAATACAAAAATTAGCCGGGCGTGGTGGCGGGCACCTGTAATCCCAGCTACATGGGAGGCTGAGGCAAGAGAAGCACTTGAACCCAGGAGGCGGAGGTTACAGTGAGCCGAGATCACGCCATTGCACTCCAGCCTGGGCCACAGAGCAAGACTCTGTCTCAAAAAACATAAAAACAAAAAAACAAAAAACAAAAAAACCAAACTAAGCACTATTAGATCCCCAGCATCACAGAGTTGGGGTTCGCAGCATTTTAGATTCTCTGTGGAGGGTTTTGGAATCAGTTCGTGGGTTCTGACATTAGATGGGCAAACTAGAAGGGGTTGCCTGTTCTTGCACAGTCAGCTAAGTATGGTTTGTTTTATTTTATTTTAATTTTATTTATTTTATTTTATTTTATTTTAGATGCAGTCTCGCCCCGTCTCCCAGACTGGAGTGCGGTGACGCGATCTTGGCCTACTGCAACCTCCACCTCCCAGGTTCAAGCGATTCTCCTGCCTCAGCCTCCACAGTAGCTGGGATTTACAGGTGCATGCCACCACGCCCAGCTAATTTTTGTATTTTTAGTAGAGACGCGGTTTTGCCACGTTGGTCAGGCTGGTCTCGAACTCCTGACCTCGTGATCCGCCCGCCTCGGCCTCCCAAAGTGCTGGGATTACAGGCATGAGCCACCGCGCCCGGCCTGTCTTTTCCATTTTTAAAGGGTTGTAAACAAAAGAAAAAATAGGCAACAGAGACCGCATGTGACCTGCCTAAAAGCCTAAAATGTTTACAGTGTCACTGGCCCTTTACTAAAAGAGTTGGCGGGCTTCCGGCTGTGTGGCCTTGGGCAAGTACTTCCACATCTCCGAGCCTGGGTTTCTTCATCTGTACATTGGAGCTGCACTATATTGCCATTAGTTCTTTCCTTTGACCACTCAGCAAACAGACTGCAGAGAGCCACCCGGATGCCAGACGCCCAAGGGACACAGCGGTGACAGAGACGGACAAGAATCCCTCCCCTCGAGGCACTGATGTTCTAATGGGAACACGACAGGAAATGAACAAGTCAGCAAATAAATAAATCAAGAGGGTCATTTCAGATCGTCGAAGTGCTAGGGAGGTTGGGAGGCTGAGGCGGGAGGATCACCTGAGGCCTGGAGTTTAAGACCAGCCTGGCCAACATAGCGAAACCCTGTCTCTACTAAAAATACAAAAATTAGCCAGTCGTGGTGGTGCGTGCCTGTAATCCCAGCTACTCCGGAGGCTGAGATGGGAGAATTGCTTGAACCAGGGGAATGGCTGCAGGGAGCCGAGATTGCGCCATTGTACTCCAGCCTGGGCGACAGAGCGAGACTCCATCTCAAAAAACAACAAATTAATGCGCAGTGAGTAATTCCTTTGACTAGGTTGGGCTGCAAATGTTGCCTCCATTGCCTCACAAATCTTCGTAACTCCTCTGCAGCAGACACGTGATTACCGTCCCCATATGGGGACGGTAATTGCCAGCTGGGGAAACTGAGGCACAAAGCTAGACAGCAATGGCTTCAAACTCACAGAACACCAGCTGGTAGTGATGGGTCTAGAACCAATGATCAGCCACCCTGGCGTCTCACAGTTGAGCCTTTGCTGTAATAGTGATTCTGTGACACTCTGTTAATCCTTTTAGGAGGGGTCTCGGTTCCCCTCACTCCAGGGCTCCTTCTCGTTGGCGGTTTGGAATGATTCCTGGTGTTTGAATCCCATTCTCTGGCCAGTTAGATAAAGCCCCAAGGCCAGGTGCGGTGGCTCATGCCTGTAACCCCAGCACTTTGGGAGGCCTAGGCAAGTGGATCACCTGAGGTTGGGAGTTCAAGACCAGCCTGGCTAACACGGTGAAACCCCATCTCTACTAAAAATACAAAAATTAGCCGGGCATGGTGGTGCACGCCTGTAATCCCAGCTACTTGGAAGGCTGAGGTAGGAGGATCATTTGAACCTGGAAGGTGGAGATTGCAGTGAGCCCCAGGCTGGGACCTTTCAGCCCCTGTGTCCACTGTCAAAGGTCCTTTCTGCCATCCGTGTGGCTAACTGTGATACTGGGGACAGCCGGGACAGAACAAATCCTTCGAGGCTTCCTCCTCTGTGCTTTATTCTACCAGAACCCTGGCCCCTCCCACTCAGCCAGACCAGAGAAATTTCAGAGCACCCCCACCTGGGGCCACTGAGGTGGGAGTCGGGGTGTGGAGTGAGAGAATAGCATTGACAATAATTATAACGACATCTGCATGTACAGATGGTTTACTGAGCTCCACATGTCAGGCTTTGCCCTAGGTGTTGTTTAATGCCTTTTAACCATCCTTGGCTGGGGCTGACAATCTCCAGCATACCCAGAGAGGGTAAGCAAATTACCCAACGTCACACAGAGAGGGATGTGGATGCACCAACCCAGTTTTGTCTGCACCTCTCTTTAAAACCCAGGAACGGGCTGGGCACAGTGGCTCACACCTGTAATCCCTGCATTTTGAGAGGCCGAGGCGGGAGGATTGCTTGAGGTCAGGAATTCAAGACCAGCCTGGGCAACATAAGGAGACACCCTCTCTAGCAAAAATAAAAATAAAAATAAATTAGCTGGGCATGGTGGCACGTGCCTGTAGTCACAGCTACTTGGGAGGCCGAGGTGGGGATTGCTTGAACCCAGGAGTTCGAGTCTGCACTGAGCTGAGATCACACCACTGCACTCCAGCGTGGGCAACAGAGCAAGACCCCGTCTCTACAAAAATATAAAAATTAGCCCGGCGTGGTGGCCTGTGCCTGCAGTCCCAGCTACTGTGGGGGCTGAGGTGGGTGGATCATCTGAGCTCAGGAGCTCGAGGCTGCAGTGAGCTATGATGGCACCACTGCATTCCAGCCTGGGCGACAGACTGAGACCCTGTCTTAAGAAAACAAAAACAAAACATATAAATGAACATCTTTTCAAATTTTATACGATGTCGATTACAAGCTTTAAAATGTTTGCGGTTTGTGTGTTTTCTCCTGGCCTGGTAGACACCCTCTGAAATTTGTTGCTTTCTGCAGCTGAGCTCAGTCCAGTGCAAACACATGATGCACAACAGCCATGCACGCTGGATGGCACTGACGGCGCGGACAAACTGTTCAATTTGGCACCTGGTGCTGGTCAATATATATTCACGATTGCACAAGCAAACACAGACACAGGAGAAACTAAAGCCAGGCCAAGGACCTGGTGAATCAAAGTTCATGCTCCTCACAGCTGGGCTGGGGGTTTCCTATGGGTGTGCTGCCGGATGTGAGCAGACTTTACCCAAACCTGGGGTTCACAGGTCAAAAAGGTTCAGCATGATTGAGGAGTTTTCAGGACAGTGCAGGACTTTTCAGAGCCTTTAAAATGCACTGGAGGGCCGGGTGTGGTGGCTCACACCTGTAATCCCCAGAGGCCAAAGAGGGGAGATCACTGGAGGTCAGGAGTTCGAGACCAGCCTGACCGACATGGTGAAACCTGGTCTCTACTAAAGATACAAAAATTAGCCAGGTGTGGTGGTGCATGCCTGTAGTCCTAGCTACTCAGGAGGCTGAGGCAGGAGAATTGCTTGAACCCGGGAGACGGAGGTTGCAGTGAGCCGAGATCATGCCACTGCACTCTAGTCTGGGCAACAGAGCAAGACTCTGTCTCAAACAAAAAAAAAGCACTGGAGGGCTGGGCATGGTGGCTCACACCTATAATTCCTGCACTTTGGGAGGTCAAGGAGGGAGGACTACTTGAGCTCAGGAGTTCGAGACAAGCCTGGGCAACACAGGATACCCCATCTCTACTATTTTTTTAAAAAAGTTAGCTGGCTGTGGTGGTGCACACCTGTAGTCTCAGCTGCTCAAGAGGCTGAGGCAGGAGGATTGCTTGAGCCCAGGAGGTGGAGGCTGCAGTGGGTGAGCTATGATTGAGCCACTGCACTCCAGCCTGGGCAACAGAGGGAGACCCTGTCTCCAAAAAAAAAATACAAAACAGCACTGGGGTTTTTAAAGAAGAGATGGCAAGTCCCAGACTTGTCTGATTTTGGGGTATCTTATGGAAACAAGGGCTGTACCCTGAAACCTGCATTCGATGGAGTTCCAGCCATAGCACGACCTGGCCACGTGGCCCTGGACCAGTCACCACCTCTGTCGGAGCCTCCAACCTCCAGCGGTTCTCCGCTCATCTGTAAAGCGGGCGTTTCCAATCGCTGCCTTACCTTACAGCTCTGCTGCTATGCTCAGAGGAGCTTACGGAGGGGAAGGGGATAGCTATAGGTTTTGTGATAAAGTCTGTTTTGATGATAGCATTTTGCCAAGCTCCGGGAGTTAAATGAACATTGCCCCTCCTCTGCCCGCAGCCCTCCATGGCTCCCACCTCCTTTGCGGGGAAAAGCCCACCTTCTCCCCATGGCCCACAAGGCCCTGCATGGCCCGATCAGTCCCCTCCCTGCCCTCCCCTCCTTCCTGTCTCCCCTTCCTCACTCTGCTCCAGCCACGGGGGCCTCCTCGCTGTTCCTCCAACACACCAGGCATGGTCCTGCCTCAGGGCCTTTGCACGGGCTGTGCCTCTTCCTGGAACACTGTTCCCTCAGCTATCCACGTGGCTCATTCTCTCCCTTCATTCAGGACCTTCCTCAAATATCTCCTTCTCAGAGAGACACAAATGGCTCTTTCAGCACCATTTAGCATGGATAACCGTACACATGCTAGTGTAAGAGAGTTTCTGGTTCTGGAAGGCAAATTGTATTTCTTTTTTTAATTTTTAATTTGTATTTATTTATTTATTTTGAGACAGACTCTTATTCTATTGCCCAGGATGGAGCGCAGTGGCACAATCTCGGCCCACTGCAACCTCCAACTGCTGGGTTCAAGCGATTCTCCTGACTCAGCCTCCCAAGTAGCTGAGATTACAGGCGCCCACCACACCCGGCTAATTTTTGTATTTTCAGCAGAGATGGGGTTTTGCCATGTTGCCCAGGCTGGTCTCGAACTCCTGAGCCTCAAAGTGATCCACCCGCCTCGGCCTCCCTAAGTGCTGGGATTACAGGTGTGAGTCACCGTGCCTGGCCTTCTTTTTTAAAAAAAATAGAGACGTGGCCGGGCACGATGGCTCACGCCTGTAATCCCAGCGCTTTGGGAGGCTGAGGCGGGTGGATCACGAGGTCAGGGGATCGAGACCATCCTGGCTAACACGGTAAAACCCCGTCTCTATTAAAAATACAAAAAAAAATTATCCGGGCGTGGTGGCGGGCGCCTGTAGTCCCAGCTACTAGGGAGGCTGCGGCAGGAGAATGGCGTGAACCCAGGAGGCGGGGCTTGCAGTGAGCCGAGATCGTACCACTGCACTCCAGCCTGGGCGAAGGGGCGAGACTCCGTCTCAAAAAAAAAAAGTAGAGACGCAGTCTTGCTATGTTGCCCAGGCTGGTCTCAAACCTCTGGGCTCAAGAAATCCTCCCGCCTCTGCCTCCCAAAGTGGGGGAAACACAGGTGTGAGCCACCGCAGCCAGCCAGCAAATTGTATTTCAAACGACACCCTCATCTGGCCGGGAGCCAGGTCTCTTGACTTCCCAGGTCCGTCAGGTCCGTGAGGTGTCATGGACAGCCAGGAATGTCACTGCACCCCGTAGCCTTTGCTCAAGCAAACACATGATGCACAACAGCCACACACGCTGGATGGCACTGACGGCGCGGACAAACTGTTCTCTCCTGTCCGTGGCCGCGAGCCCAAATTCAGTCCATGCTAGCTCATGCCAAAGGCATCGCCGTGGGCTCTGGCCCCACCCTTCCCGCCCGGGAGCACCCACCCCCTTTGCAAGGGACAACTGCCTGCGTCCGGCGGCTGAAGCTTCCGCCGTTGGTGACTAGGAGGTCAACACACACCCGACACTCACAGAACAGGTGTTTACTGACTACCTACTACTCGCCAGGCCTTGGGGGGTGGCAGAGAAGCAAGTGGGGAGGGAGACGGGCAGAACCAGCGCACGGAGGAAGCCTCAGATCATTTCACACGGTTCTAGGTTCTACAGAGGCAATGAAACTGGCGAAGGGAGAACGGCTTTGGGGGCGGTGTTGGAGGGAGGACTCAGGGAGAACCTCTCTGAGGATGTGACGGTGGCTCTCCAGCACGAGAAGGAGCCCAGCCGTGTGGAGAGCTGGGGTGAAGCGTTCCAGGCAGATTCGGTGACAAGGGCAAGGTCCATGGGGCGGGGATGAAGATGGACGTGTGAAGGGCAGAGACAGACCCCAGGCTGCAGTGTAGTGGGCAAGGGAAAGCGGAAGGAATGGAGAGGGGAGCGGGACCACTCAGGGCCGTGTGCATTGCAGTGAGAAGCCTGGGTTTTATCCTGCAGTGCGAAGACGAGTGATGTGATCTATGACACAATCCATTTTAGACTTTCAAAAGTCTCTGGGCCGGGCACAGTGGCTCACACCTGTAATTCCAGCACTTTGGGAGGCTGAGGTGGGAGGATCACTGGAGGCAAGGAGTTCGAGACCAGCCTGGACCACACAGCAAGACCCCATCTCTACAAAATATTTTTTAAAATTAGCCGGGTGTCAGCCAGGGGTGGTGGCTCACGCCTCTAATCCCAGCACTTTGGGATCACAAGGTCAGGAGTTCGAGACCAACCTGATCAATATGGTGAAACCTTGTCTCTACTAAAAATACAAAAATTAGCCGGGTGTGGTGGCAGTCACCTATAGTCCCAGCTACTTGGGAGGCTGAGGCAGGAGAACTGCTTGAACCCGGGAGGCGGAGGTTGTAGTGAGCCGAGATGGTGCGACAGAGCGAGACTCTGTCTCAAAAAAAAAAAAAAAAAAAAAAAAAAAAAAAATTAGCTGGGTGTGGTGGTGCGCACCGCACCTGTGGTCCCAGATACTCGGGAGGCTGAGGTGGGAGGATTGCTTGAGCCTGGGAGTTTGAGGCTGCAATGAGCTACGATAGTGCCACTGCACTCCAGCCTGGGTGACAAAGTGTAACTCTGTCTCAAGAAAAGAAAAATTGCGTGATGTGTGTCTTACCACAGTTAAAGCAATTTTTAAAGAAACTTCTGGCTGCCGAGTGACTTCTGGACTTTCGGGTGTTGGGAATCTTGGCTTGAACACAACACTCTGGCCCAGCAGGGGTGGCCCAGCATTGCACGGAGTGGCCATATTGAATTGATCTTTTGGCTGTAGGAAGGACAGGACTTGCTGAAACCATAATCACACTTATTTAAAAACCTGGCGGGCTGTCAGAAGGCCTAGAATGTCCACTTGGGCCCCAGCAGAGCATCTGCTGGACCTCACGGAGCCCAGGTTTCCAGCATCGGCCGCCACCGTGAGCTCGCCTGGTTGATTTTCCAATGTTAGCCGGCTTCCAAATGTTGCTGGCTCTGCCGGCTGCCACGTCCGCCTCCCAACCTCAGCCAGCTAAAGAGAGAACCAAAGCCAGGCCCTGGAATTCCCAGCTACTGGGTGTCACCGGCCATTTTTAAACATTACCCAGCGAAGTTTCAACTTTCTCTGTCCTGGAAGGCAATGGAATACACGCGTGACCTGGGCCTGAGGCCTCTGAGCTCCTGCTATGCTGTCTTCTCTGCCCCTCTCCCTCCTAGGAAACCTCCAGCCATACTTCGCAGCCCAGCTCTGACATCTTCTCTGGAACACCCTCCCCAGCCCTTTCTGCAAACGTTTGTTCTAGTCAACAAATAAGTAAAAGTTCAGCCGGACGCAGTGGCTCACGTCTGTAATCCCAGCACTTTGGGAGGCCAAGGCGAGCAGATCACAAGGTCAGGAGTTCGAGCTCAGCCTGACCAACATGGTGGAAACCTCGTCTCTGCTAAAAACACAAAAATTAGCGGGGCGTGGTGGTGCATGCCTGTAATCTCAGATACTCAGGAGGCTGAGGCAGGAGAATTGCTCGAACCCGGGAGGCGGAGGGCACGGTGAACCGAGATTGTGCCATTGCACTCCAGCCTGGGTGACAGAGCGAGAATCCATCTCAAAAACAACAACAACAACAACAAAACAAAAACAAAACCAAACAATTGGGCCGGGCGCGGTGGCTCACACCTGTAATCCCAGCACTTTGGGAGGCCAAGGCGGGCGGATCACGAGGTCAGCAGATCGAGACCATCCTGGCTAACACAGTGAAACCCCGTCTCTACTACAAATACAAAACTATAGCCGGGCGCGGTGGCAGGCGCCTGTAGTCCCAGCTAGTCGGGAGGCTGAGGCAGGAGAATGGCATGAACCCGGGAGGCGGAGCTTGCAGCGAGCCGAGATCGCGCCACTGCACTCCAGCCTGGGCGACAGAGCGAGACTCCGCCTCAAAAGCAAAAAAACAAAAAAACAAAAACCAAATATGTAAAAATCCAAGTTCTCCCCATCTCCCCACAGCACTCAAGGCCCTGCACAGCCTGCCTCTGCCTCCTCCCTCCCTTCCTCCCCTTGTCCCTCTCTCCCCCTTGCTTACTCTGCTCCAGCCACACAGGCCTCCTCGCTGTTCCACCAATGCACCAGGCATGGTCCTGCCTCAGGGCCTTTGCACGGGCTGTGCGCACTGCCTGGAACACCGTCCCTGCAAATGCCTGCCTGGCTCACTCTCTTGCTTTATTCAGGCTTCTGTTCAAATGTGGTTTATCGTCCACAGCTCCCGGCACAGAATCTGCGCTTGAAGTGAGGGAAGTTTGAGTTTTCGCCTCCTCACATCCCTCCTGAGAAATGTGACCACAGGGTTCCCGTGTGTGTCCAGTTACGTTGCAACCTGCTTTGCATTTCCCGAGCCTCTGCCCCCATCCTGTGCCAGCATCTGTGCAAACCCCAGCCTCAGGAGAAAACTGTGATGCTTTCATCCAACACACGTCTTGAGCGCCTACTGTGTACCAGGCCCCGTCCTAGGTACTGGGGACAGAGCAGTGAAAAACACACAGACATTGACTGGACACAGTGGCTCACGCCTGTAATCCCAACACTTTGTGAGGCCAAGGCAAGAGGATCACTTGAGGCCAGGAGTTCCAGATCAGCTTGAGCAACATAGTGAGACCCTATTTCTACAAAAAAAAAATAGGCAGGGCACGGTGGCTCATGCCTGTAATCCCAGCACTATGGGAGGCCAAGGCAGGCGGATCACTTGAGGTCAGGAGTTCAAGACCAGCCTGGGCAACATGGCAAAAACCCCATCTCTACTAAAAACACAAAAAATTAGCAGGGCATCTTGGTGGGTGCCTGTAATCCCAGCTACTTGGAAGGCTGAGGCAGGAGAATCGCTTGAACCTGGGAGGTGGAGGTTGCAGTGAGCCAAGATCGTGCCATTGCACTCCAGCCTGGGCAACAGAGTGAGACTCCGTCTCAAACAAACAAACAAAACCCAAATTTAGCTGGGCATGGTGGTGCGTGCCTGTGGTCCCAGCTACTCAGGAGGCCAAAGTGAGAGGATTGCTTGAGCCCAGGAGGTCGAGGCTACAGTGAGCCATGATCAAGTCACTGCATTCCAGTCTGGGTGACAGAGCAGGACTCTGTTTCAAAAAAAAAAAAAAAGAAAGAAAGAAAGAAAAAGAGGCCGGGCGCAGTGGCTCACACGTATAATCCCAGCACTTTGGGAGGCCGAGGCAGGCAGATCACCTAAGGTCCAGGAGTTCGAGACCAGCCTGGCCAATATGGTGAGACCCCTGTCTCTACTAAAAATACAAAAAAATTAGCTGGGTGTAGTGGCAGGCACCTGTAATCCCAGTTACTCAAGAGACTGAGACAGGAGAATCGCTTGAACCTGGGAGGCGGAGGTTGCAGTGAGCCGAGATCGTGCCATTGCACTCCAGCCTGGGCAACAAGAGTGAAACTTCGTCTCAAAAATAAGTAAATAAATAAATAAATAAAATTAAAATAGAAAGGAATTCCAATCCCTGATCCTCCATAGAGAACTTCCTCCTCCCCAAGGCGCTCTAAGGAGGGAAACAGCTGTCAGTTTCGCCAGTGCTGTGTGACCTCACTAAAAGCACTCTCCCTCTCTGAGCCTCCACATCCTGGCAGTGCAGATGACCTAAAACCCCTGCCCAGCCCTTGTCCAGAGCCTGTCTGGACAAATCAAAGGAGGAAAAAACACAAGCTCATAGGTGTTCTCTGCACTCCCCGCCCGCCCCAGGGACAGGGAGGAAAATCTGGATGTGACCTGGGGGGCCCGAGAGGCAGAGGCGTGGACGGGGTGACCTCCGGGACGCCGGCCTCCACCCCGGGCCTCCCCGGCCTCGTCCTTCCTGCGTTCCTTAAGTCTGGCCCATACTTTCCATCTCCCTCTCCCCTGCCGCCGGGCCGCCTGGGCTCGAGCCAACCTGCTTCGGAATCACTTTCAAAGAAAAGTTTCTTTTTTCTTTCCACCCGGCCCCCGCCAGCTCCACGGCCTGGCTCCGGGCCCTCCCAGGCTCTGGTGGACGCCTCGGTGTCCTGTGGGTCAGGTCAGCGGCCACCACCGCCCCCGGACCGTCCCCAGCATCGGGCTGCTGGGACTGGAGGCCCAGTGCTGGCCTCGCCCTCCCCCAGGTCTCGGGGCTGCCTTTGGGGACCCCTGGGGACTCCGGTGTCACTCTTTGCGGGTGTCCGGACTGGGCAGCGGGTCTGGAGGCCACAGGGCCCTGCTCAGAGGCCTGCGGGCAGGGACTCGCCCCGTGCTGGGAGCGCTCTGGGACGCTACGCCGCCCATGACATCATCCCTCTGGCGGCCATTTTCTCGCCTCTCCCTTCCCCTGTTCCAGATGTTTCTCCGGCCTTGGCGGCCATTTTGTAGGTCTGGGCGGCGCAGGCTGGCACCAGCCTCGGGCACCCGGCCCTGCCCTCCTGGGTGGGGTGGGGACACCAGGAGAGGGTGACGACGGAGCCTCTGGGGCACCCCTGGGCCGCCTCCCCCTGCGCCTCTGCAGCCTCTGAGGGGTTAAACACGTGGTGCCAACAGCAGGGCGGCCTTGCCAAGCGCCCACCCGCGCACGGCCACCCAGGGCTCCCCACGCCTCCGCGCCCCCTCCCCATTATCTGCCACTCGGCACCAGCCACTCCAGGGATGTGAGGAGCAAGGTTAAAAATACCCGCACGCACACCCTCACCCCCACCCCCTCCCGGTCCCGCCAATGTCAAATGTGTCAACGCCACCCGGGGTGGGGGGGAGTGGACTGAAAATAACTCGCTGTTTACATTTGGAGCAAATTCTTGGCTTCTCCAGCAGCCAAGCTGAGGCCTCCCCGCCCCCCCCACCCCCAACACCTTCCTGGCAGGCCTGGCTCGGCGGCTGTGCAGGGGGGAGAAGGGCAGGCCTCGGGGGGAGCCCTGGGAGCCACATGTGCCCACGGGCTGAACGCACACGCACGCGTCCCCATGGAGAGGCTCCGGAAGGGATGGGGGAAAGGGGCAGGCCGGGGGTTGGGGGGTGGAGAAGGGAGCCCCGGGAGCCACATGTGCCACTGGCTGAGCGCACACACGGGCGTCCCCATGGAGAGGCTCCGGAAGGGATCAGTGGCCACACGAGGAAGGCAGGGCCAGGCGGAAGCGCCCGGGGACGCTCTCTGCCAATGTCGGGCACCGGGTAGGGGCCCCGCCAGGCGCGGCGGGGGGTGGTGGGAGGAGGCGGAGGCCCCTCCCGGCTTCCCCTTCCTTCTGATATTTCTTGGGGCGCGTCTCCAACTGGGCAGCCCCTGGGGAGTCCGGAGGACAGGAGGCAAGGCTGGCGGCCCAGCCAAAGGAGGCAGGAGGAAGGCGCGGGAGCCCGGGCAGGCGCCCAGGGGAGGGCTCTCCGCAATTCCGAGGCCTGCCCGGTGCTGTGTGGCTTCAGGCAAGCCCTGCCCCTCTCTGGGCCTCCAAGAAAAAACAAAATACCAAACGCCCTGGCTGTGGCGTGGGGTCAGGAGAATAGGCTCCATGCCAGTCTTGCTTGGGGATGGAGAGGTAGACACATCTCCGCCCTGCTCTGTGCCTCAGTTTCCCTTGCTGCAAAAAGTAGATGTCAAGTTGTAAACACATCAGATTGTGGAGTGTTCTGCTTTACAAAGGGGGAAATGGAAGATCCGAGAGGGGAAGGGGCTTGCCCCAGATCTCATGGCCACGCAGTTGGGCAACGGAACTTGAACCCAGAGGTTTAAATGTTGCCTTGAATGTGGGAGGGGGCTGGAAACCAGAGGGCACAAACCTGAAAAGGGGTGGAAGGAAACTTTCTCCTTCCCAAGCTTTCATGTGGCCTCTCCCCCCAGAGCCTGGTACACAGGTGGTGTTTGATAAATGCTTTTACACAGCTGGCACTCAATAAATGCTTGCAGCCAAATGAGTGTGATTATTCCAGCAGAGCCTGGCACATGGTAGGCACCCAATATGAACTTGTTGCACGAATATTTGGGATTCTCCTAATAGGATCTGGTATACAGCAGGTACAAAATAAATGCTTGTCAGGGAAAGGAATGTGAGTAACATTAAGAGATTTGGGAGAGTATTCAAAGTGGAGGACTAGGACCACAGGCCCTGCACAACCTGTCCTGTCCCCTTTCTGCCCTCCCCTCTTCCCTCTCTCCCCCTCACTCACTCTGCTTCAGCCCCAGGGGCCTCCTCGCTGTTCCTCCAATGCACCTGGCCCAGTCCTGCCTCAGGGCCTGTGCACATTCTGTTCCCTCTGTCTAAACAGCTAACTGCTTGCTCTCTCTCTTGAGATTTCTCCCGGTCTCAGCTCAAATGCTCCCTTCTCAGAGAGGTCTACCTTGAGCCCCTTCACCTCAAGCAGCCTCTGGCCACCCTCAATCTCAGCCTTCTGTTTTCTTTCCTTCAGAGGAAGTTAGTGATTGCCTATGGATTTGCTTAGTTGCTTAGTGACTGCACGGGTGTTTGCTCATCTCCCCAGTGGAATGTCACCTCCTTGAAGGCAGAACCTTTGTCTGTCTAATCTCTGTTGTGCCCTCAGTGGCGAGAATAAGGCTTGATACAGACTAGGTGCTCAATAAATATTTGCAGAAAGTAAGTTGAGAGGGAGGGATGAAGCAGAGAGAAAGAGACAAGGAGAGATGGTACATGGGGGAGTGGAAGGAGGAGACATGAAAAGGAAGGAACGTCTGGGCGCAGTGGCTCCAGCCTGTAATCCCAGCACTGTGGGAGGCTGAGGCAGGGCGGATCACCTGAGGTCAGGCGTTCGAGACTTGCCTGGTCGTCAGCATGACAAAGCCCCATCTCTACTAAAAATACAAAAATCAGCTGGCTATAGTGGCACATGCCTATAGTCCCAGCTACGCGGGAGGCTGAGGCAGGAGAATTGCTTGAACCCTGGAGGTGGAGGTTGTAGTCAGCTGAGATCGTGCCACTGCACTTCAGCCTGGGTGACAGAGCGAGACATCGTCTCAAAAAAAGAAAAAATAAGAAAGAAAAGAAATGAGAATAGGCTGGGCGCGGTGGTTCACACCTGTAATCCTAGAACTTTGGGAGGTCGAGGTGGTTGGATCACTTGAGTTCAGGAGTTTGAGACCAGCCTGGCCAACATGGTGAAACTCCGTCTCTACTAAAAATACAAAAATTAGCTGGGTGAGGTGGTGCACACCTGTAGTCCCAGCTACTCAGGAGGTTGAGGCAGGAGAATTGCTTAAACCCGTGAGGCAGAGGTTGTAGTGAGCTGAGATCGCACCACTGCACTCCAGCCTGGGCGACAGAGCAAGACTCTGTCTAAAAAAAAGAGAATAACCCTGCCATGTGGGTGGTGTACCTGGATTGGGGCTGGGACCCTGGCAGGAGCCCAGAGCCCCACGGGCCTCCCGGGCACCAGGACCCATATCCCAGCTTGCCTGCTAACAAAGTCCTGATTGCAGGAGAGCTCCCAGGCGTGCCCAGTGCCGTGCCGCTCCCTTCTCTGCATGTGCCCAGGCAGGTGCGGCTTGCAGGCAGGAGACGGGGCAAGGAGAGCAAGGGCCAGCCTCAGATAAGGTATAAACGACCCAGGTGAGCAGCTGAATGCTCACACCATCGGAGTTTATCTGGATTCTGCCCCCTCCTCTGCCTCTGTCCCTGCTACTGCCTGCTTGCACCAGGGTGGGCCACTCTGCCCTGGTCCCCAGCTCCTGCCCTCACCCCCCACAGTCTGTCCTCCCTGCAGCAGCCAGAGGGCGCCTGTGAGCACCTGAGTCAGGGCTGGTCCCTCCTCTGCCCATAGCCCTCTATGGCTCCCACCTGCCTTGGGGTCAAAGCCCAAGTCCTTCCTACTGCCCACCAGGCCTTGCACAAACTGCCCTCCCCTCCTCCTCCTCTTCCTCTCGTCACTCTGCTGCAGCCACACGGGCCTCCTCACTGTTCCTCCAAAGTGCCAGGTGTGTCCTGCCACAGGGCCTTTGCACGGGCTGTGCCCTCTGCCTGGAACGCCTTCCCTCAGTTCTTCATATAACTAGTTCCTCCTCACCTCTCAGGTCTCAGCTCAAATGTTGGGTCCTCAGACAGGCTTTCAGGGACCTCCCCAGCACAGCCCATCGTTTCTTTTCCTCTGGCCTTCTTCATTTTTCTTGATAGTCCTTATCACTAAACTGACATTTATTTCTTTTTATTATTATTATTATTATTGTTATTTTGAGACGGAGTCTCGCTCTGTGGCCCTGGCTGCAGTGCAGTGGCACAATCTCGGCTCACTGCAACCTCCACCTTCCGGGTTCAAGCGATTCTCCTGCCTCAGCCCCTGCCAGTAGCTGGATTACAGGTGCATACCGCTATGCCTGGCTAATGTTTTGTAGTTTTAGTAGAGATGGGGTTTCACCATGTTGGCCAGGCTGGTCTCGAACTCCTGACCTCAGGTGATCTGCCTGCCTCGGCCTCCCACAGTGCTGGGATTACAGGCGTGAGCCACCGTGCTAAGCCTAAACTGACCTTTATTTCTTGTTCTTTGCCCATCGCCTGAACCAAACTGTGAGTTCCACCAGGGCAGAATTTTTTTTTTTTTTTTTTTTTTTCTGAGACACAGTCTCGCTCTGTCGCCCAGGCTGGAGTGCAGTGGCGTGATCTCGGCTCACTGCAAGCTCCGCCTCCCAGGTTCACACCATTCTCCTGCCTTAGCCTCCTGAGTATCTGGGACTACAGGCGCCTGCCATCACGCCTGGCTAATTTTTTTTGTATTTTTAGTAGAGACGGGGTTTCACCATGTTAGCCAGGATGGTCTCGATCTCCTGACCTCATGATCCACCCACCTCGGCCTCCCAA
This sequence comes from Hylobates moloch, assembly GCF_009828535.3. Lineage (NCBI taxonomy): Eukaryota > Metazoa > Chordata > Mammalia > Primates > Hylobatidae > Hylobates > Hylobates moloch. Next base: position 95,805,447 of record NW_026652290.1, read on the forward strand.
AGTGCTGGGATTACAGGTGTGAGCCACCGTGCCTGGCCAGGGTCGAATTTTTATCTGTCCTGTTCACTGCAGTACCCCAGCACCTGAAGCAGTGCCTGGCATACAGTGGGAGCTTACTAAATATTTATTGGCTGCAAAGTGGTTCCACTGGATGAGTGCTGACAGCATCTGTGCTCCGTGCTGTCCTAAACTCTTTATGTTTTTAAAAATTTTTGAGACAGAGATTTGCTGTGTTGCCCAGGCTGGTCTCAAACTCCTGGGCTCAAGTGATCCTCCTGCCTCAGCCTCCCAAAGGGCTGGGATTAGAGGTGTGGGTCACTGTGCCCAGCCTATTTTTATTTTTATTTACTTATATATTTTTTGAGATGGAGTCTTGCTCTGTCACCCAGGCTAGAGTGCAGTGGCATGATCTCGGCTCACTACAATCTCCGCCTCCCAGGTTCAAGTGATTCTCCTGCCTCAGCCTCCCCAGTAGCTGGGATTACAGGCTCCCACCACACGCCCAGCTAATTTTTGTATTTTTAGTAGAGACGGGGTTTCCCCTTGTTGGCCAGGCTGGTCTGGAACTCTTGACCTCAAGTGATCCGTCTGCCTCGGCCTCCCAAAGTGCTGGGATTATAGGCATGAGCCACCATGCCCAGCCTATTTTTATTTTTTCAGACAGGGTGTTGCTCTGTCACCCAGGCTGGAGTGCAGTGGCCCAATCACAGCTCACTACAGCCTCAACCTCCCAGACTTGAGCAATCCTCTTGCCTCAACCTCTCGAGTGGCTGGGGCCACAGGCACACATCACCATGCCTGGCTAAGTTTTATTTTTTGTAGAGATGGGAATCTCACTATGTTGCCCAGGCTGGTCTTGAACTCCTGGCCTCAAGTGATCCTCCCATCTCAGCCTCTCAAAGCACTGGGATTACAGGTGTGAGCCACCATGCCTGGCGGGCATGTAAACTCTTGATGTGTCTTATCGACTCTCCCTCAGCAACCCCATGGAGCCGGCACTATTTTATACATGGGGAAACTGAGGCCCAGAGAGGGGATGCCACCAGCCTGAGGCCACACAGTGAACAGGCAGCAGGGCCAGGACCCTCCAGGACCTCACGCCTTCCTGCACTGCCCCACTGTGCGGAAGGGGAGGCTGAGGCTCAGAGACAGGGACTTAACCAGGTGACACCCACAGCCAGCGTCACAGCCCAAGCCTCTGCCCAAGCACTGGGCGTGGCCCTCCGCTCAGCTGAACCTCCGCCCTGGGGAAAGAATATAGTGACGATAAACAACATCCACAAAGATAATCATAACGACATTAATGGTGGCCTTGCTGAGAGTAGAGTCCGCAGCTCGCCTATGAATTTGCACCAGTGCCCGTGGAGGGAGCCGCGGGGAACGCTGGTCCCTTTAAGAGCCTCCCCCTCCCCAGCTGGGCGCTGGCCCGGCCTCCCCTTATGTAAGCAGGCCGGCTGCCCTTGCATAAACTGGTTACATAAGGCAGCGAGGCACAGGCTTGTCCATCCGGCAGCAACCTGTCCCGGGCTGTCTGTGGGGCCAGCCTGGAGCACGGGAGCGTCGTAGCCGCCCGGAGCGGTCACAGGGTACAGCCCGGGTCCGAGGGCCTCTGGGTTGACTCCTGTCTGGGGGATGCCTGGGATTCCCAGAGACAGCACAACCCCCTCCCAGGCAGGAGAAGGTGATGGTTTCCAGTGTGTGAAAGGATGGGGCTGTTTCCATTGCTCTGAAGGTGAAACTGAGGCCCAGAGAGGGCAGGGGAGCAGCCTGAAGCTGCACAGCCCCGAGCAGAGGGAGGAGACGATAACACCAGAGTGAGATCCAGGCTGGGTGGCCTTCCTCTCTCAGCTCACTGCAACCTCTGCAGTGAGGCTTCCTCAGCAAGGCCTGGTATGCAGCTGGCGCTCAATAAGTGCGCCAGTGGAGGTGACACTCGGCAGTGTTTCAGGCCCTTCTCCCAATACCCTCTAATTCCACGAACCGACTCAATCCTTGCGTAGCTGTCTGTGAAGCTAAGACAGCCATCGCCTCATTCTACATTTGGGGAAACTGAGGCACAGAGCAAGGTGAAGAAGGAATTGCCAAGTCTGCACGGCAGATGAGTGCTGGGCTAAAACAGCAGGTGCTCTATCAATGCACAGTGGGCGCAGGAAGAGCGTCAACTGTGTGCAAAATCCCGGATAATATGCCATCTACCCAGCAACCCACAGGGGTGGCTCCAAGCAGCCCCCTGATCTAGATGGGGAAACCGAGGCACAGAGAGATGAAGGGATTTATCCAAGGTCAAGCCCAAACCCTATCACGTCTCCTTCTCCAGACAGGCCTCCCCCAAGCCACGTGGGTGTGCATGAACACAGCTCCCCACCCCCGTCAGACACATGAGTGGTCCACCTTTGGGAGGGGGTGAGATTTGGGAGTGGATGCAGCCTTCCCCGCTCACATTCTTTCTGGGCACTGGCCCTTTAAGGTAGCCACGCTGCCTGGGCACGTCCCAGGGTGACCCCCCAAGGGATGGGTGTGGCCAGGAACAAGAGGCCCATTCAGCTGCCCCGTTGCCGTTGCCGCCACCTCCGGGCAGCCCACTGGGTGGGATGGGGGGCTGGGAGGAGACTCCCAAGGCCGGAGAGACGGGCGAGGTGGGGTGGGAATAGACAGGGACTGAGACAAAGCAGCTTGGGGAGAATCAGAGGTAGAGAGAGAGAGACAGAGACAGAGGCACAGAGACACCCGACCTCAGATGCAGCTCACACCTCCCTGATTCCCCAGGTTCAGGGGTTTGAGGCCTGCCCAGCCCCCAGCCCGGCTGCAGCCCCAAAGCTGCTCCTTGAGCCAGCTGAACCTGCGGCCTGCTCACGGGCACCAAAGCCCTGTAGGCCCAAAGGCAGGATCCGGAATGTTCCAGGGCAGTCCCTGCCACACCCCAAACAGCCCCTTTATGTGGTGCCCACTGTGGGCCCTGGGATCTCCCAGGCTTGGATTTAAATCCCGACTTTGCTCCTTAGTTATGTGACCTTAGGCCAGTGACTTTGCCTCTCTGGGCCTCAGTTTCCCCATCTGTTAAATGCCGTTAATGATCATTCCAACCTCAGTGGGTGGTTGTGAGACGGTGAGGTAGCTGCCAACAATGTAGTTTCCTAAGGGCTCAGATGAGCCAGGCACCTGGTAAGCCCTCAATACGCCTGCAATTCCCCTGCAATGCACCCCAAACACACATGCAGACACCCCTGCCTCCCGCTAGATGCCACAACCGATCATGACGGCCACTGCTTTTTTGTTTTTTTTTTTTGTGATGGAGTCTCACTCTGTCACCAGGCTGGAGTGCAATGGCGTGATCTCAGCTCACCGCAACCTCCGCCTCCTGGGTTCAAGTGATTCTCCTGCCTCAGCCTCCTGAGTAGCTGAGACTACAAGCATCTGCAACTACGCCCGGCTAATTTTTGTATGTTTAGTAAAGACAGGGTTTCGCCATGTTGGCCAGACTGGTCTCGAACTCCTGATCTCAGGTGATCTGCCCACCTTGGCCTCTGCAAGTGCTGGGATTACAGGTGTGAGCACCGCACTCGGCCCCGGGCCATTGCCTTTGAACAAAGCTGTGCAAGCTCTGGGCTACAAGCGGCCGTGGTGTCCCTGTGGGAAGTTCTCACATAGCTCTGCCCACCAGAAGGGACGCCTGGTGGTAGGCGGGCTGGGATCCAGACCCAGTGAGGGTGTGCCCGAGGCCCCATAACAGCCTCTTGGAAACACACACTTACTTATAGCCAGGCTTCCCGTGCCCGGCATTCAAAGCACAACAGACAGTAACTGGGGGTCACCACCAGTCCCCACAACTGCTCTCCTTGTGCCCAAATACCTCCCGCCACAGTGGAGTCCCGCTCCAGCCCTAACCAATATGGAAGAAAGCTCAAAGAGCCTGCAGTCCCAGCATGGGCCACATAGTGAGGCCTCCTGTCCATGAAAAATAAAAATAAGGCTGGGCACAGTGGCTCACGCCTGTAATCCCAGCACTTTGGGAGGCCGAGGCAGGCAGATCACCTGAGGTCAGGAGTTCGAGACCAGCCTGGCCAACATGGAGAAATCCTGTCTCTACTAAAAATACAAAAATTAGCCGGTGTGATGGCACACGCCTGTAATCCCAGGTACTCGGGAGGCTGAGGCAGGAGAATTGCTTGAACCTGGGAGGTGGAGGTTGCAGTGACCCGAGATTGCGCCACTGCACTCCAGCCTGGGCAACAAAGCAAGACTCCATCTCAAAAAGTAAATAAATAAATAAATAAAATAAAAAATCAGCCAGGTGTAGTGATGCACGCCTATACTACCAGCTACCTGGGAGGCTGAAGCAGGAGGACCACTTGAGCCTGGGAGATTGAGGCTGCAGTGAGCTATGATTCCATCACTGCACTCCAGCCTGGGCAACATAGTGAGACTTCATCTCTACTAAAAAAAAAAAAAAAAAAAAATCAACCATGGTGGTATGTGCCTGTAATCCCAGCCCCAGCGACTTGGGAGGCTAAGGTGGGAGGATCGCTTGAACCTGGGAGTTGAAGGCTGCAGTGAGCTTTGATCGCACCACTGCACTCCAGTCTGGGCAAAAGAATTAGAGTCTCACTCTGTTGCCCAGGCTGGAGTACAGTGGTGCGATCTCGGCTGACTGCAGCCTCTGCCTCCCAGGTTGAAGCGATTCTCTTGCCTCAGCCTCCCCAGTAGCTGGGATTACAGGCATGCACCACCACGCCTGGCTGATTTTTGTATTTTTAGTAGAGACGGGGTTTCACCATGTTGGCCAGGCTGGTCTCAAACCCCTGACCTCAAGAGATCTGCCCGTCTCGGCCTCCCAAAGTGCTGGGATGACAGGCGTGAGCGACCGCGCCCGGCCTCCTTGGATTTTCAAGCAACCAGTTTGGAAGGTCTAGAACCTGCCCTCACGTTTTCAAGAACCCAACTTGGGAGACTGGAGATCTGCTTCCGAATTCTCTGGAACAGCAGCCTCCAACCTTCTTGGCCCCAGGGACCAAATTCATGGAAGACTATTTTTCCAGGGACCGGGTGAGTGGGGAGATGGTTCTAGGATGAAACTAGACATTAGACATTAGTCAGATTCTCATAAGGAGCACGCAACCCAGATCCCTCCTATGTGCAGTTCACCATGGGGTTCGTGCTGGTAGGGGCATCTAAAGCTGCCCGCTGATCTGACGGGAGGCGGAGCTCAGGTGAGAATGGTCACTTGCCCTAAGCTCAGCTCCTGCTGTGTGGCCGAGTTCCTCCCAGGCACGGTACCCATCTGTGGCCTGGGGGTCGGGAACCCCTGCTCTGGAACTCAGATGTCTTAGCACGGCCTGCCCAGTGCAACAGCCACTGGTCACATGTGGCATCCAGTGCTTGAAATGTGGTCTGTCCAAATTTCAGACTTAGTGTAAGCAGGGAAAAAAAAAAAAAAAAAAGAGAAGATCATGAAATACCTCGATAACTTTTTTTTTGAGTTGAAGTCTTGCTCTGTCACCCAGGCTGGAGTACAGTGACACAATCACAGCTCACTGGATCCTCGAATTCCTGGGCTCAAGCGATCCTCCCACCTCAGCCTCCTGAGTAGCTGGGACTGCAGGTTCACGCCACCACGCCTGGCTAATTTTTAAATTTTTTTGTAGAGACAAGGTCTTACGATGTTGACCAGTCTGGTCTCAAACTCCTGACCTCAAGCGATCCTCCCACCTCAGCCTCCCAAAGGGCTGGGATTCCAGGCGTGAGCCACTGCACCCGACCAATAGACCAATAATTTTTCCTATTGTTTATGGATTGCAATGGTAATATTCCGGATGCCCTGGGTTAAATAAAGTAATGTTAAAATTAAACATTTTAATGTTACTACTCAGGAGGCTGAGGCAGCTACTCGGGAGGCTGAGGCAGGAGAACTGCTTGAACCCAGGAGGTGGAGGTTGCAGTGAGCCGAGATTGCACCACTGCACTCCAGCCTGGGTGACAGAGCGAGACTCTATCTCAAGAAAAAAAAAAAATTAACATTATTTAAAATAATGTTAAAATTAATTTCCCCAGTATACTTAAATTTACATTCTTAAGTGTGAGGACCAGAAAAATGTTAAATTATACGTGCGGTTGGAACTCTTTTTTTTTGAGACAGAGTCTCACTCTGTTGCCCAGGCTGGAGTGCAGTGGCATGATCTCGGCTCACTGTAGCCTCTGCCTCCTGGGTTTAAGCGAGTCTCCCGTCTCAGCCTCCTGAGAGTAGCTGGGATTACAGGTTCACGCCATCACGCCCGGCTCATTTTTGTATTTTTAGTAGAGACTGGGTTTCATCATGTTGGTCAGGCTGGTCTTGAAATCCTGACCTCAAGTGATCTGCCCCCCTCGGTCTCCCAAAGTGCTGGGATTACAGGTGTGAGCCACCACGCCCGGCCAACGTTCTATTTCTCCTGGACCCCTGGGTCTGGAACTCTCCTAGGAGAATTCTAGAATCACCTGTACGGTCAGGACCCCAGTGGGAGAAATTCTAGAACTCAGGCCTTGGGGATTTCAGGACTCATGCCCTGGAGAATCTGGAAACCACTTCAGTGTTGGGATTCTCACGTCCTCCTCCCCTCAGAACTCCCTTCTCCCTCTCCTCCCGCAGATCCTCTGCCCTGAGACCCTGGGGTCCCTCCTTGCTGGCCCTACCACCCCTCCAGGTGGCGTTGGAACAGCCAAGCGGACCTAAAGATGGGACTTAGTCCAGGCGCGGTGGCTCACAAGGTCAGGATGAGAATAGGCTGGGCGTGGTGGCTCACACCTGTAATCCCAGCACTTCGGGAGGCTGAGGCGGGTGGGTCACGAGGTCAGGAGTTCCAGACCAGCCTGGCCAACATGGGGAAACTCCATCTCTACTAAAAATACAAAAATTAGCTGGGCATGGTGGCGGGAACCTGTAATCCCAGCTACTCAGGAGGCTGAGGCGGGAGAATCGCTTGAACTGAGGAGGCAGAGGTTGCAGCAAGCCGAGATCATGCCACTGCACTCCAGCCTGGGCGACAGGGCAAAACTCTGTCTCCAAAAAATAAAAAATAAAAATAAAGATGGGACTTAGAAGGGACAAGAGCCAAGGCCCTTCTTGGGCAGCTCTGGGCAAGCCTCGCCCCTCTCTGGGCCTCAGTTTCCCCATCTGGACGAGACATCCGGTGTCCCCAAATGCTCCCTGCTTCACCCCTCACCAACCCTGACCATCTGTGACTTCCTGCCCACGCCCAGCTGGAGGGAGGGGGCTGGCCTGGCAGCTGGCTGGAGGGGGCCGTGGGCACAGAGCTGTCCCTAGCTGCCCTCAGCCTCCCCTTGGCTTCCCAGGCACAGGGCCAGGGTGACAACTGCAGCCCAGCCATAACGGGGGGCATCACAGGTGCAACAAGGCGTCTCCCCCTCCCACTGGCTCTGGGAGGGCCGGGCCCCACCCGGGTGAATGACGGCTCCCTCAGGGGCTGTCTCGGGAGTCCTCACACAAATGCATTCATGCAGAAAGCAGCATTCTGCCGCGTAGGGGCATCTGCGGGGTGGTGGGAGCACCTACTCCTCAAAGAGCCCACCAGTTCCCAGCACTCATCACATGCAAAGAGTTAGTTTTTTCATAGATATTATCTCATTTAGGCCGGGTGCGGTGGCTCACGCCTGTAGTCCCAGAACTTTGGGAGGCCAAGGTGGGTAGATCACCTGAGGTCAGGAGTTCGAGAACAGCCTGGCCAACATAGTGAAACCCCCTCTCTACTAAAAATACCAAAATTAGCCAGGTGTGGTGACGTGAGCTTGTAATCCCAGCTACTTGGGAGGTTGAGGCAGGAGAATCACTTGAACCCGGGATATGGAGGTTGCAGTGAGCCAAGAACACACCACTGCACTCCTGCCTGGGCGACAGAGCAAGACTCCATCTCAAAAAAAAAAAAGGGGGGGATATTATCTCATTTAAATTGCTAGGCACCCCCTCTACTCAATTCACAGATGAGGCAGTAAAGCACAGAGCTGGCAAGAAACTCACCCAGGATTGCACAGCGTCTGCAGGACAGAGCTGGACAAGAACCACAGTGATGACGATCATGATAACGACAATAATAACTACCGTGCTGTCACTGCAGACACCGTTTTTCTTATTTATTGTTCCATGATTATATATGACATGTTGCTAATTATTAACATTGTTACATATATAACATTTTTTTTTTGAAACAGAGTCTCACTCTGTTGCCCAGGCTGTAGTGCAGTGGTGCAGTCTCTGCTCACCGCAACCTCCGCCTCCCAGGTTCAAGCGATTCTTCTGCCTCAGTCTCCCAAGTAGCTGGGACTACAGGTGTGCACCACCACACCTGGCTAATTTTTGTATTTTTAGTAGAGACTAGTTTTCACTATGTTGGCCAGGCTGGTCTCAAACTCCTGACCTCATGGTCTGCCTGCCTCGGCCTCCCAAAGTGCTGGGATTACAGGTGTGAGCCACCGCGCCTGGCCTACGCCTGGCTAATTTTTGTATTTTTATTAGAGATAGGGTTTTACCATGTTGGCCAGGCTGGTCTCGAATTCCTGACCTCAAGTGATCTTCCGGCCTCAGCCTCCCAAAGTGCTGAGATTACAGGCGTGAGCCACCGCAGCCAGCCATAGATACAACATTATTACTTGTTATTATCATTATTCACAACTAGAACTACATTTTTAGATTGTGGTAAAATCTAGATAACATAAATTTACCATTTTTGCGGGCGGGGGGTGGGGTGGTTCTGGTTTTGAGACAAGGTCTTGCTCTGTTACCCAGGCTGGAGTGCAGTGGTGTGATCATAGCTCATTGCAGCCTCAAACTCCTGGGCTCAAGCAATCCTCCTGCCTCAGCCTCCTGAGTAGATGGGAACACAAGTGCGTGCAACCATGTCCAGATAATTTTTAAATTTTTTGTACAGATGAGGTCTCGCTGTGTTGCCCAGGCTGGTCTTGAACTCCTGGCCTTAAGCAATCCTCCTGCCTCTCTTTTAACCACTTCCAAATTCAGTGGCATTAACCCAGCATTAAGCGTATTCACAGGGTTGTACAACCATTACCACCATCCTCTCCAGAAGCTTCTCATCTTCCCAAACTGAAACTCCGTCCCCATGAAACATTCTCTCCCCAGCCAGTGGCATCCCCCCATCCTACTTTCTGTCTCTGTGAATCTGGCGACTCTAGGGACCTCCTAGGAGTGAAATGACACAGGATTTGTCCTTCTGTGTCTGGCTTATTTCACTGAGTGTGACATCCTCAAGATGCATCCACACTGTAGCCCATGTTGGAATTCCCTCCCTTTTTTAGGCAACAAATCACTTTTGAGTGCTTACTGTATACCCAGCCCTGTCCTCACGCTTTTCATGCACTAATTGGATCCTATGCAGCCCTATTAGGTGGGCAGCATTATTCTCATCCCCATTTGATGGGGGAGGAAACTGAGCCCGCAGCTGCAACGTCGCTTGTCAACATCATGCAGTTACTGAGCAGATGGGTGTGATCCTGGGCCTCCCGGCTGCACGACATGCCCCTCATTCTCCCTGACACTCTGCTCAGCTCCCTGGCCAGTCCTGGTGGGCTCTTATCTGCTGTGGGAGCTGGACCCCCACCTGCCCGTCCCTCTTTACCACTGATGTGTGCCCCGTGAACTCCTGCCGTTGCTATAAATACACCATCAGCTGGTGTCTGCGACTCACACCCGGCAGCCACCTTCTCTGCACAGACGGACAGCTGGCACACCTGGCTGCCCAGCCCTGTGGGGATACCAGGCTGCTGCTGCCAGGGACCCCTCACCCCTCTGCTGTCCAGACACCTGGAAAGGGTGACTCGGTCCAGCTTCTGGCAACAGCCACTCCATGGTGCCCCCACTGGCTCACTGGGTTGGGAAAAGGAGGTCTAGGATTTCATGGCAGCACTGGGATCTCCCTCCTTCCCTCCTGGGGTTGGGGAGAGAATCCAGGGAGGAAATGAGCATTTTTTTGTTTGTTTGTTTTGTTTTTGGGACAGAGTTTCGCTCTTGTTGCCCAGGCTGGAGTGCAATAGCGCAATCTCGGCTCACCACAACCTCCTTCTCCCGGGCTCAAGCGATTCTCCTGCCTCAGCCTCCTGAGTAGCTGGGATTACAGGCATGCGCCACCACACCTGGCTAATTTTTTGTATTTTCAGTAGAGACGGGGTTTCTCCATGTTGGTTGGGCTGGTCTCGAACTCCTGATCTCAGGTGATCCACCTGCCTCGGCCTCCCAAAGTGCTGGGATTACAGGTGTGAGCCACTGCACCCGGCCAGAAATGAGCATTTATTGAGTGCCTCCTGTATGCTTCTCAGAGACCACTGACTCCAATCCTTAATGCAATGGGCACAGCTCTGATTCTCCCCATTCTACAGAGGCGAAAACTAAGGCTCAAAGAGAAGAATGTGCCCCACACTACCCGGAGCACACAGGAATACAAATTCTGTCCACCGTACAAATAAACAGGCACCGTCGCCCGCGCTCATGGCCTGTCTCCCCAGTGCAGCACCCACAACTGGGAGGAAGATCAATAAAGGCAGAAGAGGACGGGAGGCTTTCAGTGAAGACCCGGCTTGTTCCTCTCTGTGGCCCACAAGGCCGCCCCTTCCCACCCTCCACTCCCCTCAACCCCAGACCAGAGAGGGCAGGACTTTTCTCAAAGCCACACAGCAAGCCAGGGCGGCACCGTGGCTGACCCAGGCCCCTCACTCCCAGGTTGAGACCCTTTCTCCTGTCATCAAGCTCAGGGTGAGCTTTATGGACACCCTGGACCCAGGCTTGGTCCCCTTCCATAGGGTTCACCTCATTCATTCATTCATTCATTCACTCCCTGAGTGTGCACGGCCTGCACTGTATGGTCTGCATGACTCAGAGGGTATGGCTTCCACTAGATAACCTCAAAGGGCACTTTTAGTTTGTTTTTGAGAAAAGGTTTAAGGGGTTTCAATACAGCCTCCCTGTTTTTTGAGACAGAGTCTCACTCTGTCGCCCAGGCTGGAGTGCAGTGGCGCGATCTCAGCTCGCTGCAACCTCCGCCTCCTAGGTTCAAGCGACTCTCCTGCCTCAGCCTCCCGAGTAGCTGGGATTACATGTGTGAGCCACCACACCTGGCCTCAATCACCCCTTTAAAATAAACGGTTTTTAGAGATAAGGTCTTGCCTTGTCACCTAGGCTGGAGTGCAGTGGTGGGATCACAGCTCACTGCAACCTCCAACTCCTGGGCTCAAGCCATCCTCCCGAGTAGCTGGGACTACAGGTACACACCACCACACCTGGCTCATTTTTAAAAATTTTGTTGGGGGGTGGTGGTCGTGCTATGCTGCCCAGGCTGGTCTCGAACTCCTGGCCTCAAGTGATCCTCCTGCCTCAGCCTCCCAAAGTGTTGGGATTACAGGTGGGAGCCACCTCGCCTGGCCTCAATCCCTTTTTCAAAGGGGTTCTGGATTCTCCTTCCGGCTCTGCCCCCGAGGAGCTGTGTGACCTTGGACAAGTGACTGACCAACTCTGGGTCTCTGCTTCTTCCACTAGAACACGAGAGAAGGCCAAAGTCCCTTCCTCCTTGGATGGGGGAGAGAATTAAACCAGTTAGGGTGAGCAGTGGTCTCGGAGCCCGGCACACAGAAGGCACTCCATGTGTGTTTGCCACCATCATTATCGCTGTTGGGGTCCTTGCTCCCCAGTTCCATCCAGGAAGCGCTGGGGACCTCCCCCTCCCATGTTTCTCCTGCCATCCTCTCCAGGGCACCCGGGGCAGCCTCTCTGGCGTGCTGTGAGCTTCCCAGGCCTGGTTCTGCCCACCACGCCATTCCAGGCGCTGGACTGCAGGAGCTTGGCACGACGCAAGGCGGGAACGGGAGGCTGGCCCACGGCGGCGTCAGCAGATGGGCACCATCTGGGCTGGCGGCTCGGGGCGGGCTGGCAGCTGCTGGGGCGGGCGGGCCTGGCAGCCCCTCCCCCGCCCAGCCTTGGCACAGTGCCCGCCCGCGCCTCAGATTTCTTGGGCTGCCAGAGGGGGCGGGGAGGCCTGGCTGGGTTTAGGCCCTGGGCGGGCAGGCGGCTTCCCTCTCTGGGCCCTGGTTCCTGCAGGCTCCTTCCCCAGCACGTGGCAGGTCGGAGAGCACCCGGGTCACCCTCTCCCGCCCCACCCCCGGCTGGGCACCCTCACTGGAAGGCCACAGGACATCCCTCGCCACTCACTACCCCCTGAACATCCCAGCCAGCTCCATGAGCTGCTCCTGGGCTCCAGGCCTCTGCACCAGCTATGACCCCCCACACTGCTCCCTCCGTCCAGCCTCTCCAGGCTCCCTCACCCCCTTCAAGTCTCACCTCAAAGACGCCCCCTCAGAGAAGCCCTCCCCACCCAGAGTGGCCCCCGGCCCCCCTCCATGTCCCTCCCTGCTTTGTTTTCCTGCCGTTCCCTGACACCCTCTTCTTATTAATTTTAATTTTTATTTTTTGAGACAGAGTCTCACTCTGTCGCTCCGGCTGGAGTGCAGTGTCACGATCTTGGCTCACTGCAACCTCCCGGCTTCCAGCGATTCTCCTGCCTTAGCCTCCCGAGTAGCTGGGACTACAGACGCCCGCCACCACGCCCAGCTAACTTTTGTATTTTTAGTAGAGATGGGGTTTCACCATGTTGGCCAGGCTGGCCTCGAACGCCTGACCTCAGGTGATCCGCCTGCCTCGGCCTCCCAAAGTGCTGGGATTACAGGTGTGAGCCACCGCGCCCGGCCCCCTCTCTCACTTGTGACGTTGCAAGTGGTGGCTCCTTTCAGCCCCGTGGCAGATGCCTCTCCACCTCCATCCACCCTGCACCCCTCCAAGATGCCAGCCAAGGCCCTATGCCCGATGCCCATCCCTCCCTCTCCCTCTATTCCAGGGCCTCAGCTGCCCAGTAGGGCTGATGAAAGCCAGACACTGCACTCTGGCTGGGCCGGGACGCTCCACGGCCAAGGGGACTCTCGCTTGGGAAAAGGAAGCTGGTGGCCAGTCTTCCTGCTGTCAGGGTAACAACCACTGGGATCAGCGCTGAGGCCTGGGGGCCAGCCACAGCCTAGGTACCCTACATAAGACCTCAGCCTGTGGGGTCCTCACACAACCCTGCCAGAAGGTGACCACACCACGCCAGCAGGCTGCCCCCTCACACGCCACAATTTCCGCCCATCCCCTTCTGACATTAACGGAGGATGAGGCAGGTGTCAAGGACAGGGCAGAGGCAGAAGCTGCTTGTGGGTCCAAATCCCAGCTGGCCCAGTCTCGGCTGTGTGACCACAGCAGGTCAGATCCCTCCTCTGAGCCTCTGTTTCCTCCTCTGTAAAATGCGTACAACAGGCCGGGCACGGTGGCTCGCGCCTGTCATCCCAGCACTTTGGGAAGCCGAGGCGGGCGGATCACTTGAGGCCATGAGTTCCAGACAACCCTGACCAACATGGTGAAACCCCGTCTCTACTAAAAATACAAAAATTGGCCAGGTGTGGTGGCGGGCGCCTGTAATCCCAGCTACTTGGGCGGCTGACGCAGGAGAATCGCTTGAACCCAGGAAGTAGAGGTTGCAGTGAGCCAAGATCGCACCACTGCACTCCAGCCTGGGCGACAGAGTGAGACCCTATCTCAAAAAAAAAAAAAATGCATACAGCAATGATCCTTGCCTCACAGGGCAGCTGTGAGAATTGGAAAGAATCTCCAGCCAGGCAGGTGGCTAATTTTTTGTATATTTGGTAGAGATGGGGTTTTGCCATGTCGCCCAGGCTGGTCTCAAGCTCCTGAGCTCAGGAGAGTCACCTGCCTTGGCCTCCCAAAGTGCTGGGATGACAGGCATGAACCACCACACCTAGCTGGAGTTGGGGTTCTCCATATGGGAAAGACTTTCTCTGTCCAGGGAACAGCATAGGGAAAGGTCTGGCAGTGGGAGATTATCATCAGAATGAGGAGGATGGGCCGGGCGCAGGGGGTCACGCCTGTAATCCCGGCACTTTGGGAGACCAGGGCAGGAGGATCACTCGAGTCCAGGAGTTCGAGAGTAGCCTGGGCAACATAGTGATACCCCATCTCTGCAAAAACCAAAAAACAAGGCCGGCCGCAGGGGGTCACGCCTGTAATCCCAGCACTTTGGGAGGCTGAGGCGGGTGGATCACCTGAGGTTAGGAGCTGGAGACCAGCCTGGCCAACATGGCGAAACCCTGTCCGTACTAAAAATACACTAATTAGCTGGGTGTGGTGGTGGGTATGTGTAGTCCCAGCTACTCGTGAGACTGAGGCGGGAGAATTGCTTGAACCCGGGAGGCAGAGGTTGCAGTAAGCCAAGATTGAGTCATTGCACTCCAGCCTGGGAGACACAGCAAGAGTCTGTCTCAAAAAAAAAAAAAAGAAAAGAAAAAAACAAACCAAACCAATAACAAATAAAAAACCAATCCCGAAGAGGATAATGTTAGTAATGATAACCATGAAGAGTCCTAGCCCTGTGCCTAGTGCCTGGTCTTCACGATGCCTCGTGGGTGGTTTACTGAGCTCTCACCCTGGGCACTTGACATTTCCCACAAGGCAACCATTTTTGAGCCCCCCAGTTGATAGACAAGGAAATGAAGCACAGAGAGGATGAGTGTCTGGCCCCACGTCACCCAGCCAGTGGGCAGCTGAGCTGGGGTTGGAGTCCAGGCCCAGCTGTCACCCCATGAGGAGCTGGAGCATCCACAGTGGGCAGGTAGCAGGGTTTGGCGGGGGGGTGTGTGTGCCCTGCTGGGGCCAATTGGGGGAGGGTGTGGCCTGCTGGGGCCAATTGAAGCAGGGATTCCCTTGGGGATGAAGTGGGCAGGCTGGGGGCGAGGGAGGGTGCAGCCTTCACTCAGAGAGGCCAACCTGACCTGGGGCACAGGCCTGTGTGCTGAGCAGAGGCGGGAGGGGCCGGGTGGGGGCAGGGAGGCGCCCAGAGGTTGTGCTGACTGCAGCAGAAAGCTCGCTTCAAAATTGTATCAGCTCAGCGCGGAGGAGGTGGGGGCAGGGCCCAGGGCGAGGAAGATGTGTGGTGGCAGAGAGGTCTGGCCCTGTGTGACGATGAGCACCTCCGTCCCCACGGTGGCCCCTGCTCCCAACAGGCAGTCGCCCGGCCCACCTCTCTGCCCCCACCGTCCCCAGTGCCCCCTCACAGCCAACCCCAGCAGGTTTGTTGCTCATCAGTAGGGGTGGGGGAGGAGAAAGATGCTAAGGTCAAGGTCAAAGAATCAAGATCAAGACTGGGTAACTGCCGGGCACGGTGGCTCACGCCTGTAATCCCAGCACTTTGGGAGGCTGAGGCCAGTGGATCATTTGAGGTCAGGAGTTCAAGACCAGCCTGGCCAACATGGTGAAACCCCGTCTCTACTAAAAATACAAAAATTAGCCAGGCATGGTGGCAGGCACCTGTAATCCCAGCTACTGGGGAGGCAAAGGCAGGAGAATCGCTTGAACCTGGGAGGTGGAGATTGCAGTGAGCCGAGATTGCGTCACTGCACTACAGCCCGGGCAACAGGGCGAAACTCCATCTCCAAAAAAAGGCCGGGCGCGGTGGCTCATGCTTGTAATCCCAGCACTTTGGGAGGCCGAGGCGGGCGGATCACGAGGTCAGGAGATCGAGACCACGGTGAAACCCCGTCTCTACCAAAAATACAAAAAATTAGCCGGGCGTGGTGGCGGGCGCCTGTAGTCCCAGCTACTCGGAGAGGCTGAGGCAGGAGAATGGCGTGAACCCGGGAGGCGGAGGTTGCAGTGAGCCGAGATTGCGCCACTGCACTCCAGCCTGGGCGACAGAGCAAGACTCCGTCTCAAAAAAAAAAAAAAAGACTGGGTAACTGGTGTGGTGCAGTGGCTCTTGCCTGCTGTAATCCTAACACTTTGGGAGGCCAAGGCGGGAGGATGGCTTGAGCCCAGGAGTTTGAGGCCAGCCTGGGCAACACAGCAAGACTCTGTCTCTACAAAAAAAAATATAGCTGGGCACGGTGGCTCCCGCCTGTAATCCCAGCACTTTGGGAGGCCGAGGCGGGCGGATTGCGAGGTCAGGAGATTGAGACCATCCTGGCTAACAAGGTGAAACCCCGTCTCTACTAAAAATACAAAAATTAGCTGGGCGTGGTGGTGGGCGCCTGTAGTCCCAGCTACTCGGGAGGCTGAGGCAGGAGAATGGCGTGAACCCGGGAGGCAGAGCTTGCAGTGAGCCGAGATTGCGCCACTGCACTCCAGACTGGGCAAAAGAGCGAAGACTCCGTCTCAACAACAACAACAACAAAAACATATATATATATATATGTATGTATATATATATATATAAAATATTAGCTGAGTGTGGTGGTGTGCACCTGTAGTCCCAGCTACTTGGGAGGGTGAGGCAGGAGGATCGCTTGAGCCTGGGAGGTCGAGGCTACAGTGAGCCAAGATCGCACCACTGCACTCCGGCCTGGGTGACAGAGAGAGACCCTGTCTCCAGGAAAAAAAAAAAAAAAAGAAACACTGGGTAACTCTGCCCTGCTCTTCTTCCACACACCCTAGAGCCTGGGAGCCAGTGACCCTGTCTCACCCTTGCACCAGCTCTAGAAGGTGGCATGGCTGTTACTCCCATTGCACCAAGGAGGAAACTGAGGTACAGAAAAGGGATGTGTCCATACAGCTGGGGAAAAGAAGGGCTGTGTCTGGAGCATGGGCAGTCTGGCCCCAGGGTCCCCCTTGTTCCAGCAAATGCCCCTCCCTCTCAGGCTGTGCAATTGCCTGTTTCTATAGAGTGCTGCCTGGGCTGGGGCTGGGCTGGTGACCTGCGTGGGTCTGCGTCTGGCGTACACCCATCCCACATGCTCTGGCGGCCCCTGGGTGTGTGGGGGTTCACGCGTGCTCCAGACACGGCCTGGATGGGCATGGCAGGGGTGTGCTGTGCACCCACTCAGGTCTTGGGATGCAGCTGACACCTCGCACGTGGCTACACGCATGATCTTCTGGAACCTCCCATAGCCCCATCCAGCTACGGACTCTGATCATCTCCACCATTTGGCAGGCAGGAGAAACTGAAGTCCAAGACAGCCACGCAGCCAAGAAGCTGCAGGACCAACCCTGCTCTTAGCACCTGGACCAGAGGCACAGGCATCAGGCCTCTCACCTCCACGCTCCTGCCAGGCCCCCTGGGGCATCTCCTTGTTCCCTGTGGCCTGGCCATCCTGCAGAGCTGAGCTCAGCTGCACCTCCTCCTCTGGGAAGCCGCCTTGGATTTCCTCACCCCCACAAAGCTTGCTGGTCTCAACATCAGGCATTTGACCACCGGCAAACACCCCTCTGGCAGGGCCAGGCTCATCAGGCCTCTGCTGGCATGGTCTGAGAGTCAATCAACCAACAAGCATTCACAGAAAGCAGTTCCAGGACTCTCCTGGCTCTCCCTGAAGGGCTGGGATGGCCTGTCCCTCTCCTCTCCTCACCCCTGCTCCCAGCAAGGCCGTCTGTTGCGCCCAAGACCATCTAGGACATTCTCATCCCCGAGACCTCAAGAGTCTTCCTGCCTCCTCCCTCAGACGTGAGGGTGAGATCCTGCCTCTACCGTTGGAGCGCCACAGCCCACCTGCCTCCTCCGTCAAAAAAACCTCCTTGTACCATCTCTCACTTGAGACCTCTGCTAGGCCTGCCTCCTCCATCTGACCTCCACACCCCATCAGCAGCCACCCTGGGCCCTGCATGCACGGGCCTCCTCCCTCAGATGCTCCTTGCACCATGTCACTCGCATTAGACGCTCTCCTAGGCCTGCCTCCCCCCTCAGACCACCACATCTACACATGCTGGCTTCTTTCCTCAGACCCTCCTTGCCCCGTGTCACCCCCCGTCAGATGCTCTCCCACTCAGACCCTCCTTGCCCCGTGTCACCCCCCGTCAGATGCTCTCCCAGGCCTGCTGCCCCGCCTGGACCACCACATTACATCTACATGCACCGGCCTCCTCTCTCAGACTCTCCTTGTGCCATATCACCTACTTTAGATATTCTCCTAGACTCGCCTCCCCTCTCAGACCACCACACCACATCTATACCCACCAGCCTCCTCCCTCAGATGCTCCTTGCCCCGTGTCACCCCCATTGGGCACTCTCCAAGGCCCACTTCCCCTCTCAGACCACCACATCACACCTACACGCACCAGCCTCCTCCCTCAGGCCCTCCTGGCCCCGTGTCACCGCCATCAGACACCCTCCCCACCAGCCGCTCGGCTCAGGCCGCCACACCTCACCTCGCTCACGCACGAAGTAGGCCAGGTAGAGGTCCAGCTCCTTGACGGCCACGCCGATGTGGTGCGGCTGCACGCACAGGACCGGGTGGCCGCACTGCGCGGCCTTGACCAGGCGCTCGCCGTCGGTGCTCTCCAGCGGGATGCCCTTGAACAGGATGACCATGACCAGGTCCAGCCGCCACACCTTGTCCGCCTGCCGGAGACAGTCGATGCGCCGCATCTTGCCCTTCTGGTCGGGGTTGGAGAGCACGCAGCCCGGCGCCTTCTTGCCGGTGATGCTCAGCACGAAGTCCTCGCGGCACTCGGGCCGGATGTCCTTGCGCAGCTTGGCCAGCAGCCGCGACGCCCACTTCTGCTTGACCTCGGGCTTCTCGCCCAGCAGCTCGTCCTTGACCGCACGCTCCTCGTCCTTCGACATCCGCTTCTCGTGCTTCTTGAAGTACTTGCGCTTCCGCGCCTGCAGGTTGAACCAGGTGTAGGCGAAGGCGCGCACGTGAGGCAGCAGGGCCTCGATGAACGGGTGGAACTCATCCTGCAGAGGCCGGAGAGGCGAGAGGTCAGGGGCGCCAGGGGTGCAGAGGGCGGACCCACTGCCCGGCCCCGAAGGCTGAGGTCGGAGGGGCCCTGGACAGACCCGCAGAGTGGGAGGGGCTGGGCAGAGGTGGGCAGGGGGTCGCTGCAGACCCGTGCACGCCATCGGAGGCACGCAGAAGGCCCGGGGACCCAGGAGAAGTTTATCAGGGACCTGCAAGAACCCATCGCCCAGATGAGCAAACTGAGACTTGGACTATGTGAGAAGCACAAATCAAGGCGGAAGTTTGTGGAGAACCATCTTTTTTTTTTTTTTTTTTTTTTTTTTTTTTTTTTTGAGGCGGGGTCTTGCTCTTAACGCCAAGGCTGGAGTGCAGTGGTGCAATCTCAGCTCACTGCAACCTCCACCTCCCAGGTTCAAGCGATTCTCCTGCCTCAGCCTCCCGAGTAGCTGGGATTACAGGTGCCCACCACCACGCCCAGCTAATTTTTGTATTTTTAGGAGAGATGGGGTTTCACCATGTTGGCCAGGATGGTCTTGATCTCCTGACCTCGTGATCCGCCCGCCTCGGCTCTCGGCCTCCCCAAGTGCTGGGATGACAGATGTGAGCCACCGTGCCCAGCCGTGGAGGGCCTATCTTGAACCCCAGCATGCAGACGGAGCAAGCTAAGGGGGCTAGGTGGAGGCTCATGGACAACCCATTGTACAGACGGGTAAAACTGAGGTTGGGAGAACAAAGATGTCAGGGACCCATTCTCTGCCTATTGCAACTAGGGTTGGGCTGGGTGTAATGGCTCACGCTTGTAATCCCAGCGCTTCGGGAGGCCGAGGAGGGAGGACTGCTTGAGCCCAGAAGTTTGAGACCAGTCTGAGCCATATGGTAAAACCGCATCGCTACAAAACAAATGAACAAAGCCAAAAAAACAAAAATTAGCCAGGCATGGTGGTTTGCAACTATAGTCCCAGCTAGTTGGGAGGCTGAGGTGGGAGGATCATTTGAGCCCAGGAGTTTAATGCTGCAGTGAGCTGTGATGGTGCCACTGTACTCCAGCCTGGGCGACAGAGCAAGACTGTCAAAAAAAAAAAAAAAAAAAAAGGCTGGGCATGGTGGCTCACACCTGTAATCCCAGCACTTTGGGAGGCCGAGGCAGGTGGATCACCTGAGGTTAGTAGCTCAAGACCAGCCCGGCCAACATGGCAAAACCCCATCCCTACTAAAAATACAAAAAAACGTAGCCAGGCATAGTGGAGTACACCTGTAATTCCAGCTACTCAGGAGGCTGAGACAGGAGAATCGCTTGAACCTGGGAGGCAGAGGTTGTAGTGAGCTGAGGTTGTGCCACTGCACTCTAGCCTGGGAGCCTGGGTGCCAAGAGTGAAACACTGTCTCAAAAAAAAAAAAAAAAAAAGAACAAGGCCGGGTGCGGTGGCTCACGCCTGTAATCCCAGCACTTTGGGAGGCTGAGGCGGGCAGATCACGAGGTCAGGAGATTGAGGCCATCCTGGCTAACATGGTGAAACCCTGTCTCTACTAAAAAAATACAAAAAAATTAGCCGGGCGTGGTGGCGGGCACCTAAAGTCCCAGCTACTCAGGAGGCTGAGGCAGGAGATTGGCGTGAACCCGGGAGATGGAGCTTGCAGTGAGCCGAGATTGCGCCACTGCACTCCAGCCTGGGCGACAGAGCAAGACTCCATCTCAAAAAAAAAAAAAAAAAAACAACTAGGGTGGGCGGCCAAGCATGGTGGCTCACACCTGTGATCCCAGCACTTTGGGAGGCCATAGTGGGTGGACTGCTTGAGCCCAGGAGTTCAAGACCAGCCTGGATGACATAGCGAGGCCCCATTTCTACAAAATCAAAACTTATTTAGCCGTGGTGATGCATGCCTGTAGTCCCAGCTACTTGGGAGGCTGAGGTGGGAAGATCAATTGAGCCCAGGAGGTCAAGGCTGCAGTGAGCCAAGGTTGCACCACTGATCTCCAGCCTGGGTGACAAAGTGAGACCCCTGACTCAAAAAAAAAAAAAAAAAAAAGGAAAGAAAAAAAAATGAGGCTGGGTGCAGTGGCTCACGCCTGTAATCCCAGCACTTTGGGAGGCTGAGGCAGGCGGATCACTTGAGGTCAAGAGTTTGAGACCAGCCTGGCCAACATAGTGAAACCCCATCTCTATTAAAAATACAAAAATTAGCTGGGCATGGTGGCACATGCCTGTAATCCCAGCTACTCAGGAGGCTGAGGCAGGAGAACCCAGGAGGCAGAGGTTGCAGTGAGCCGAGAGCTCGCCACTACATTCCAGCCTGAGCGACGGAGTGAGACTCTGTCTCAAAAAAAAAAAAAACCCTGCTGGGCGCGGTGGTTCATGCCTGTAATCCTAGCACTTTGGGAGACCGAGGCAGGCAGATCATGAAGTCAGGAGTTCAAGACCAGCCTGGCCAACATGATGAAACTCTGTGTCTACTAAAAATACAAAAATTAGCCGGGCGTGGTGGCGCATGACTGTAGTCCCAGCTACTTGGGAGGCTGAGGCAGGAGAATTGCTTGAACCCGGGAGGCGGAGGTTGCAGTGAGCCGAGATCGCTCCACTGTACTCCAGCCTGGGTGACAGGGCGAGACTCCGTTTTGGGAAAACAAAAAACAAAAAAACAAAAAATGACTACAAAAGCTTGTTCCTACAGAGCAGATGTACAGACAGGCCTGGCTGAAGTCCACAGGCAGACACTAGGCCCGCCTGGAGGTTGGGGACTGATGGAAGGGTGGGGGGATTTCTGTATCAAAAGATAAGAGATCCAAGCACACCAGGATTAATCAGAGGGAGGAGAGATCCCGGGTGGAGTCTTCTCCCTCCTTTCCCCTTTCCATGAACCCACTGTGCTGATACAGAAACTGAGACCAGAGAAGCAGACGCTCAGCCGCGAAGGTTCAGAGCTGGGGAGAGGGGCCACCCCGTTCCCTGCAGACCCATCCTGAAGATGGAAAATCCGAGGGCTGGGAAGGCGCTGAGACTGGGCCAGAGCTGGGACTTCAACCTACTCCCAAATCATGACGAATTGGTGTCTGAGGGCAGTCACAACACCCATGCTACAGATAAGGAAACTGAGGCCTTGAGGGGGAACCCGGCCATGGGGGGCAGAGGTGGACTGGAACCTGCACTCATCTGATTCCCCACGAAAATAACAGCAGCCCCTTGGAGAAAAATGTGGAGCAGTGGGAGGCCCCCAGCTCCCTGTCTGGGTGTGGGGAGGCCCCTCCCATTCTTCCCATTTTCCAGCAAGGGAAACCGAGCCAGCATAGCATTTGGGATCTCGGCTCGGAACTATGGCTAACGCCTGTAATCCCAGAACTTTGGGAGGCTGAGGTGGGTGGATCACTTGAGCCCAGGAGCTCAATCCCAGCCTGGGCAACATAGCGAAACCCCATCTCTTTTTTTTTTTTTTTTGAAACAGTTTCACTCTTGTCACCCAGGCTGGAGTGCAGTGGCACAATCTCGGCTCACTGCAACTTCCACCTCCCAGGTTCAAGAGATTCTCCCGCCTCAGCCTCCCGAGTAGCTGGGATTACAGGCACACACTATCATGCCCAGCTAATTTTTGTATTTTTAGTAGAGATGGGGTTTCGCCATGTTCGCCAGGCTGGTCTTGAACTCCTGACCTCAGGTGATCCACCTGCCTCTGCCTCCCAAAGTGTTGGGATTACAGGTGTGAGCCACTGTGCCCGGCAGTCAAAACCCTATCTTTACAAAAATTACAAAAATTAGCTGGGCATAATTTTTGTGG
This sequence comes from Hylobates moloch, assembly GCF_009828535.3. NCBI lineage: Eukaryota > Metazoa > Chordata > Mammalia > Primates > Hylobatidae > Hylobates > Hylobates moloch. The sequence goes on from NW_026652290.1 coordinate 95,827,977, forward strand.
TGCGTGCTTGTAGTCCCAGCTACTTGGGAGGCCGAGGTAGACAGATCACTCGAGCCCAAGAGTTTGAGACCAGCCTGGCCAATATGTCAAAACCCCGTCTCTACTAAAAATTACAAAAGTAATTAGCTGGGCATAATTGCTGTGGTGCACACCTGTAGTCCTAGCTACTTAGGAGGCTGAGGTGGGCGGATCACTTGAGCCTCAGAGGTCGAGCCTGCAGTGAGCTGTGATTGTGCCACTGCACTCCAGCCTGGGGGATAGAGTAAGACCCTGTCTCTAAAAAAATAAAAAATAAAATAAAATAAATTAAAAAAATCTGGGACCTGGTTTCTCAGCCTCAAGGTGGAATAAATTCAAGGAAGAAGAGAAAGAGAAGCAAAACTGCCTTTCCATCTCCCTGCCTTGACTGGGCTGGGCTAAGCATTTTGGACAGGGGTGATCCCTTCCTAGCACACAAAGCTGTCCTCCTCCCCCCAGCTCTCAAAGGGCTACATTGTTATTAATGATGCGATGACTGTTATCATTACAACTTACACTGCTATTGGGATTTTTTTTTTTTTTTTTTTTTTGAGACAGAGTCTCGCTCTATCACCCAGGCTGGAGTGCAGTGATGCGATCTCAGCTCACTGCAAACTGCAGCTCCTAGGTTCAAGCCATTCTCCTGCCTCAGCCTCCCGAATAGCTGGGACTACAGGCACCCGCCACCATGCCCGACTAATTTTTTGTATTATTATTTTTTTTTTAGTAGAGACGGGGGTTCACTGTGTTAGCCAGGATGGTATCAATCTCCTGACCTCGTGATCCGCCCGCCTCGGCCTCCCAAAGTGCTGGGGCTATTGTGATTTTTATTACTTTTTTTTTTTTTTTTTAAAGAGATGGGAGTCTCAGCCTGGTGTGGTGGCTCATGCCTGTAATCCCAGCAGTTTGGGAGGCCGAGGTGGGTGGATCATCTGAGGTCAGGAGTTTGAGATCAGCCTGGCCAACATGGCAAAAACCCATCTCTACTAAAAATACAAAAAATTAGCCAGGTATGGTGGCAGGTGCCTGTAATCCCAGCTACTCGGGAGGCTAAGGCAGGAGAATCACTTGAACCCGGGAGGCGGAGGTTGCAGTGAGCCGAGGTCGCGCCACTGCACTCCAGCCTGGGCAACAAGAGCGAGCCTCCATCTCAAAAAAAAAAAAAAAAAAAAAAAAGACAGGCGTCTCACTGGAGTGCAGTGGCACGATCTCAGGTCACTTGGGCCCTGAACTCCCGGACTCAAGCGATTCTCCCACGTCAGCTTCCTGAGTAGCTGGGACTACAGGTGCAAACCACCATGTCTGGCTAATTTTTATTTTTGCAGAGATGGAAGTCTCACTCACTATGTTGCCCTGGCTGGTCTCAAACTCCTGGGCTCAAGTGATCCTCCCACCTCGGCCTCCCAAGGCACTGGGAGATATTTTCTTTCCTTTTTTTTTTTTTTTTTTTTTTTTTTTTTCTGAGACAGTGCCTCACACTGTTGCCTAGGCTGGAGGGCGGTGGCATGATCTCAGCTCACTGCAACCTCTGCCTCCTGGGTTCAGGCGATTCTCATGTCTCAGCCTCCCGAGTAGCTGGGATTCCAGGTGCGCCACCATGCCCAGCTAATTTGTGTACTTTTAGTAGAGATGGGAGTCTTGCTATGTTGCCCAGGCTGGTCTCGAATTCCTGGGCTCAAGCGATCCTCCCGCCTCGGCCCCTCCAAGACGCTGGGGTGTTTTCATTACTATGAACGTGATTGCTGCGATGATCATTTTGGTTGCAGACAATCTTCCAGGAAGCAGGGAACAGCCTGAGGCCCCGCTGCGCGTTCTGTGGCATGGAAACTAAGGCTCAGAGAGGGGCGGAGACCTGGCTGAGGTCCCACAGGGTCTCAGGGCCAGTGTGAGGATAAGAACCAGGGCCCTGACCCCCTGGAAGGCCACGGGTCCCTTTCTCAGAACAGCCTGTTCTCTGTAAGATTGGGGTCTCAGGAAGGTAGGGAGACGTTGACCCTGGACTCCCACCGTGTGTGCCAGCGGATGTGGCTGGACTCTGTCCCATTTCCAGGCCGGGATGGGCAGAGCAGCCGCTGCCAGATCACCCTCCCTGCTCTGTGTTCCGCGTCCCCTTGGGCCGCCTCCGGCCGTGGGGTGCTTCGCGGGGAGGGGCGGGACATCAGATTTCACCTATTACTGAGGCTCTGAAAATAGCCTCCCAGCCAGTGAGACCAGAGCCAGCTTGTACCAGCGAAGCTCCCCCACCCCAATGTCCCCCAAAGCGTGAGTCACCGTAACAGCTGCGGCGGGGACCGGACCTCAGGGCCCTTTTCCGCTGCCCCCGCTTCCCCAGCCAACCTGCTAAGGCAAAGGGGAGGTGGAGGGGGCCTGGCCCAGGCCCTGTCCAATCTCGTCCCTGCCCCTGACTGGATGAGACCCAGAGATGGGGAGCGGTTTGTCCAGGGTCACACAGCCGGTCAGCAGAGCTGGGACCAGAGCCCAGATAGTCTGGCCAGGGAAGCCGGGCAGTGGGGGTGGTTGGGTGGGGGGAATAGTGGGACGCGGCAGAGAGGATCCACAGAGGCGCAGGACCTGCCCGTGGAGGGGATGCCAGGCGGGCAGGAGGCCCGGACAATGGTGTCCGGCCAGGGCCGTGGCTGCCACCCAAGCTCTGGCGCTTACTGGGGCTGTGATAAGAGGCTGCTGGAAGGGACAGGGGAGGCATCCGTGATGGGGGCAGGGATCACTGTCCCCCCAACTCCTTCTCTCCCCAACCCCCCTCTCTCTCTGAATTCCCCCTCCCAACTTCTTAGCCCCTCTCCTCTGAATTCCTTTTCTCATCTGGCCCCTCCTAGATCTGAGTTCCCTTCCTCCTCCCTAACTGCCCCTCCCTTCTCTATGTTCCTCCCCTTCTCTGTGCCCTTTCCGGGGACAGGTGCCAGGAAGGCGGGCAGGGGTGGCGGCCCACGTCAGTGGTGACCCCGGCTAGTTACAGAGGCAGGAAGACAAACAGCTTGTAACTGGGTCATGGACCTGCTGCCCCATCCTCCCTTGTCCTCCCCAGGGGATCAGACCAGGTGAGAGGCAGGGCCCGGTTGGCCGGTTGTCACTGTTTGTCCCACATGACCTGCAATAACCAGGGCCTCTTCCCCAGGGACCTCCTACTGCCCTGAGAGGCCCAACTGGCAAAAGAGATAACCAAGACAAGCTAGATACTGAAAATCCTCCCAAACTCCTACACATCCCTCAACGCCCTATCTCCAGTGTCCCCTCCTTCAAGCAGCCTTTAGTCCTCAACCCAGAGTTTCCCAGATCCAGCCAGGACCATCCAGTTCTATCACCTCCCCATCTCCAATCCTGAGGCCTAGAGTTGAGGCACCCACTGTCGGAGAAGGTGGCTGGGTGACAGTAATGTCTATTTTCACCATCTGAATGGCTGGGGAACAGATCACCTGAGATAAGCCTCAGTCTCTCATTCTGTACAATGGGCAGAAAGGAATATTGCAGCCTGCTGGAGACAGGGGAGCGTGCCTGGTGACCTTGTTCCTTGCAAGGTGGTGGGGAGAAGGGGAACAAGGCCAGGTCTTTCCTGGAAACCCCAGCTTAGCCCACTGGGACTTCCTGACCAAAGAGAGCAGCAGCAGCTGGGAGAGAGACATCTGGACCCAAGACCTTGCTGAAAGACCATGCCATGCACTGGGTGATGCCCCTCACTCACCTCCCTGTGCTCCTCCCACCCTGAAAGTCCAGGCCAGCAAACCAGGACATGAAACTCCAATTTCCAAACCAAAAGTTTCCAGGTAAAAGTGACCCAACAATCCTTCATGAGAATCTAGCTCATTACCTCCTTAGCACTTATCCCAAATTCCTATGCATCCTTCAAAGCCCTAGTCCTAATGCCTTCTTCTCCGGGGCAGGTGACTTGTCCCTGGTCACACGGACAATCCCAGGCCCATCCGGCACCAGTGTCAGGCTGTACCCTTGGGCCGCTCCTTCCCCTGGCTCAGAGAATCACAGCCTGTGGACATGTGAACGGTTCCCAGAGAGGGAAGATTCATTCTGTTGCTCAACAAACATTTAGTGAGTGCCTGCTGCATGCCAGTCCCAGGCACGGTGCCGAGGACTTGGCAGGGACCTGGGCCTGGCCCTCACCTGGATCCAGATCTGGAGTAGGGACGGACGGTTAAAATCAGCAAAATATGTAATAAAATGTCAAGTTGGGCAAAGTGCTCTGAAGAAATTTAAGAGTTTGAGGGACCAGAGAATCTCTGGGGTGAGGGGTGTTTTTTAGCTTGGGGTGGTCCAGGAAGGTCTCTTGCAGGAGGAGACACCTGAACAAAGTCTTGAGAGACGGCACTCCAGGCCGGGAGCTTTTCTGATGGAGAAATGGGTCGTGTAAAGGCCCTGGGGCAGGACCACGCCTGGCGTGTTAGAGGAACAGCGAGGAGGCCCACGTGGCTGGAGCAGAATGAGCAAGGGGGAAAGAGAGAAGAGGGGAGGGTTGAGGAGGGGACAAGGACAGGCTGGGCAGGGCCTTGTGGGCCACAGTGAGGAATTTGGGTAAACTGAGTCCACAGGGTTCAAACTCTCTGCCAAGGTAGTGAGTCAGCAAAATGAACCCCGGGTCCCCGACTTCCCTCTGTGCCTTGATGTTCTGGGAGGACAATGAGAGCTGAACCAGAGGGGCCAGGAGGTGGAGGGGAGAGGCAGGGAGCGAGGCTGAGCGTTTGCTGAGCTATCATGTCTACTGCAAAACGGGGGCCGGGCACGGTGGCTCATGCCTGTAATCCCAGCACTTCGGGAGGCCAAGGCGGGCGGATCACCTGAGGTCAGGTGTTCAAGACCAGCCTGGCCGACATGGTGAAACCCCATCTCTACTAAAAACACCAAAATTAGCTGGGTGTAGTGGCACACGCCTGTAATCCCAGCTACTTGGGAAGCTGAGGCAGGAGAATCGCTTGAACCCAGGAGGCGAAGGTTGCAGTGAGCCCAGATTGTGCTACTGCACTCCAGCCTGGGCGACAGAGCGAGACTCCGTTTCAAAAAAAAAAAAGCCTACTGTGAAAGTGAGGACTATCATTGCGCCCACTACGTCGAGGAGGAGACTGAGGCATGAAATCTTCCACCCAAGTCACACAGTCGGGAAGGACCTGAGCTGGGACCGGTCCATGGGCCTCCTGCCACCCCACCCCCATCCCTGGGCCCCTTGAGCAAACGGTCTCGGGCCAGAGCGTCCAGCGACACCTGATCTGCACCGTGCACACTCTCCGAGTCCCACATGGTTCCCTTCCCCTTGTTTGATCCCCAAGGTCGGTCGCAGGCCAAATCCTCAAGGAGTCCTGGTCACCCCGTTTCCTGCCTGCCCCCGACCCAGCCTAGACTGTCGGTCCCACAAGGGCACAGCTTTGATCTGTTAGCATCTCCAGCATCCAGACCACTGAAGCAACGCTGCCATCTTCTGCCTCTGGGACCCCCCTCATCCATGCACCCCCATGTGTAAGGAAGGCTGGTACCCACACAGGGCTGGTCAAACTCAGGGAGACCCTGGACAGGGCTGGGCAGGGAGAAAAGACTAACAGAGGCCGGGCACAGTGGCTCATGCCTGTAATTCCAGCACTTTGGAAGGCTGAGGCAGGTGGAGCACCTGAGGTCAGGAGTTTGAGACCAGCCTGGCCAACATGGTGAAACCCCGTCTCTACTAAAAATACAAAAGTTAGCTGGGCATGGTGGCGCATGCCTGTAATTCCAGCTACTTGGGAGGCTGAGGTAGGAGAATCACGTGAACCCAGGAAGTGGAGGTTGCAGTGAGCTGAGATCACGCCACTGCACTCCAGTCTGGGCGACAGTGCAAGACTCCGAGAGAGAGACAGAGAGAGAGAGAGAGAGAGAGAGGGAGAGAGAGAGAGAGGGAGAGAGGGAGAGGGAGAGAGAGAGAAGGAAGGAAGGAGGGAGGGAAGAAGGGAAGGAAGGAAGGAAGGAAGGAGAAAGAGAAAGAAAAAAGAAAGAAAGACTAACAGAAATGCCACGTTGGAGAGGTGTCTGAGACTGGGCCTTTCCAGGTCACCACTGTCCTTGTCACCCAGCCCAAAGCTGGGCTTACGCTGCGCAAATACACACAGAGGGAATGGAGGGAAATTGGAAAATGCCTCTGGGGTGTTCAGTGCAATTACTAGTTTAGCAACAACCACAAGCACAGCAGCACTTATTTGGCACCTACTGTATACCAGGTGTTGGACTAAGGTACATCGATGTCTCTGAGGAAAGTGCCATTATGTTTCTTATTTTATGTTGGCGGAGAAATGGAGGCTCGGGAAGACCAAAGTCCCGCCTCTCAACCAAAAGCCATTCATTCATTCATTCATTCATGCAACGGGTATTTATTGGGCACCTACTGAGTACCAAGCCCTGCACTGTGGACCTCAGAAATGTCCTGCCTCCCCGGAGGTTGCAGTGAGCCAAGATCGCACCGCTGCACTCCAGTCTGGGCAACAGAGCGAGACTCTACCTCAAAAAAAAAAAAAAAAAAAAAAAAAAATTGTGCTGCCTCCCTGAATCTGCAGCAGCCCTGAGGAAGTGGGGGTTTCTGCTGACTTCATTTCAGGGCAAGAAATGGTCCGGGGGTGGGGGCAGGTCACCCACCAGAGTCAGGAAAGAGGAGAATTAGTTTAGCAATAATCACAAGCACAGCAGCACCTATTTGGCAGCACTCTATAGCAGTTATTTGGCACCTTCTCTCTACCAGGTACTATATTGGGTTTGGAGCCTCCTGAGCAAGATTTTGAGGCAGATCTGAGGGGCACTCTAGGTCTGTGTGTTGGTGATCCCCATCGGGGCAGATCCGAGGCAGGCAGAGCTGTGTCCTCATCCGTGTGGTTGTCAGGGAGTGTGCACGCATGTGCACCCAGTGTGTGGCCATGGATGTGTCCTGGTCAGGACATAGGTGCCGGCACACTGTGTGTTGCAGGGCAGACCGGCACCCAGGTGAGGTCGGTGTGGACACAGGCAGGAGAGTGGGGGGCGGGCCGTGGCCGGGGCAGGAGGCCCAGGCAGCGTTTCCCATCCATTTGGTGTGAGAGAGAGGCAGGCCAGCTCAGAGAGACAGAGAGAGAGAAAGAAGAGGAACAGAGAGAGAGGGAGGGAGGGAGGGAGAAAGAGAGAGACAAAGAGAGAAGACAGAAGGAGAGAGGGAGAGAAGGGAGACGGGAGAGATAGAGAAAGGAAGAGGGAAAGACGGAAAGGGAGACAGAGAAGGAGAGAGGGAGAGAGAAGGGGGGAGAGAGGAGGAGAGAGAGAGAGAAGGAGAGAGGAGAAGAGAGTGAGATGGTGGCAGAAAGGGAGGGAGACACACAGAGAGAGACAGAGAGAGAGAGAGGAGAACGCTGACTCTGCCAGAATCCCAGCTTTGGTGATTTACAGGGCGCTTGGCCCTGGCGCGCAGAGGCACCTCCGCCGCAGAGAGGGGAGGGGGAGAAACAGAGAGAGATGCACAGAGAGACCAAGAGAGGGAGATACACCAGGAGAGTGGTGGCGCCTCGTAGAGAGTGAATCAGAGGCCACCAGGCCCCGGGTGGGGGGCACACGGGGAGAGAGTGCCCACCTGCCCAAGCTGCCAGATGGAAAATGGCCTGAACCCCAGCTCTGCCAGCCCCACTGTGCCACCTCAGGCAGGCCCTGGCCCTCTGACTCTTAGCCCCTCTCCCAGCACTGAGGGGCTGCAGGCCCCCTGCTCCTGGTAGGCACCGCCCAAGCTCCCTCTAAGAACCTACACTGGGCCTGGGCTCTGCTGCCTCCCCCACCCCCACCTATCCCCAGGGCCCAGGAGATGCTTAAGGAACATCTAGAAAATCCAACAAAGGTTGGGGTCTGGGGTGGGAGGACAGCCTCTCCCAGCCTCAGTTACCCTGCTGGAGAAATGGCAGCAAAGCACACTCTGCTCCAAGAGGGCATGGGACGAAGGAATGAAGGAAAGAATGAATGAATGAGGCAGGGACCGGGTGGCGGGATGGAGGTGGCCCAGGGAATCCACCATGCTGCGGCCAAGAGGGACTTGGCCCCAAACCCGGAATAACTAACGTGGCGGTGGCGCCGGCGGGAGGGAGGCAGGGAGGGAGGCCCAGAGCAGGCACGGGGAGGCCGGCCTTCCCGCCGGCAGGATTTATGGGAGCCACGGGCTCCACACAGTTCCTCTTAAGAGTAAAAGTGAAAAAGCGCTTGAGTCACCGCCGAGCCTGGTCTGGGGCTCCCAGAATGCCCCAGGGCCGCCAGCGCCCACTCCCCCCTCGGCGGGCCGGGCCCGGGTGGCACAGAGCGGGCTGGCACCGAGATGGCCCCCCACCCCCCGCCAGCCTCGGCTCCCGAGAAGGATCCGGGTCGGATCAGCTAAAAGGGAGCTATTTTCGGTTGGGCTCAGGTTGTAAAATTAGCTGGGAAAAGGGGGAGAGGGAGGCCCAGAGACAGAGAGAGAGGAGTAAGGAGAGACATGCAGAGACAGAGAGAGACAGGGAGAGAGGGGGCAAGGGGAGACACGCAGAGACAGAGAGAGGAGAAAGGGAAGGTGAGACAGAGATGAAGAGACAGACAGACATATTGGAGAGAAACATAGAGACAGAGAGGAAGGAGGCAGAGAGAAAGAGACAGAGAAACAGACAGAGACACATCGGAGAGACATACAAAGAGGGCAAAGGGAGGGAGAGACAGAGACACATCAGAGAGACATGCAGAGACAAAGAGGAGAAAGGGATGGTCAGATAGACATGAAGAGACAGAGACAGTGAGAGAGACTGAGACATCAGAGAGACAGGATGAGAAAGAGAGACAGAAAGAGACCAATAGTGACTGGGAGTGAAACAGAGGCGGGGAGAAACAGAGACACAAACACACACAGAGAAAGACAGAGATAAACATAGACAAAAAGAGACCAAGATGAGAGAAACGGAAGAGACGTGATTCGGGAAACTGAGTCAGGCAGCCAGGACTTGGGTGGGAGGCTCCTGCATGGGGCACTCAGCATCCTTCTGAGTCCCCCAGCCCACCCCGCTGGCTACCCCAGACCAGGCTGGGCCTTGGGGGAGCAGTGGGGATTACATTCAGGCTGAAGAGAAACTGGAAAGGGGGTCCCCAGCTCCACTCCAGGGCTGGGGTGGAGGGCGGGGCAGAGAGGAGAATCGCAGGGGAGGAGGGAGCCCCCTGCACTTGGCACTCGCCGTCCCCACCCTGGCCTGGGAGCTCTCTGCCTCTGTCTCTCTGCCTGTCTCTGTCTTCTCGTCTCTGTCTCTTGCACGCAGCACCCCTGGATAGTTTTTAGTTTTTAGCCTCTCTGTTTTTCGGTTTCCACAGACAGCCCGCCTGGCTGGTCCTTGCCCTGTTCCTGGAGAAACTGCGGCCGAGTTAGCAATTCTCTGAGGCAAAGCCTGGACTGCGGTTCTCGCTACCCCTCAACCCACCCCAGCAACCAGGATGTCTCCCAACCAGCCCTGATGGGGGAATTCCAGGGTGCACAGGCAGCCTTCCAACCTCCCCAGCCTGGAACAGCCTCCCTTCAGCTCAGCCCTCCCAAATGGCTCCTTCCAGCTGGCGAGGACAGAGCAGGGACACCTCAGTCACCCCATAAGCCCAGAGACTTCAAAGCCTGCCCAAGGTCACACAGCGTGCCCACTCGAACCCTAGTTGTTCTTGGAGAGCTTCAAAGAGATGCCTTCTTCGGAACCCCTCCCCAAAGCTGCTCAGAAAGGGAAACTCAGGCTGGGACGAGGACTTACCCAAGGTCCTCGTCCACTCAAGGTTACCCAAGATCACAGGTAGGACAGACCTCAGACCCCCTCAGCACCAGCTCCCACATTCCCTGTCGGCTGCAGGGGGCCGGTGAGAAAGACCGTACCAAGGACCATGCCTGGCGTGGGGGGTCCCTCGCTGCACCATGCCCTGGGGCAGAAGCCGGGGACTCACATACTCCCCACACAATGCTCCTTAAGACGGGCCTGGCCCTCGCTGGAATCGCACCCCCCACGTGCCGGGACTTTACAGTTTGCCCGCCATACTGCCCCCTCTCCAAAACCGGCCTTAGCCGCACGTCACTTCAGGGGAAACTGAGGCCAGAACCTCTCCAGCCTAAAGACACACAGCGTAAGGAGGATAGCAGCGGTCTAGAAAATGGAACTTGCAGACCTCGGGGTCCCCGGGGAGCCTGCGGCTGGAAGGAGTCCCGGGGGGGGGGGGAGCCGCCCCCTCCCCACACACCCCCTCGGCCATTGCACAAGGCTCGGCGCCGGGGCAGTCTGGGAGTGCGGCCAGGGGTGAGAGGCTACGGGAGGGGGAGGGGGCAGGGGCAGGTGCCGGGCTGGCGAGGGCGTCCGCAGCGCCGCAGTGCCCGGGCCAGACCCGGAGCGCCGGGCCTCCCGCTCCTCCCAGCGGCGGCTCCAGAATCCAGAATCGATGCAGCGAAAATACCGGGACGGTGCTGGGGGGGTTGCAAAGGGGGGGCACCGAGCCGGGCCGCCAGAGCACCCTTCCCCCTCCCGGGCCTCCAACTTCTCCTGCCCCCTCCCCCTCCATGCACACGTGGGCCAATAACGGGGGAAAGGCGGCCGAGGGCCAGGGCGGCCCGCACAACCTTGGCGGGGGGACAAGAGGGAAACACATGAGAGGTCCCCTTCTCTCCAGCTGGGGAGACCCAGGGTCCAATCACGACCCCCTAGATTCCTCTCAGAGGCAGGCGGGGGGCTTCCCGCAGAGCCCTTGCTGGAGGGGGGCCAGCCCCCACCCCGACCTTTCCGAGTGTTGGGGCGGGGGTGCGGAGTGCGTCGGAGTGGGGGGGCGCAAATCTGCAGATCAAGCCCCACATCCGGGAGAGGTCCCGAGAGTCGGGGGTGGGGGGGGCTGGACGGGAGTCCCGCGTAGGGGGTCCGCGGTAGGTAAGGGTGTGGAGGGGTACCCCAGCCTGACCCATCCCCCCACCGGACCCCAGCCCTCGGCGCGGGGGGCATCCCGGGCAGGGATGGCGGGAGGGACGCGCGCCTTTTTCGTCCCGCCTCCTCCGGCTTCAAAACTCCGGGACTGGGATGCGGGGGGCGCGGGGCACGGGGCGCGGGGGCGCCGGCGGGGGCCGGGCGAGGACCGTACCTGGGTGAGGCAGAGCGGGGACGAATACATCCCGGGCGCGGCGGGAGGCGCAGGGCCGGCCGGAGCGGGCGCGCTGAACTTACTGAGTCATTTTTCCAAACCACCCCCCCGCCCCGCGGCCGGCGCGCTCTCCTCGCCGCCTCCTCCCTCGGTCTCCCTCCTCCTCCCTCCCGCTCTCCCTCTCTCGCGCCGCCCGCCTCGCTCTCTGTCCCTCTCTCCCTCCGTCTCTCTCTCTCTCTGTCTCTCTCTTCCTCTCTCCCCCGTCTCTGTCTCTCTCTACCCTCTGACACCCTCCCACTCCCACCCCCCATTTCTCTCCCCTCCCACCCCGAACCTTCCACTTCTCAACACCCAACTTTCAAAGAAACGAGGGAAAAAAGGGCGCGAGCGAGGAAGGAGAGCCTCCCCCGACGTCTCAGGACCCCCCCCCTCCCGTATTTACGCAATGCCCCAGGGCACTAAACCGGGACCCCAGGACTGCAGGGCAACCCCCACTCGGATCAAGCGGAGGGGGGGACTGGGTTGTTTCTGGACACTGAGGGGCCAGAGGTGGATTTTTAAGGCCCCCCCTCCCCACCCCCCCATCACCCCCGAGCTGGCCGGGAAGTTGGAGGAACGAGCCAGGGGGGAGGGAAGGAATGAAGAAGTGACGTGCGCAGAGGCCGGCCAGCGCGCCTCTTTCCCCTTAAAGATGTACGACCCTGGGTGCACGGTGAGCTGGTCCCACAGCACCCTGGCTCCCTTCTCCCCCCAGAGCCAGGCAGGGGCTGCGGGTCCCCAGCTAGAGGAGCTTGTGTGCGGCCGTCCCTTCCTTGGCCGGAAGGGCCCAGGCTAACACGGGAGGCTCCAGAATTTGCTCTCTTCACCCAGCACCCAAGGGGCAGGGGCAGGGTGGCCTCGCCTGAGTGTCTCTCCAGCACCCCAGGAGGACGGCGTCCAGGCGGGATCTCCAGCTGGCCAGATAAACCCTTGCAGCCTCCCCCTGGGTATCCAATAATTTCCACCTGCCTCAGGGGTGTGCCCTTTTCACAGATCTCAAGACTGAGGTATGGCAAGTGTGGCTTCGAGCCAGGCCATCTGGCCCCGGAGCCCACATTCTGTTCTCCTTCTAGAATAACAGGGCAGAGACCTGGCCTGCCTCTGTCTGAGCCCCCAGGGCATCTGATGACAGGGCCCCAACCCTCCCCCGGTTCACTCCCTGGATCCTCCCAGGCTTGCTCAGAGGCTGCTGTGTCTCTCATTCCCACCCCAAGGGTTCTCCCCTATAAAGTGGCTTAAAGGTGCCCATCCTGTGGGATTGCTGGGGATAAGGACAATGACCTTAGCAGAGCCTTGACCTTCGGTCAAATGTCCACTAAAGACACATTCTTAGAAAGCTTGGCCATTTCACCTCACCTCTCTGAGCTTCCCAAGGACAAATGATACCCTCTCACCAAGCTGGGGCAGGTGCCCCAGGCCCAGGGGCACAGGAGATACCAGCACCCATTATCCTCGGGCGTTACAGGAGAGGAAACTGAGGCCCAGAGAACGGAAGCCACTTGCCCAGGGCCTGACAGGTAAACTAGGAGGGAGCAGAATTCCTGGAGCGTAGGTTCCCTAGGCCACCCACAGGCTCCTCTCTGCATGACAGTGACATTATTCAAACAATGCTTAGTACATCGCGAACGCTCCATAAATGTGTGTGTGTGTGTGTGTGTGTGTGTGTGTGTGTGTGTGTGTGTGTTGTGTGTGTGTGTGTGTGTGTGTGTGTGTGTGTGTGTGTGTGTGTGTTTTAAACCCACTGTGCAGCTGTGGGGAGCATTTGAATTAAACGGTGAGAAGTGTGTCTGGAAATCCACATACTAATATAACGTGAAACAATATTTTATTAAAACACGCTAGAGACACGTATAGGGTGAATTCCAAAATTCACAGACATTTAAAAGTTGCAGTTGACTTCAGACAATCCTCCTAGACTTCCAGACCCTGTGCCTTCCACCCTCCCTCCCCTGTACAGACCACCCTGCCTGCAACCTTCATTCAGCAACTTAGAATCCTTTGGAAGGTGAAGTTTAGAGAGCAGAGACTGGCCCTCTTGGAACTTCGGTTTCCTCATCTGTAAAACAGCTATGGTAACAGGATGCATCCTGGAAGGTGGGGAAGGTTGGAGTCTTTACATAGCATGTGGGAAGGCTGTGTTAATATTATTGGTGGTGGTAGCTGCATTAATATTATTGGTGGTGGTAGCTGCAGGGAGACGCTTCTGCAAGTGTACAAACAGCAGCCTATATCCCAGTTTGGGTGGGAAGGGCCCCCCGCAGCACACACAGTTGGTTCCCTAAACCGCAGCGCAGGCTCGCTACTTGGGTCTATGTCTCCTCCAGCCAGCAGCTTCATCTCTCTGCACCTCGGCTCTCCCTCCGTGAAATGGGGCGATGCCAGCTCATAACCCTCCAGGTTGTAGGCAAGTCAGCAAATACCTGCCCGTGCTTACAGCAGGGAACTGTACATCGTAGTTTCTTTAAAAAGGCAATCGGTGGATTTGGACCGGCGTGTGGAGGGCCCGGGAGATGGGTGCATGATTTAGCTCCTGACGCTTTCCAGCACAATCTCGCTCATGTTTTTTTTTTTCAAAGCACTCTCTCTACAGTTATTTCACTCTTCGGCATCTCTGTAACTGTCCCAGATACAGGAGCACAAAAGAGTTGACTGCCACCTATAAAACTAATGCCCACAATTTGGAGGCAGCCATGCTGTCCATCTGTGTGGGAATCCCGGCACAGGCCGGGACACTATGCAGCTGAGTAAAACCAGCGGCTCCCAACTGGTGATGTCCCCGAGACAAGTGAGGGGACAGGAAGCTGGAGAGCTCTCCCCCTTGGCACTGTGGACACTGGGGCTGGATCACTCTCTGGGTTGGGGCCATCCTGGGCACTGCAGGGTGCTGAGCAGAGTCCATGGCCTCCACCCACTCCATGCCAGGGGCACCCCCCGGTCGTGACAAACACAAATGTCCTTAGACATGGCTAAGTGTCCCATGGGAACAGAATCACCCCTGGCTGAGACCCCACTGCTGTAGAGCCAGCAAGGAAATTCAAGATCTCATTTAGGGTTTTAAAGAGTACACATGTATTTATAAACATATACATAGTATCCTTTACACACACACACACACACACACACACACACACACCTCCTTTGGCTGGGTGTAGTGGCTTACGCCTGTAATCCCAACACTTTGGGAGGCCGAGGCAGGCAGATCACTTGAGGTCAGGCGTTCAAAACCAGCCTGGCCAATGTGGCAAAACCCCATCTCTACTAAAAATACAAAAATTAGCCGGGCATGGGGGAGGGTGCCTGTAGTGTCAGCTACTCGGGAGGCTGAGGCTGGAGGTTCGCTTGAACCCGGGAGGTGGAGGTTGCAGTGAGCCGGGATCATGCCATTGCACTCCAGCCTGGGCAACAGAGCAAAACTCCATCTCAAAAAACACATATATATACACAGACACACACATACATATACATATATCTCCTTTATGGAAATACATGAGTATTTCCACAAGTACATCCTTTATGGAAATATACACATATGCACATGTATCCTCTATAAGAATGTGTATTTCTCACTCCTGCAAATGCTCCAACTATAGATGGTAACATTCTGGAGCAAGGTTTCACCCAGGAATGGGGGTGATCAGAAAGATTGGATGTTTTTTCCTCTGGATACAGTTGTATCCTCTTCGTATCATCACTAATGGCTTCAGTAATTAAAGGAAAACTTAAAAAATTGAATGCAACTCACAGAGCAACTCAGGCAGGGTAGACAGGAACCCCCACCCCCCCAAGGTAACCCCACAGCCACCACACCCAGAGAATAAAGGACATAATTTTGCAGACAAATGATTATACAGCAGTGCAGTGTGCAGTCAGCCTCCCCGAGCCCCGCACCTGCTCAGCAAGGGGCTCACAATGCCAGCTCCCCAGGAACCCTGCAGGGGTCCCATGTGGTCCCATTTTACAGATGAGAAACTGAGGCTGTAGGAGGGGATGTTAAAGTCATGTGAGTTAAAGGTCAGATAGGCCGTTGAGGCTGGTGCACACAGACACACACACCACACACCACAACCTCTAGAGACACACAGACACACATCGTGCGGACTCAAACAGCTGCAGACACAGACTCCACACAACACACAGCTACATACACACTCAAAGATACAAATACACGCACAGACTCACACAAAAACAGACCCATATATCATCACAGCCTTCCCCACACCTGACCTCAAATACCTCCTCAAAGAGGGGCGAGCAGAGACACACACACACACAGACCCACATGGCACACACACAGCCACAAACACACCCTCCCAACTCCCCACAGGACACTTCTTTACAAGCACAACACACGGACATAGCTGCCCCCACACAAGTGCAGACACAACCACAAACACATGGGCACTTGTCCACAATCACACACACACTCCACACAAAACCACACACTCTTACAAGCACACGCACACCCACAAGTGGAACCCCCCCTGGTATGCCCATAGAGGCACACACAGAGTCACATACGCACCATCACAATGACACACAGCACGCCAACTCCCTGCTCCTCCTGCACCAGCTCTGCCCAGAGCTGGGCTCTTGGCCTTGCAGAAACGCGGTGGGGACAGGGAAGGGCAGGAGGGTGAGATGTGGGTGTCTACCCCCCCGCAAGTGCGGTGTTTGTGTCCGTGAGTGCGTCTGCCCATGTGTGTCTGTGCACGCCTGTGTGTGTGACGTCTGTCTCTAGACAGGCCTGTGTGTCTATGTGAGTCTCTGTGTGGTTGTGTGTGCAGAGTCATGCAGACACAGGCACCGTGAGGGAGTGTTGTGTGTGTGTGTGTAATTATGACTGCATGCACGTGTGTCCCACTGTGCACAGGACCCAAAATGGGGACAGAGGGCCATGCCGTGTGCTGAAGGCCAGGGCGTCCAACCGTCCCTCCGGGACTGCGGAGGGAGAGTGCTGTGAGTCTGAGGCTGGGAGTGGGTGTGGGGGATGGTGACAACCTGAGAATGACCTTGAGTTGTTGGGGGAGGTCTCTGTGTCATTGTGGGTTTTCTCTCCTTCTTGACATCCCAAACAGCCCCCCATGATGGGATGTCAAGAAGAAATCGAGAGAGACCAGCCTGGCCTTGGGCTTTTTATATTTAGAAAATTATATCAAACGCACTGGGGGTGGGGAGCGGCGGGGATTTCCCTGGAGGTGACAAAACAGCTCTCTGTGCCCACGGCCTCTGGACCATTGGGGGCAAGTGCTGGAGGCGGGACTGCGGGACCAGTCCCGGTGCCCCTAGGCTCTCCACAGCATAGGATAATAGGGGTCTCCTTAGCCACCTCCCGAGCCCGTCCTAACCCCTGTGCTGCTGTAACCACCCACCCCTCGGGATTTCCACGGCCTCTCAGGGAGGGGGGAACCCCCGCCGCCCCGCCCCCCTCGGGGCAGGTCCCCGCGCAAGCGCAACCCCTGGCGAGCGACGTCTGGTCTGCGTGCCGAGTGATCGCGTCCCGGCGCCACCTCGCGCCCGAACCTCCAGCCAGGACCCAATCGGGCCAAGCGGATGGGGGACCTTGAAGGCTGGGGGAAGTGGAGGGGACGTAGGGGATAGGTAAAGGGACAGAGTTTTGAAAAGGTGGAGGGAGCGCTCTTCCTCCGCTGCCCAGGCAGTCCCCAGTTACAGGAAAAAAGGAACTGGGGTAGGCGAGGCCGGGAGTGGAAGGCAGACCCTTCCCCTAGGGGGACGCTCAGCGCCAGTCACTCGCACACAGCAAGCGGCACCCAACTGTCCCCTGGAACGCGGCCACTGGACAGTTCTCCACTCCCTGGCGACCCCCCCCCAACCGCCACACACCCACACGGGGACACCCCACGGTCACCCAGGGACACACGGCTCCGCAGACACGCAGCCCAGCCATAGTTTCACAACACCGTCCCGCAGGGACGCGCGCACAGTTGCCCAGTTATCCAAAGACACAAGTGTCCCGCAGCCGCACAATGCGGGCGGCGCTCACAACACAACACACGCCAGCACGTGGATGTGCAGACACACGCGGACATAGAAAGCGGCGGAGCCGACGCGCTGGGACCCGCGGCCCCAAGGCGGGTACACTACCAACCCGCCGCGCACACCCCGGACGCTCCCCCAGACGCCAATGCCGGCCCGTTACGGAGCGCAGGGGCTCCCACGCACCCCTCGAGGTGCGCACGACACCGACGCCAGTCGACCGGACACCGGAACCCCAAGTGCAGCCACCGCCGCTCCCGGGCCTGGGGCGCGCCAGGCCGAGACCCGGGGATCCCTCCCAACTAGGGACCCCGCGCGCGCGGCGGCGGGGCCGGGGTCTGCCGAGGGGCGGGGCGGGGCGGGGGCGGTGCGAGGGCAGGCGGGGCGGCTGCTCCTGCGCGGCGCCGAGCGCGGCCGCCCGCCCGGCTCCAAGTTCAAGGCGCCCGGCGGCGGCCGCGGCGCGCTCTCCGCCCCTCTCC
>NW_026652290.1:95845878-95863433 GCF_009828535.3 Hylobates moloch
GGGTTTGAAAGGGGTTCTGCTATGGTCCTTCTGTCTGTCTTTCCCCAGTTCCACCCCCCCCATACACACTAAGGATCCAGGATTTCAGGGACCCCTTTGGGGGAGTGGTTCCCTGCTCCCCCAGGGAGGACGCCAGGGTGGGGGTGGGAGCAGGCGGCACCCCGGGAGGAGAATCAGTTCCTGGAGCGCCCCTTCGGAGCGATGGCTGAGTCTGGGGGTTCTGGAAGTTGAGTCTGGCACTCTGGGAGCTGAGCCGTTCTAGGAGACGGTGATGCCAGCAGCTCTGCCCACATGGTAGGTGCTCAGTAAGTGTTGTCTACGCTAAGGATGTCTCAGCCAGCCCTGAGGCATTTACCCTGTGCCCTCATCTTCAGACGCTGAAGCTTTCCCATTTCATTTCTGCAGTCTTCGCCCCATAGTTCAGAAGGAACCAATGAGGCCCAGAGAGGGGTCAACCTGGGGTCAACCAGCAGGGACCCTAATGCTTTCTCCAGGGGTGTGGCAGGCACCGAGGTTCTGCAGGCCCCCACCGCTCCCGCAAACCTGAGGCAGGACCGGCAAGGGAAGGGTTAGCGACTTAGAGACCCCCCTGCTCCCTCCCCCTCCCGCCCGTCTCTAATCGGCCTCTGCTAATCCGCAGCTTGAATCCTCACCCGCTCCCCTGCCTCGGGGAATTAGGTACCTGGGGGTTTGGAGGGGAGGGGAGGGATGGGTTGATAGCAGCCAGGAAGTAATGAGGGGCGTAGAGACAGTGGAGCACTGATGTAGTGCCTCTCACCCATTACTGTGCCTACGAACCCTGCACCTGCCTGGCATTGCGTGAAGTGCTTGACATGAACCTACTCACTTACCCGTCACCGCAGCCCTCTGAAGTGGGTGCTATTACCATCAAGCCCATTTCACAGATGAGGAAACTGAATCTCAGAGAGGTTTAGATACTTGCCTGAGGTCGCCGAGCTGAGAAGTGGTGATGGTCGGGAGCATCTAATTTTAGCATCTTTTGTGATCTGAATGGGCTTAGAATTTCCCAGATCATCAAGTCCTGGTTCCTTTTTACTTCACACTTCTTCCCTCAATCTGTCTATTTCCTCTCACATTTTATAACAAGCAGAGAGAAGAAACCAGGCTGCGCTTTCAACACTTTGCTGGAAATTCCCCTAGGCTACATATCCAAGTGCACTGCTTGCAAATTCTGCTTTCTGCATCAACACAACTACATTTCTGCCCCTCTACATGAAGGGACCCCTTTTTCCATAGGGGTCAACTTGATGTTCTACTCTAGAACACTCCCCAGGGACAGCCTGATGAGCAAACATATTTAAAAGGCTCAGCCTTACAGAGACCAAAGAAAGGTGGAAAAACAATAAGAATCTGCTATGTTTTGGCACTCCTCGAAGTCACTGCAGATTTGTAAATGGATAAAACCCAGTGCTGGTGAGAATGTGGTGAAATAGGCATTTTCATCATTGCTTGAATGGGTGTATGAATTGTAAAAGCACTTTGGCTTGTGTGGCACAGGCCTAAGACAGGCTCAGATTTTATGGTCTAAATTTTGGGAGCGTATTCTGGACTTGAGAAAACATACATATATGGGGCCAGGCTCAGTGGCTCACCTGTAATCCCAGTGCTTTGGAAGGCAGAGGTGGGAGGGTTGCTTGAGGCCAGGAGTTTGAGACCAGCCTGGGCAACATAGTGAGAACTCACCTCTACAAAAAATTTTTAAAATTAGCTGGGCGTGGTGGCACACACCTGTAGTCCCAGTTATGTGGGAGACTGGGGTGGGTGGATTGCTTGAGCCTTGAGATTGAAGCTGCAGTGAGCTGTGATCACACCACTGCACTCCAGCCTGGGCAGGTCACTCCAGAGTGAGATCCTTTCTCAAAAAACCAAGAGAGGCCGGTTGTGGTGGCTCACGCCTGTAATCCCAGCACTTTGGGAGGCCGAGGCCGGTGGATCACTTGAGGTCAGGAGTTCAAGACCAGGCTGGCCAACATGGCTAGACCCCATCACTACAAAAAAAAAAATACAAAAATTAGCCAGGCGTAGTGGCAGGTGCCTGCAGTCCCAGCTACTCAGGAGGCTGAGGCAGGAGAATCACTTGAATCCAGGAGGCAGAGGTTGCAGTGAGCTGAGATCACACCACTGCACTCTAGCCTGGGCAACAGAGTGAGACTGTGTCTCAAAATAAAGAAACAAGGGGCCAGGCACAGTGGCTCACACCTGTAATCCCAGCACTTTGGGAGGCTAAAGTGGGCAGATCACGAGGCCAGGAGATTGAGACCATCCTGGCTAACACGGTGAAACCCCGTCTCTACTAAAAATACAAAAAAATTAGCCAGGCATGGTGGCAGGTGCCTGTAGTCCCAGCTACTTGGGAGGCTGAGGCAGGAGAATGGTGTGAACCTGGGAGGCAGAGCTTGCAGTGAGCCAAGATCGCGCCACTGCACTCCAGCCTGGGCGACAGAGCGAGACTCTGTCTCAAAACAAACAAACAAAAAAAACCTTGTTTGTCATTATCGCCCCACAGATCTTTTTAGACATTTTTTTCCTAATCACCTCACATGAAAATTTAGTGACATAGATGTCCTGTATATTTGCTTATATACTATATGTATATCAGCGTTTTGCTGTGTTTTTTACATTAAAAGAGTAAGATTTTTTCACCCCTCCCCCGCCATGAATCAATTTTTGCCCTTGTTGAGAATGCATGCCGTAAAGAATAGGAAAACCTTCCAATGGAATCTCATACAGTCTTTTAAAAAGAATCAAGTTCCTTACTCAGAAGGGTGAGGCAGGAGGATCATTTGAGGCCAGGAGTTCGAAACCAGCCTGGGCAATATAGTGAGACCGCCCCCCATCTCTTAAAAAAAAAAGAATGAAGTTCCAATAAGTAAATGACAACCACTCAAAATAAAAATGTGCAGGCTGTGCGCAGTGGCTCAGGCCTGTAATCCCAGCACTTTGGGAGGCCGAGGCGGGCGGATCATGAGTTCAGAAGGTCGAGACCATCCTGGCTAACGTGGTGAAACCCCCATCTCTACTAAAAAATACAAAAAAAATAGCCAGGCGTGGTGGCAGGAGGCTGTAGTCCCAGCTACTCAGGAGGCTGAGGCAGGAAAATGGCATGAACCCGGGAGGTGGAGCTTGCAGTGAGCTGAGATCGTGCCACTGCACTCCAGCCTGGGAGACAGAATGAGACTCTGTCTCAAAAAAAAATAAAAATAAAAAAAAAATAAGTGCAAAGCCCAAGAAGGCATATTACAAAAGAGGAAACACGAGCATCTCACAAATATATGAAGAGATGTCCAACATTGTTAGGAATCCAGGACATGTATGATAAAGTCACAGGCCCCATTTTACTCCCATTTCACTGCCCCCTAGTTTAAAATGTCCAGCAATACCAAGTGTCAGAGGCCATGGATACACAAAGCTCTTCCACACTGCAGTCTCTCTGGAAGACAGACTGACATCAGCCACAACGCTGAACATGCATGCGCCAAATAACGTAGCCTTTGCTCTCCTAGATAAATATCCACAGGAAACATGACCCAGGATATTTATGACTGTGCTATGCAAAAGGCAAAAACGGCTGGGCACAATGGCTCATGCCTATAATACTAGCAGTTTGGGAGGCTGAGGCAGGCAGATTACTTGAGGCCAGGAGTTCGAAACCAGCCTGGCCAACATGGCGAAACCCTGTCTCTATTAAAAGTACAAAAAAATTAGCCGGCGTGGTGGCAGGTGCCTGTAATCCCAGCTACTTGGGAGGCTGAGGCAGGAGAATCTCTTAAACCCAGGAGGCGGAGATTGCAGTGAGCCGAGATCATGCCACTGCACCCTGCCCTGGGTGACAGAGTGAGACTCTGTCTCAAATAAATAAATAAATAAATAAATAAATAAATAAATAAATAAAGACCTAGTGCAGTGGCTGAGGCCTGTAGTCCCAGCTATTCAGAAGGCTGAGGCAGGAGGATCACCTGAGCCCAGGAGTTCCAGGCTGTAGTGTGCTATGATCATGGCTATGAATGCTACTGCACTCCAGCCTAGGCAACACAGTGAGACTCCATCTCTACAACAACATAATTTTCAAAAATCTCATATATGTATTATATATTATATGTACATATATAATAATTATTATTATTACTTTTTGAGATAGGGTCTTATTCTGTCTCCCAGGCTGGTGTGCAATGGCATGATCATGGCTCACCGCAGCCTCGACCTCCCAGGCTAAAGTGATCCTCCCACTTCAGCCTCCTGAGCCGTTGGGACCACAGGTGTGTCACCACTCCCTGGCTAATTAAAAAAAAAAAAAATGATTTGTAGGCCAAGCATGGTGGCTCACGCCTGTAATCTCAGTACTTTGGGAGGCTGAGGCAGGTGGATTACCTGAGGTCAGGAGTTCAAGACCAGCCTGGCCAACATGGTGAAACCCCATCTCTACTAAAAATACAAAAATTAGCCAGGTGTGGTGGTGGTGGTAGGCGCCTGTAATCACAGCTACTTGGGAGGCTAAGGCAGGGGAATTGCTTGAACCCAGGAGGCGGAGGTTACAGTGAGCTGAGATTGCCCCACTGCACTCCAGCCTGGGCGACAGAGCAAGACTCTGTCTCAAAAAAGAAAAAATTGTAGACATAGGGTCTCCCTGTGTTGCCCAGGATGGTCTCAAAAGAACTCCTGGGCTCCAGCGATCCTCCTGCCTCAGCTTCCCAAAGCACTGGAAACACAGGTATGAGCTACCGTGCCCAGCAGTCACCCCCATTTTGCAGATGCAGAAACCGAGGCCTGGAGAGTTACTAACTATCCAGAGCAACTCACTCGTCAACTCTGCCGCTGCAGCTCAAAAGCAACCATGGGCAATAAGGAAGCAGATGAGCATAGCTGGGGCCAGCGGCATTCTTAGTGTCCGGCGTCTTTCACTCGGCATCATTATCTGAGATTCGTTCGTGTGGTTCTGTGGATGACTGTGCATTCTTTTACTGGGGATGGGGATTGAACTGTATGGATGTATGATGATTTGCTTGCCCACTGACCTACGATTAGATATGGCAGAGGGGGTGTTTGCAGTCCTGGACTCTCAGAAAGTTGCTGGGAACCTTCCTGGAGGAGCTTTTATGCATTTTTTTGGGACAGAGTCTCGCTCTGTCGCCCAGGCTGGAGTGCAATGACCCGATCTAGGCTCACTGCAACCTCTGCCTCCTGGGTTCAAGCGATTCTCCTGCCTCAGCCTCCTGAGTAGCTGGGATTACAGGCACCTACCATCACACCCGGCTAATTTTTGTATTTTTAGTAGAGACGGGATTTCGCCATGTTGGTCAAGCTGATTTCAGACTCCTGACCTCAGGTGATCTGCCCGCCTCGGCCTCCCAAAGGGCTGGGATCACAGGTGTGAGCCACCATATCCGGCCTCACGGAGGAACTTTTATATGAATATTTGCTTCTGGCTAGGCGTGGTAGCTCATGCCTGTCATCCCAGCACTTTGGGAGGCCAAGGCATGAGGATTGCTTGAGTCCAGGAGTTCAAGACCAGCTGGGGCAACATGGCAAGACCCCATCTATACACAAAATACAAACATTTAGCTGGTCATGGTGGTGCACACTGTAGTCCCAGCTACTCCAGAGGCTGAAGTGGGAGGATGGCTTGAGCCCGGGAGGCAGAGGTTGCAGCGAGCTATGATCATGCCATTGCACTCTAGGCTGGGCAACAGAGTGAGACTCTGTCTCAAAAATAAATAAAACAGGCAGGGTGTGGTGGCTCACGCCTGTAATCCCAGCACTTTGGGAGGCCTGGTGGAGTGGATCACCTGAGGTCAGGAGTTCGAGACCAGCCTGGCCGACATGATGAAACCCTGTGTCTACTAAAAATACAAAAATTAGCCGGGCGTGGTGGTACGTGCCTGTAATCCCAGCTACTCAGGGGGCTGAGACAGGAGAATCGCTTGAACCTGGGAGGCAGAGGTTTCAGTGAGCCGAGATCATGCCATTGCGCTGTAGCCTGGGCGACGAGGCAAAACTCCGTCTCAAAGAATTAATTAATTAATTAATTAAAATAAAATAAAAACATATGCTTCTTGGTCAAAGGCTGAGGAATGGGATGGGTCCCCTACGAAGTGCATTTCTATAAAATTCATTGCATAGTCATTTGCTTTCTTTCTTTTCCTTCCCTTTCTTTTCTTTCCTTTTCCTACAGGGTCTCACTGTGTTGCCCAGGCTGGAGTGCAGTGGCGTCATCACGGCTCGCTGCAGCCTCCAACTCCTGGCTCAAGCGATCCTCCCACCTCAGCCTCCTGAGCAGCTGGGACTACAGGCACGTGCCACCACGCCCAGCTAATATTTGTATTTTTAGTAGAGATGGGGTTTCACCATGTTGCCCAGGCTGGTCTCAAACTCCTGGGCTCAAGTAACTCACCCGTCTTGGCCTCCCAAAGTGCTGGCATGACAGGCGTGAGCCACCACATCCGGCAAGAATTTTTGTTCCCCTTTGACAGAGTGATTTAGCTCCTGGGTCTCTACTGTAGGGAAGGAGAAGGGTGTCTCAGGGCACTGATAGGACCTGTCCAGCCTGCGTTCATATCCTGGTAGCGTGACCCTGGGCAAGTCACTTCAACCTACAGAATCTCCGTTTTCCCATCTGCGAAATGGGGAGTTTATGGAGGTTGGAGTGAGCATGAAATAAGTTGATATTTGCAAAGTGCCCAGAGATAGGACTTCACACATAGTGAATGACGTAGAAGTGATTGTTACATAAAAGCAAATCTAGCTTAAAACGCGAGGCTGTCCCTGCAGCTCCGTCTTAGCAACTGGGAACAGCTTAAGTGTCCAACAGTAGGGGACTGTGGAGGACGTTTCACGAGATGGCAGAGTGAGGCTTCCAAAAATTGTCAGTGGTCTGGGAGACATAATGATGATGGGATGTTTATAGGGGACAACATAGGATATAATTTTTGTATGAACTATATATATATATATTTTTTTTTGAGATGGAGTCTCACTCTGTAGCCCAGGCTGCAGTGCAGTGGCACGATCTCGGCTCACTGCAAGCTCCGCCTCCTGCGTTCACACCATTCTCCTGCCTCAGCCTCCCGAGTAGCTGAGATTACAGGTGCCCGCCACCATGCCCGGCTAATTTTGTTTTTGTATTTTTAGTAGAAACAGGGTTTCACCATGTTAGCCAGGATGGTCTCGATCTCCTGATCTCATTATCTGCCTGCCTCGGCCTCCCAAAGTGTTGGGATTACAGGCATGAGCCACCGCGCCCGGCCAACCATATATATATTTTTTTTACCTTTGTACATTTGTGTTTTGACACAGGGTCTTGCTCTGTCACCCAGGCTGGAGTGCCGTGGTGCAATAATAGCTCACTGCAGCCTTGTCCTCCTGGGCTCAAGGGATCTCCTACCTCAGCCTCCTGAGCAGCTGGGGCTACAGGAGGGCACCACCACACCTGGCTAATTTTAAAAAAATTTTTTGTAGAGGTGGTATCTGCTCTGTGGCCCAAGGTGATCTTGAACTCCAGGGCTCAAACGATCTTCTCATCTTGGCTTCCCAAAGTATTGAGTTTACAGTCATGAGCCACCTCGCCCAGCCTGAAACACATTTTTTTTTTTTTTTTTTTGAGATGGAGTTTCGCTCTGTCTCCCAGGCTGGAGTGCAGCGGCATGATCTCGGCTCACTGCAACCTCTGCCTCATAGGTTCAAGTGATTCTCCTGCCTCAGCCTCCTGAGTAGCTGGGATTATAGGCACGCACCACCACACCTGGCTAATTTTTGTATTTTTAGTAGAGATTAAAATGGATTTCACCATGTCGGCCAGGCTGGTCTCGAACTCCTGACCTCAGGTGATCTGCCCTCTTCAGTCTCCCAAAGTGCTGGGGTTACAGGCGTGAACCACCACGCCCGGCCTGAAACACATTTTGAATAACAATACCAAGCACATTTTGTGCCCAGCATTGTTCAAAGTGCTCATGATACATTAACTCAGGGGTGGGCAAACTTTTTCTGTAAAGAGCCAGAGAGTAAATGTTTTCATCTTTGCAGGACACATCATCCCCATTGCACCTGCTCAGCTGTGCCCTAGTGCACAAAAGCTGCCATAGACGGCATGGTCATGAATAAACGTGGCTGTGTGCCAATCAAACTTTACACACACTGAAATGTGAATCACATGTACTTTTCGTGTGTCACAAAGTATTCTTTTGACTTCTTTCTACCACTAAACAATGTAAAAAAACAAAACCGAGCAGGGTGGCTCATAGTTGTAATTTCAGCACTTTGGGAGGCTGAAGCAGGAGGATCGCTGGAGCCCAGGAGTTTGAGATCAGCCTGGGCAACCTAGAGAGATCCCATCTTTACAGAAAATTTCAAAATTAGCTGTGTTTGTGGAGCGCACCTCTAGTCCCAGCTACTCGGAAGGCTGAGGAGGGAGGATCATTTGAGCCCAGGGAGGCTGAGACTCCAGTGAGCTGTGATGACACCACTGCACTCCAGCCTGGGCAACAGAGGCAGACCTCATCACTAAAAAAAAAATAAAAACTTTGAGAGGCCAAGGCGGGCGGATCACTTGAGGTCAAGAGTTCGAGACCAGCCTGGACAACATGGTGAAACCTCGTCTCTACTAAAAATACCAAAACTAGGCCAAGGCGGGCAGATGACTTGAGGCCAGGAGTTTGAGACCAGCCTGGCCAACATAGGAAAACCCCATCTCTACCAAATAATAATTATTTATTTTTTTTTTGAGATGGAGTCTCACTCTGTTGCCCAGCCTGGAGTGCAGTGGCATGAGCTTGGCTCCCTACAACCTCTGCCTCCAGGGCTCAAGCGATTCTCCTGCCTCAGCCTCCCAAGTAGCTGGGATTACAGGCACATGCCACCATGCTGGGCTCATTTTTGTATTTTTAGTAGAGACGGGGTTTCACCATGTTGGCCAGGCTGGTCTCGAACTCCTGACCTTGTGATCCACCACCTCGGCCTCCCAAAGTGCTGGGATTACAGGCGTGAGCCACCGTGCCTGACCAAAAACTGCAATTACTTTGGCACCAACCTAATGGTATCATTCCCAGTCTACAGATGAGGAAGCAGAGGCACAGAGAAGTTGAGGCACTTCCTCAATGCCACACAGCCAGCGTTAAGTCTGGGATTTGAATTTGGGCAAGTTGACTTACAAAGCCCATCTCCTTAAGCCCCAATGGCTCTACCTTCTATCTCTTAGCAGCAAAAAAGAGCTGTGAAAAAAGGAAAAGAAAGTGAGGGATGGCCAGGCACAGTGGCTCATGTCTGTAATCCCAGCAGTTTGGGAGGCCAAGGCGGGCAGATCACAAGGTCAAGAGATCGAGACTATCCTGGCCAATATGGTGAAACCCCGTCTCTACTAAAAATACAAAAATTAGCTGGGCGTGGTGGCGGGTGCCTGTAGTCCCAGCTACTCGGGGGGCTGAGGCAGGAGAATGGCATGAACCCAGGAGGTGGAGGTTGCAGTGAGCCGAGATCGCGCCATTGCACTCTAGCCTGGGTGACAGTGCAAGAGTCCATCTCAAAAAAACAAAACAAAACAAAACAAAACTGAGGGATGAGGTTCGGGGACAGGAGAAAAGAGGTTAAAATTGCAACAATGGGCTGGGCATGGTGACTCACGCCTGTAATCCCAGCACTTTGGGAAGCCGAGGCAGGTGGATCACCTGAGGTCAGGAATTCCAGACCAGCCTGGCCAACATGGTGAAACCCCCTCTCTACTAAAAAAACACATGAAAATTAGCCGGGCGTGGTGGCATGCACTTGTAATCCCAGCTACTTGGGAGGCTGAGGCAAGAGAATCGCTTGAACCTGGGAGGTGGAGCTTGCAGTGAGCCGAGATCTCGCCACTGCACTCCAGCCTAGGCAACACAGCGAGACTCTGTCTCAAAAAAAAAAAAAGAAAAGAAAAGAAAAAAAAAAGCAACAATGGCTATGGCTGTTTTGGCTGTTTCTTGCCTGTTTGTTTGTTATATTTTTTCCTCTTTCTCCACACTTCTGCGGGGACGTTATACAAATTGAGGGTGGGGGGAAGGCAACCTCACAAGAAAAGCCACTGTGGCCACTTTTGCAGAATTTGCTCGGCCTTCAGATGTTTCCTCTGCAAGGTATCCTCAGTGCCCCTTGATCCTCCAGAGCCCTGAGAAGCTAACAGCAGCAGGTATGATTAAGCCCATTTTATAGAGGAGGAAATTGAGGCCCACAGGTAGGTCTGCAGCCTTAATAACAGCTTAGGTAGTCAGGCCCCGGGTTCCGGCAATTATCCCATTTCATGCACAGACAGCCCCAGGCCAGGCAGGGGAGCCCTTATTACCTCGTTTGATAGAGGAGGCGTCAGATGAAGGAAGGTTACCCAAGGTCACACGATGGGACCGCTGACGTGGCCGGATCTGCTGGGGTCATGCCCCTGAGAGCGGGCTCTGGCACTAGGAAGGAACCCAGGCAGCTGTGCCTTCCCTGAAAACTCAGTTCTGAAGCTCCCGGAGCAAAGACTTATGACCAGGTTAGTGCAGCCGGCCCCACTGTGCCTGGGGCCCCTCCATCCCTGTGCAGCTCCACGGGCTGGGACAGAGTTCAGATACGCATAGCCCTTGCCCCTCCCTGGAGTTATTTTATTTTATTTTCTCTCTCTCTTTTTTTGTTTTGTTGTTTTTTTGAGATGGAGTCTCGCTCTGTCTCCCAGGCTGGAATGCAGCGGTGCAATCTTGGCTCACTGCAACCTCTGCCTCTGGGTTCAAGCTATTCTCCTGCCTCCTGAGTAGCTGGGATTACAGGCGCCCGCCACCACACCCAGTTCATTTCTGTATTTTTAGTAGAGACGGGGTTTCACCATGTTGGCCAGGCTGGTCTCAAACTCCTGACCTCAGGTGATCTGCCTGCCTCGGCCTCCCAAAGTGCTGGGATGACAGGCGTGAGTCACTGCACCTGGCCTAATTTTTAAATTTTTGTAGAGATGGGGTCTTGCTATGTTGCCCAGGCTAGTCTTGAACTCCTGGCCTCAAGCGATCCTCCTGCCTTAGCCTCCCAAAGTGCTGGGTTGACACTGGGTGCTGGGTGGGTGGGGCCACCGTACCCAACTGATAACTCATGTTTTAACACAAACTTTCTAAGAATAAAAGTGATTGCAGAAGATCCAGAATGAATGAAGTACCAATATTTAAATAAAGATCGATTACATATTACTGATTTGGGGGTTTATTTTGGCCTTAGGCTGCAACGCGACTCTTCTTGGCCTTGTGGGTCCATGGGACTTGAAGTCCAGATCCCAGGTGGTGCCTGGGAGGAGGCTGAGGTGGACGAGAAAGGCATTCCAGGAGGAGAGGACGGCCCAAGCTAAGGTCTGGAGGCAGAAAGCCTGTCGAACCACTCGTGGGAGAGGTGGCAGCTGCCAGCTGCGGGCCGTGAAGGCCACGTCTGATGCCCTTTGAGCGGGCCACCCCCTTTCTGCCTTTGCAAAATGCTGGAAAGGGGGTGGAAGAGCCTCTGTCCTCTCTTCCCAACCAGAGTGTGATTTTTCAGGGTGAGCCCAGCCTCGGCTCGGCTCCAATTCCTTCTTCCTGCCAACAGCTCTCTCTCTCCTCCTTTTGATTCTGTCGCGGAGTTGGTGGGGCTGAGGATGCAGGGGAGACAAAAAAAAGCACTGCCTCTCCTTCCCCCACCGCTCCCGGGAGGAATTTGACATGGCAGTGGGCCCAGTCCTCGCCGTCCCCGGAGCTGCCCTCGCCAACTATGACGTGGCCGCTCTGGGGATCTTCCGAGGATGGCACCGGTTTCCCAGGCCAGGCACAGGGGCACGGGGGGGGGGCTCCCTGCCTCAGTTTCCCCACTGGGAGGGCAGTGGGACTGCTCCAGAGACCCTGGGTCCCCTCAGACTCGGCTCGGCCCCCACCCCCACCGCCTGTGACCATCTGTTCATCGTTGAAAACCTCATGGCGTTGGGGTTTTGCTGGTGGAGTCCAGAGCTAAAGGCGGGGACCCTGGGCCAGAAATAGGGAAAGAGGGGGCTCGCCGGGGCCTTGCCTACCACCCCCACCAAGACGGTCTGAGCTGGGCTTACAGGTTGAGTGTGGGGTCGGGACCCCGCGGCATTTCTGCACCCACCCACATAGACCCATCCCCACCATCTCCAGGGAAGCCATCCCACAGGACAGCCCCTGGCCAGAACCGAGCTCAGGCAACCTTGTGGCATGAAGTTCCCCCTACACAAGCGTGGCCACTGCCGGGCTTATGCCCCCTCCTCTGATTCAAGAAGAAAATCACCAGGACCCCTGCTTGGCCGTCTGTGTGATGAGGGGCTGAAGGCTGCTGGAGGTGGCTGGTCCTACCTGCTCCTCCCTCTCCCACCCAAAGGACCTCTGGGGTTCCCCCAGGGCTGGGGAGGGTGGCTGGAGTGGGAGAAGGAGGGCAAAAAGGGGCACAGGGACTGAGCTGGAACATGGAGGGGATAAGGATAGTAGCAGCTGCCTTTCAGCAATTCATGCACCCGCATTTATTGAGCACCTGCTGTGTGCCAGGCCCTGTTCTGGGCTCTGGGGTTGCTGCTACTAAGAACAAAACAAAGTCCCTGCCCTCGTGGCTCTGATAATCAGACAGGGGACACAGGCAGTGACCAGGACACAGAAGGAAAGTGGACAGCTTGCTGCTGAGTCCTACTGAGGAAAGGAGGCCAGGGAAAGAGGGAGGCGGGTGGGGCAGGCTTAAGGGTGCAATTTTTTTTTTTTTTTTTTTGAGACAGAGTCTCGTTCTGTCACCCAGGCTGGAGTGCAATGGCACAATGTCAGTTCACTGCAACCTCTGCCTCCTGGTTTCAAGCAATTCTGCCTCAGCTTCCCAGTAGCCGGATTTTAGGCGCCCACCACCAAGCCCGGCTAATTTTTTGTATTTTTAGTAGAGATGGGGTTTTGCCACGTTGGCCAGGCTGGCCTCGAACTCCTGACCTCAGGTGATCCATTCCCCTCGGCCTCCCAAAGTGTTGGGATTACAGGCGTGAGCTACCACGCCAGGCCAAGGGTGCAATTTTAAGAAGCTGAGAATTGAAGGAGGCAAGGGAGGAGCCATGGGGAGCCGGGGTGGGGGGGTGGGGGGGAAAGAGCATTCCAGGTCTGTGCAAAGGCCCTGGGGCAGGATGGCGCCTGGTGTGTTG
The DNA here is from genome assembly GCF_009828535.3 of Hylobates moloch. Lineage (NCBI taxonomy): Eukaryota > Metazoa > Chordata > Mammalia > Primates > Hylobatidae > Hylobates > Hylobates moloch. Next base: position 95,859,029 of record NW_026652290.1, read on the forward strand.
GAGGAACAGCGAGGAGGCCTGTGTAGCTGGAACAGAGCGAGCGACAAGGAGTAAGTGGGGAGGGGAGGGCAGGGAGGGGACAGAACAGGTTGTGCAGGGCCTCTTAGGCTGCAAGGAGGACTTGGGCTTTGATCCTGAGGGAGGTGGGAGCCATGGAGGGCTGCGGGCAGAGGAGGGATGGGCCCTGACTTGGGTGCTCACAGGCGCCCTCTGGCTGCTTCAGGGAGGACAGGCCGTGGAGGGGCGAGGGTGGGAGTGGGAGCATCCCGTCAGAGGGGACGGCACAGGTCCAGGCGGGCTATGACAGGGCTGGACCTTGGTGGGAGCTTGTGTACCTGCCATGTGCCGGCCATTGTGTGGGGTCCTTCCCTCCCCTCTGCATCCGGCCCCCAGGTAGGCATTCTCATTCTGCCATTTGACGGATGAGGAGACTGAGGCTCAGAGAGGGAAAGGACCTGGCTCTAGTCCCACATCACATCCCTCCACTGCCTAAAGCCTTCCATGGCTCCTCACTGCCCTCCAGGCGACAGAGTCCTCCCCGAGGGCCACAAAGCCCTGCCTGACCCACCCTGTCCCTCCCTGCCCTCGCCTCCTCCCTCTCTCCCTCTCCTCCCTCCGCTGCAGCCACAAGGGCCTCCTCGCTCTTCCTCCAACACATCAGGTGCCGTCCTGCCCCAGGCTGTTTGCATGGGCTGTTTCCTCTGCCTGGAATGCCCTTCCTCCAATGTGGCTGTTTCTCTACATTCACCGTTCATCTTCACATCCTCAGTGACTAGCAGATAGCAGGTGCTCAATAAATGTTTAAGGAGGCCGGTCGTGGTGGCTCACACCCATAATTCCAGCACTTTGGGAATTTGAGGCCAAGGTGGGAATTCCACTTGAGGCCAGGAGTTCGAGGCCAGCCTGGGCAACATAGCGAGACCCTTGTCTCTATTTAATAAATAAATGCATAAAGGTTTAATAAGTGACATTGAAATGTTAAGGAGAATCCTGGCTCTGGTTACGTGGTAACAGTCTGGGGGGCACACCTCTGAGAAGGTTGCTGTCCCAGATCGACCCTCAGTGCCCACACATCAGGAAGCATCAGCTGACCTGTGTCTGCAACCAACAGAGTGAAGAAGAAATTTTAGGACTAAAGGGACCCACCTCAAGCCCTTTCATGGGGCCAACGGGCTTCACTTGGGGGGCGTGGCCTTCCTCACTGGGACATTCTCATTGGCCAGGACATATGCAGCCATCTTCTGATAGGCCACACAGCAAGGCAGCCGTCTCTGATTGGGCCCTGCTTTCCGGCAGCCGTCCCACGCCTAAGGTTCCACCGGTTGTCCCGGTGCCCAGGTGTGAGTTGCATTTTTCTTTCCTGGCGGTGCCCGCGGGGCTGAGGCCGTGGCAACTGCTTAGGCTTGCCGGCATGCCGCCCTCAGATTTTGCAACAGTGGCATGGCCTAGGCCCCTGCTGGCAGTTCCTGGAACCCTGGCATGGTAGGGGGTGTTGGCCCCCACCCCTGCTCGGCTGTGCCTGGAGTCATGCTCAGCGCAGAAGCTGGCTCCACCCCACTGTGCTGTGTGACCCTGCTCTAGACCTGCCCCTCTCTGAGCCTTTATTCTCTTCTACTAAACGGGAACTTTGAACAGTAACCACGATGCCGGGCAGTGGTTCTCAACGGGGTAATTCTGCCCCCCAGGGGACACTTGGCAATGTCTGGGGACATTTTTGGTTGTTATGACTGGGACAGGGGTGGGTGGCTGGGTGGAGGGGAGTTGCTGCTAGCATGCAGTAGGTGGAGGCAGGGATGTTGTGCAACCTCCCGCCATGCACAGCGCATTCCTCAACACACACATGCCGATCTGGCCCAGATGTCCACAGTGCTGAGAACCCAGCTGCAGAAATCTAGCAGTTTTGGAAACGGGAAGACATCATGCCCAAGGAAGGAGCTGCGTCATTATTTTTGTTATTTACTCAACAAACATTTATTGACTTGCTACGATGCGCCAGTCCTTCAGAGGGCTGGCTTTTTATTGCATTTTTAAAATGTTTTAATTTTTATATTTATTTATTTGAGACAGAGTCTCACTCTGTCGCCCAGGCTGGAGTGCAGTGGCGTGATCTCGGCTCGCTGCAACCTCTGTCTCCTGGGTTCAAACAATCCTCCTACCTCAGCCTCCCGAGTAGCTGGGATTACAGGCGGCCGCCAGCACACCTGGCTAATTTTTGTCTTTTTAGTAGAGATTAGGGTTCGCCATGTTGTCCAGGCTGTCTTGAACTCCTGACCTCAGGTCATCCGCCCGCCTCGGCCTCCAAAAGTGCTGAGATGACAGACGTGAGCCACTGCGCCTGGCCTGTCCCATTTTACAGATGGGAAAACTGAGGCTGAGAGAGGAAGGCGTCTGTCCCCGGGATCCATGGCCACATGCAACACGCAGGGTCCTAGGTCCCCTCGCACTCGCACCCAGGCCGTGCAGGGCAACATGGTGGGACTCAGATCCCAAGCGTGGAGGCTGCTGCTTGTGTTTCTGCTGAGTCAGGCCCCCAACCCCTCCTGCAGCCCTCCCAAGAGGTGGGGCTTGCTCAGGATGTGGTTCAGGGTCTGTTTGGGCTCACTCCTAGAACCGTCCTTCTCAATCTTCCACACGGCTGGGGAGGAGAAGCCTGGCAGCAAGAGGGATGAGGGACAGACAGCTGGTAGCCCTTCCTGGGTTGGCAATCCATAGAGCAGGACATCTACCCAATGTTTCTCCCTCACTGGACACATTACTTGGTCTTAAAAGTGAAGCACTTTGGGACGGGGCTCGGTGGCTCACGCCTGTAATCCCAGCACTTTGGGAGGCCGAGGCGGGTGGATTACGAGGTCAGGAGATCGAGACCATCCTAACATGGTGAAACCCCATCTCTACTAAAAATACAAAACATTAGCCGGGCGCGGTGGCGGGCGCCTGTAGTCCCAGCTACTCGGGAGGCTGAGGCAGGAGAGTGGCGTGAAGCCGGGAGGCGGAGCTTGCAGTGAGCCGGGATCGCGCCACTGCACTCCAGCCTGGGCGACAGAGCGAGAGTTCGTCTCAAAAAAAAAAAAAAAATACACAGAGCAATGAGCAGGTGGATGATGGCCCTTGTGGGGTAGATGGGGAAACCGAGGCTCAGGAAAACGCAGCCTTTTGCCCATGGGCCTTGGGGCTCCAGGCCAGGGAGGTGGTGCCCTGAGTTCTCTGAAACCCTCCGGACACCGTGGCGAGAGCTGGGCTTTGGAGCTGGCTGAGCTGGCCCCGGTTTTCCCGCTCGCGTGCTGTGCAGCTTTGGATGAAGATGTGGAATCAAGCTTGGCCCTGCCCAGTAGGGAAAGGAGAACACAGAGCGTGGCAGAAGAGCGAACCCCAGCCCCTCTGTCCCATAGGCCTGGCACCGTGGGTGTGGGCACAGGCATCACCTGGCCCTCCAGAGCCTGCCCACACACTCCAGGCCCTCATGCCCGGCCTGGCGGAGCCCCAGGGAGCCAGCCTCCGAGATCGCAGTCACAGCCTTCCGGCATCTATCCCTTCACAGATGGGGAAACTGAGGCCTGGGGTGCTAGGACCTCACAAGGTGGGCGATATGAAGGGTGGCGATGCTGCCTGCAGGTCCTGGAGTCCTCCCAGCTGAGAGTGTTTCCCCGGCCGAGCCTCTCTCACCATATCCCGTGAATGAACTTGCCCATGCTGCTCCTCTTTTCCGGGCCTCAGTTTCTCCATCTGTCTAAGAGGAACTCGCTAACATGCCTGGCAGGGGCCACGGCACGGAAGGGAACGTCACCCACGTCTGTGCAGAGATACTGTGGTTTCCAGCCCTACAGAGCCCATGGAGGTCCCATTCCCTGACGCCTCCACCAACACCCCTGTCTTCAGAGGTTCAAATCTCAGCTCTACCACTTACAGAGCACGGGACCTTGGGCAGATGGTGGCCTTGCTTAATGCCTCAGTTTCCCTATCTATAAAATGGGGACAGTCATATGACTGTGGCTGTCACTAAGTGCTGTTTGCCCCAGAGACCTTCCCCCCAGTCCCACACTCCCTTCCAGGGCAGGGCTGGGGTCTCCTCTTTGCACCATTGGGTGGGGGGCGCCCTCTACCGCTTACCCGCAGCTTTGAAGCCCTAAAGAACCAGAGTCTCCCTCCCTCGATGTGAGAGGCAACTCCTGCTTCTCTCGCTCTAAAAAGGGAATTCTGGGCCAGTGCGGTGGCTCATCCTGTAATCCCAGCACTTTGGGGGGCCGAGGCAGGTGGATCACCTGAGGCCAGGAGTTCGAGACCAGCCTGGCCAACATGGTGAAACCCCATCTCTACTAAAAATACAAAAGTTAGCCAGGCATGGTGGCAGGCACCTGTAATCTCAGCTACTCGGGAGGCTGAGGCAGGAGAATCGCTTGAACCTGGG
>NW_026652290.1:95873433-95877937 GCF_009828535.3 Hylobates moloch
GGTGCCTGTAGTCCCAGCTACTCGGGAGGCTGAGGCAGGAGAATGGTGTGAACCCGGGAGGCGGAGCTTGTAGTGAGCCGAGATCGCGCCACTGCACTCCAGCCTGGGTGACAGAGCGAGACCCCGTCTAAAAAAAAAAAATGAGGCCATTAATCCAGATCCTAATCCAAACTGACTGGTGTCCTTATAAAAAGGGGGAAAATTTGGACACAGACATGCCCTTAGGGACACCGTCATGTGTACATGAAGGTGTTATCTTACAGGTCAAGGATAGAGAAGGGTGGGACAGACTCTCCCTGCCAGCCCTGAGAAGGAATCAACCCCGCCAACACCTTGAATTTGAACTTCCAGTCCCCAGAACCATCAGGAAATACATTTCTGTTGTTTGAGCCACTCAAGCTGTGCTACTTTGGAGGCCCAGGAAACACAGACAGATGATTCCAACATACGTTTTTTCTTTTTCTTTTTTTTAAACATAGAGTCTCACACAGTTGCCCAGGCTGGAGTGCAGCAGGGCGATCCTGGTTCACTGCAGCCTCTGCCTCCCGGGTTCAAGCGATTCTCCTGCTTCAGCCTCCTGAGTAGCTGGGATTACAGGTGTGCACCACCACGCCTGGCTAATTTTTGTATTTTTAGCAGAGACGGGGTTTCATCATGTTGGCCAGGCTGGTCTCAAACTCCTGACCTCAGGTGTTCCACCTGCCTTGGCCTCCCAAAGTGCTGCAATTACAGACATGAGCCACTGTGCCCGGCCAAGATGGGGTTTTATGATGTTATTCAGGCTGCTCTTGAACTCCTGGCCTCAAGTGATCCTCCCACCTCAGCCTCCCAAAATGCTGGGATTATAGGTATGAGCCACTGCACCCAGCTTAAATGCATTTTTGAGTTATGATTTTATTTTTTTGAGACAGAGTCTCATTCTGTCACCTGGGCTGGAGTGCAGTGGCACAATCTCAGCTCACTGTAACCTCTGCCTCCCAGGTTGAAGTGATTCTCCTGCTTCAGCCTCCTGAGTAGCTGGGACTATAGGCACACACCACCACGCCCGGCTACTTTTTTGTATTTTAGTAGAGGCAGGGTTTCACTATGTTGACTGGGGTGGTCTCGAACTCCTGAGCTCAGGTGATCCACCCATCTCAGCCTCCCAAAGTGCTGAGATTACAGGCATGAGCCACCGCACCCAGCCGACTTACGATATTTTTAACTTATGAAGAGTTTATCAGGACATGGTCCCATCATAAGCTGAGGAGCACGTGAACACTGGAGCTGTCAAACCATGGCCCCGGATCAAATCCAGACTGTGATGGTTGATTGCGTGGGGCCATGGGGCAAGACCATGGTGCCCGGTTGTTTGCTCCAACAGGCATCTGCACATTTTGCTCTGAAGGTATTCCGTAGATGTGGTGAATGTCTAGAGTCAGTTGCCTTTAAGTGAAGGGAACGACCCTCTGTAATGTGGGTGGGCCTCGTCCAATCAGTTGAAGGATGTAAGAGCGAAATTCAGGGTTTCCTAGAGAAGAAGGAATTCTGCCTCAAGACTGGGAAATAAAAATCCTCATTTCGCCAGGCGTGGTGGCTCACGCCTATAATCCCAGCACTTTGGGAGGCCGAAGCGGATGATTGCCTGAGCTCAGGAGTTCGAGACCAGCCTGGGCAACACAGTGAAACCCCGTCTCTACTAAAATACAAAAAAATTAGCTGGGCGTGGCGGCGTGTGCCTGTAGTTCCAGCTACTCGGGAGGCTGAGCTGGAGAATCGCTTGAACCCGGGAGGTGGAGCTTGCAGTGAGCCGAGATCACGCCACTGCACTCCAGCCTGGGTGACACAGCGAGACTCCAAAAAAAAAAAAGTGCTCGTTTCCAGACTGCGGGGACTGCCCTACAGTTTTTGGACCCAAGACTGCAACACTGACTCTCTTTCTGTTTTTTCTTTTCCTTTTTTTTGGAGACAGAGACTCATTCTGTTGCCCAGGGTGGAGTTCAGTGGTGCAATCTCGGCTCACTGCAACCTCCGCCTCCCGGGTTTCAAACGATTCTTGTGCCTCTGCCACCCGGTTAATTTTTGTATTTTTAGTAGAGACAGGGTTTTGCCATGTTGGCCAGGCTGGTCTTGAACTCCTGACCTCAGGTGATCCGCCCGCCTTGGCCTCCCAGAGTGCTGGGATTACAGGTGTGAGCCTCCGTGCCTGGTCTCCAACATTGAGTCTTACCTGAATGTCTAGCCTGCTGCCCTGTTCTATAAATTTTAGACTGGCTAGCCCCCATATCAAGTGAACCCATTTTTTTTCTTTTTCTTTTTCTTTTTTTTTTTTTTTGAGACGGCATCTTGTGCTGTCACCCAGGCTGGAGTGCAGTGGGGTGATCACAGCTCCTGGGTTCAACTTTGCCTCTGCTTCCCAACTAGCTGGGACTACAGGTGTGTACCACCACACCTGGCAAATGTATTTTATGTTTTTTGTTGTCGTTGCTGTTTTGCAGAGATGGGATACCGTGTTGCCCAGGCTGATCTCAAACTCTTGGGCTCAAGAGATACTCCTGCCTCAGCCTCCCAAAGTGCTGGGATTATAGGCATGAGCCACTGCACCCAACAATTCCTTAAAATCACTCTCTCTCTGTCTCTCTCTCTCTCTCACACACACAAGCACTCCCCACTGGTTCTGTTTGAGAACTGACTAATACAACAGCCCATCGCTTATTTTTATAAATAGTTTGATTGGTACACGCAGCCACATCCACTCACTCACATATAGTCTGTGGCTGCCTATTGACTGCAGGAACAGAGGTGAGTAGCTGCAACAGGGACTGCCTGGTCCACAAAGCCTAAAATATTTACGATGTGGCCTTTTACAAGAAAAAATGTGCTGACACTCAACCTACAAAAACATTTAACAACACAGATGAATCTTACAAGCTTTATGTTGAGGACAAAAAGGCCTGTCATTATGGATTTAGGGTACATGTAGTTCACAGTGGGCAGTACTGATTGATTAATTTACTTTGTTATTTACGTCTGAGATAAACATATGTTTATGTTTTGGGGTCTCACTGTGTTGCCCAGGCTGATCTTTAACTCCTGGCCTCAAGCGATCCTCCTGCTTCAGCCTCCCAAAGTGCTGGGATTACAGATGTGAGCCACTATGCCCTGTACTAATTTATGAAGAGAGAAATCGGGCCAGTGCTTAACCATGGGAAAGTTAGAGACCAAGGGGGAGGATCAGGGTGACTTTGCGGGTGGTGGGGGAAGCAGAAATATTATTTTTCTTGATGAGTTCAGGGACCTGATTACACAAATCATAAATGTGTTTGGTTTGGGACAATTTTTGAGCTGTACATTTATACTAGATACACTTTCCTATTTGTAGGTTGAATGTCTATCAAAAGTTAATACAGGGCCGGGTGCAGTGGCTCACACCTGTAATCCCAGCACTTTGGGAAGCCAAGGCGGGTGGATCACGTTAGGTCAGGAGTTCGAGACCAGCCTGGGCAACGTGGTGAAACCCCATCTGTACTAAAAAATATAAAAATTAGCCAGGCATGGTGGTGCGTGCATGTAGTCCCAGCTACTCGGGAGGCTGAGGCACAAGAATTGCTTGAACCTGGGAGATGGAAGTTTCAGTGAGCCGAGATTGTGCCACTGCACTCCAGTCTGGGTGACAGAGCCAGAGTCCATCTTAAAAAACAACAAAAAACAAACAAACAACAACAAAAAAAACAGTTAATACGGGCACAGTGGCTCACACCTGTAATGCCAGCACTTTGGGAGGCTGAGGCTGGGGGATCACTGAGGTCAGGAGTTTGAGACCAGCCTGGACAACATGGCAAAACCCTGTATCTAAAAAAAAACATAAACAAAAACCCAAAACAAAAATTAACCGGGCAAGGTGGCACGAGCCTGTAGTCCCAGCTACTCAGGAGGCTGAGGTGGAGGATCACTTGAGCCCAGGAGGTCGAGGCTTCAGTGAGCCATGATCACGTCACTGCCCTCCAGGCCGGGCTACAGAGCAATACCTCATCCAAACTAAATATATAAATAAATAGGCTGGGTGCGGTGGCTGACGCCTGTAATCCCAGCATTTTGGGAGGCCGAGGCAGGCGGATGACCTGAGGTCAGGAGTTTGTGACCAGCCTGGACAACATGACAAAAGCCTGTCTCTAGTAAAAATACAAAAAGTAGCCGGGCATGGGCCGGGCGTGGGCCGGGCGTGGTGGCTCACGCCTGTAATCGCAGCACTTTGGGAGGACGAGGCGGGCAGATCACAATGTCAGGAGATCGAGACCATCCTGGCCAACACAGTGAAACCCTGTCTCTACTAAGAATAAAAAAAAAAAATTAGCTGGGCATGGTGGCGGGCACCTGTAGTCCCAGCTATTCAGGAGGCTGAGGCAGGAGAATGGCGTGAACCCGGGAGGCGGAGCTTGCAGTGAGCCGAGATCGCGCCACTGCACCCCAGCCTGGGTGACAGACAGAGACTCCATCTCAAAAAAAAAAAAAAAAAAAAAAAAAA